>NC_134206.1:323230477-323533508 GCF_965140235.1 Caretta caretta | reverse complement strand
GGGAGAGCACATGCGCAGGCTCAATGGGACACTGCTACCAAAAATCTCCAATTAGAGGTTCAGGGGCACACAGACACCTAAAGTGGAGCACCCATAGGGACACACATCTCAAAGAACCATCGTTACTGCACAAGGTAAGTAATTTCCTCTTATGTAGATGAGAGGTAAATTTGGATTTAAATTAATGGGTGTACTGCATAATTGCTTTCAGCTACTTTAAAATACCATTCTCTGTGTAGCCTGGAGTAATCATCACTTACTTGGCAAAGATCAAAGTAGCCTGTGATTTCACTCACAAAAGCAGAAGAAATGCAGGGATGTTTAAAATGTTTGTAATAGCCCCACCTGGCAGATCTGGGATGCGGAGCAACTTTGTTTTGACTCAAAATCCATCGAACATGATATCTCATCCAACCATATGAGACTTCCAGTGTGAACGGTAAAGTACAATTGCAGGGCTGAAATTAACAACAAAGCCATAATGCCTTTGAAATATCTGAAAATTCAACAGGCACTTCATCATAAAAGTGCCAGAGTTGGAAACGGACAGCTTGCCAGCGGGAGGAAAAGGTGCATGAGAAAGTGAAAAGTAAGGGACTCTGATTGAAGGTTTGGATCAATATATTTGATAGTGCATCTAATTCTAGTGTTGTTCCATCTTCATGTTGATCTAGTGATTCAGCCCAGAACTGTGATTCTTCACACTTCAGTGCATCATGAGGCTTGCTTATCAGAGCGCTGTAGAAGAAACCCAGCTCCTCCAGAGCTTAAGCTCATTGTGCCAGGAGAACTGGTCTAACTAAAAAATCCAAAATGGATTAAAGTTGGTAATACATTTATTGGTAATACCTGGTATAAGAAGAAGGCCAAGAGGAGGTGGATATGGATTGCGCCCAACGCGAAGAACAAGAATGAGATTGACTATGTTCTGATCAATTAGCAGCACATTGTACAAGACCTCTCAGTAGTACCATCATTGAACACTAGGAGGGACCATCGCTTGCTCAGAGTAGGCTCAACTTCAATGAAAAGGTAGAGAAGAAAGCACTACAGACAGCAAATCAGAAACAGTGGCCAAAAATATTTGATGAGACAATCTTGAAAGCAGACATTTCCAAGGAAGACTGGAGTCTTATAGATAACTGCGATGAGGATTATAAAAACTTCATGATAAATTGAAGCAATGCGTGAAATTAACCAAGAAAGAGAGACCAAAAAGAGTGAAGGGAAGAATCTTGGAGGAAATGTGGAAATTTCTAGAGAAGCGGAGGAATATGAAGCAAAATGATGGTGACAAACTTGAGTACTCTCTCCTCTGCAAGTTGATAAGAAGAAGACTAAAGGAGGAATTCAAGAAGAACATAAGAACATAAGAATAGCCATACTGGGTCAGACCAAAGGTCCATCCAGCCCAGTACCCTGTCTACCCACAGTGGCCAATACCAAGTGCCCCAGAGGGAGTGAACCTAACAGGTAATGATCAAGTGATCTCTCTCCTGCCATCCATCTACACCCTCTGACAAACAGAGGCTAGAGACACCATTCCTTCCCCATCCTGGTTAATAGCCATTAATGGACTTAACCTTCATGAATTTATGCAGTTCTCTTTTAAACCCTGTTATAGTCATAGATTCATAGTTATTTAGGTCAGAAGGGACCATTATGATCATCTAGTCTGACCTCCTGCACAACGCAGGCCACAGAACTTCAACCACCACTCCTACAAAAAAAACAAAAAAAACTCACACCTATATCTGTGCTATTGAAGTCCTCAAATCGTAGTTTAAAGACTTCAAGGAGCAGAGAATCCTCCAGCAAGTGACCCGTGCCCCATGCTACAGAGGAAGGCGAAAAACCTCCAGGGCCTTCCAATTGTCCTGGAGGAAAATTCCTTCCCGACCCCAAATATGGCGATCAGCTAAACCCTGAGCATATGGGCAAGATTCATCAGCCAGATACTACAGAAAATTCTTTCCTGGGTTACTCAGATCTTACCCCATCTAATAACCCTCACAGGCCATTGGGCCTATTTACCATGAATATTTAATTACCAAAACCATGTTATCCCATCATACCATCTCCTCCATAAACTTATCGAGTTTAATCTTAAAGCCAGATAGATCTTTTGCCCCCACTGCTTCCCTTGGAAGGCTATTCCAAAACTTCACTCCTCTGATGGTTAGAAACCTTCATCTAATTTCTAATCTAAATTTCCTAGTGGCCAGTTTATATCCATTTGTTCTTGTGTCCATATTGGTACTGACTTTAAATAATTCCTCTCCCTCTCCGGTATTTATACCTCTGATATATTTATAGAGAGCAATCATATCTCCCCTCAACCTTCTTTTAGTTAGGCTAAACAAGCCAAGCTCCCTAAGTCTCCTTTCATAAGACAAGTTTTCCATTCCTCCGATCATCCTAGTAGCCCTTCTCTGTACCTGTTCCAGTTTGAATTCATCCTTCTTAAACATGGGAGACCAGAACTGCACACAGTATTCCAGGTGAGGTCTCACCAGTGCCTTGTATAACGGTACTAAAACCTCCTTATCCCTACTGGAAATACCTCTCCTGATGCATCCCAAGACCACATTAGCTTTTTTCACAGTCATATCACATTGGCGGCTCATAGTCATCCTATGATCAACCAATACTCCAAGGTCCTTTTCCTCCTCCATTACTTCTAATTGATGCGTCCCTAGCTTATAACTAAAATTCTTGTTATTAATCCCTAAATGCATGACCTTACACTTCTCACTATTAAATTTCATCCTATTACTATTACTCCAGTTTACAAGGTCATCCAGATCCTCCTGTAGGGTATCCCTGTCCTTCTCTAAATTAACAATACCTCCCAGCTTTATATCATCCGCAAACTTTATTAGCACACTCCCACTTTTTGTGCCCAGGTCAGTAATAAAAAAATTAAATAAGATTGGTCCCAAAACTGATCCTTGAGGAACTCCACTGGTAACCTCCCTCCAGCTTGACAGTTCACCTTTCAGTAGGACCCGTTGTAGTCTCCCCTTTAACCAATTCCCTATCCACCTTTCAATTTTCCTATTGATGCCCATCTTATCCAATTTAACTAATAAGTCCCCATGTGGCACAGTATCAAATGCCTTACTAAAATCTAGGTAAATTAGATCCACTGCTTTAGTCCTCCTCAGGCAAGGCGTTCCACAGGTTGACTGTGCGCTGAGTGAAGAAGAACTTTCTTTTATTTGTTTTAAACCTGCTGACCATGACTTTCATTTTATGGCCCCTAGTTCTTATATTATGGGAAAAAGTAAATAACTTTTCCTTATTCACTTTCTCCACACCACTCAAGATTTTATATATCTCTATCATATCCCCACTTAGTCTCCTCTTTTCCAAGCTGAAAAGTCCTAGCCTCTTTAATCTCTCCTCATAGGGACCCATTCCAAACCCCTAATCATTTTAGTTTCCCTTTTCTGAACCTTTTCTAATGCCAGTATATCTTTTTTGAGATGAGGGGACTACATCTTACGCAGTATTCAAGATGTGGGCGTACCATGCATTTATATCAGGGCAATAAAATATTCTCCATCTTATTCTCTATCCCTTTCTTAATGATTCCTAACATCCCCTTTGCTTTTTTGACTGCTGCTGCACACTGTGTGGACGTCTTCGGAGAACTAGCCACGATGACTTCAAGATCTTTCTCCTGATTAGTTGTAGCTAAATTAGCCCCCATCATATTGTATTGTATGTATAGTTGGGGTTATTTTTTCCAACGTGCATTACTTTACACTTATCCACATTACATTTCATTTGCCATTTTGTTGCCCAATCTCTTAGGTTTGTGAGATCTTTTTGAAGTTCTTCACACTCTGCTTTGGTCTTAACTATCTTGAGCAGTTCAGTGTCATCTGCAAACTTTGTGACCTCACTGTTTACCCCTTTCTCCAGATCATTTATGAATAAGTTGAATAGGATTGGTCCTAGGACTGACCCTTGGGGAACACCACTAGTTACCCCTCTCCATTCTGAAAATTTACCATTTATTCCTACCCTTTGTTCCCTGTCTTTTAACCAGTTCTCGATCCATGAAAGGATCTTCCCTCTTATCCCATGACCACTTAATTTCTGTAAGAGCCTTTGGTGAGGGATCTAATACACTATGTCCACTGGATTCCCCTTGTCCACATGTTTGCTGACCCCCTAAAAGAACTCTAGTAAGACACAGGGCTGGTGCAACCACTAGGTGAACTAGGCGGTTGCCTAGGGCGCCAAGTGGTTGGGGGTGGTGGTGGAGCGGAGGTGAGCTGGAGCTGGGGGGGCACGGGGAGGGCCGCCTGCAGCAAGTAAGGGGGGGGGAGGCGGCGCACAGGGGAACCGATCCCCACCCCAGCTCACCTCTGCTCCACCTCTTCCCCTGAGCACCGCCCCGCTCTGCTTCTCTCCTTCCCAGGCTTGTGCACCAAACAGCTGATTGGTGTTTTTTGGCTTTTCTTATTTCATTTTTACATTTAATTTGGCAGTGTTTATGCTACCCAAATGAAAGGCTCTTAAAGATGGCAGAAGCCTCAAAAAATGCAAAAGGGAATTGACATTGTACATGTCTACAATAATGGCGCTGAAGAACAGGGATGGAAAACCAGTAATTGACAGAACAGAGATGGTCTGCAAAGATTTCTACACTGAACTGTTTGTGTCTCAGATAAATGTCCCAGTACCAGCACTTCAACAGACCAACGAGCATGTGCTCCCAGTCCTTGTCAGTGAAGTTCGACATACAGTTCACCAAATGAAGGAAGAAAAAGCCCCAGATAAAGATGGACTGACAATCAAAATAAGAGCTGGAGGATCTCTGGGAAACCCTTGCTCAGAGGTTTAGCCATTACTTGGAAATGCAGAAGATACCATCTAGCTGGAAGGAGTCCAACACCATTTCACTATACAAGAAGGGCAATTGTGAAGATCTAAAGAACCATCATCCAATATGCCTGCTTTCACATGTCCATAAGCTGTTCACCAAAATAATAACAAAACGACTTTCGGAGAGTCTGGACGAGCAGCAGCTGAGAGAGCAGGCAGGCTTTCGAAGGAATTTCATCACAATTGACCATATTTTCACTATAAACCAGCTATTGGAATGCTCAAGAGAATACCAATTCCCTTTGTGTATTGCCTTCATCGACTATGAAAAAGCGTTTGACTGCGTAGAGATCATTGCAGTGTTGAAAGTTCTTGCAGAGCAGGACATTGACACAAACTCTATATCAAAGGAAGCTAATTCTGACTGCACTATAGATATAACTATATTTGATACCTCCCTTCGCATCCCAGTTAAGAAAGGTGTAAAACAAAGAGATACGGTTTCACTGAAACTCTTCACAGCCTGCCTTGAAATGGTAATGAGGTGGATGAATTGGAAGGCTGGAATCAACTTCAACAGAGAGCAGTTAAACCATCTCAGATTTGCAGACGATATTGTTGATCACTGAAAATACTATCAAACTACAGAAAATGCTGTGAGAACTCATGTCATAAATATAAAGGGAAGGGTAAACCCCTTTAAAATCTCTCCTGGCCAGAGGAAAAATCCTCTCACCTGTAAAGGGTTAAGAACCTAAAGGTAACCTCGCTGGCACCTGACCAAAATGACCAATGAGGAGACAAGATACTTTCAAAAGCTGGGAGGAGGGAGAGAAACAAAGGGTCTGTGGCTGTCTGTATGCTGCTTTTGCCGGGGATAGAACAGGAATGGAGTCTTAGAATTTTTAGTAAGTAATCTAGCTAGGTATGTGTTAGATTATGATTTCTTTAAATGGCTGAGAAAAGAACTGTGCTGAATAGAATGACTATTCCTGTCTGTGTGTCTTTTTTGTAACTTAAGGTTTTGCCTAGAGGGATTCTCTATGTTTTGAATCTAATTACCCTGTAAGGTATTTACCATCCTGATTTTACAGAGGTGATTCCTTTATTTCTATTTACTTCTACTTCTATTAAAAGTCTTCTTGTAAAAAACCTGAATGCTTTTTCATTGTTCTAAGATCCAAGGGTTTGGGTCTGTGGTCACCTATGCAAATTGGTGAGGATTTTTACCAAACCTTTCCCAGGAAGTGGGGTGCAAGGGTTGGGAGGATTTTGGGGGGAAAGACGTGTCCAAACTACGTTTCCCAGTAAACCCAGTTAGAGTTTGGTGGTGGCAGTGGATATTCCAAGGACATAGGATAAAATTAATTTGTACCTTGGGGAAGTTTTAACCTAAGCTGGTAAAAGTAAGCTTAGGAGGTTTTCATGCAGGTCCCCACATCTGTACCCTAGAGTTCAGAGTGGGGGAGGAACCTTGACAACTCAACACAAAAAGCAGCCAAGCTGGACTGAAAATTAATGACTCCAAAACTAAATTTATGCAGTCTGATACCTTGCCAAAAGCCCAAATAACAATCAAGGGAGACACGTTGCTCAACTTTTTATATTTGGGCTAAGAAATTAACATGCGCCACGATCAGGAAGGTGAACTTTTGCGAAGAAAGAAAGCAGGTTGGTGCGCATTCAATTCGAGGAGGGATGTCCTCCAAGGAAAAATCAACAGGGCAACACACGCCAGCCTCTTCAACTCAACAGTGCTGCCAGCAATGTTGTACAGCAGTGAAACATGGGTGCTGACAAAGACAGAGGAGCAGCAACTGTCTGTCATGAAGAGGGTGATGAAAAGAAGAATTCTGGGAATGTCAATCCATAATCAAGACCCCAATGAAGTGATCAGGCAGCAGAGTGGAGTGCAGGATGGCCTTTTGGAAAGCAAGTACAATAAAATGTGATGGGCTGGGCATATAGCGAGGATCACTGACAATCGATGGACTGCAGCTGTTGCCGAGTGGTACCCACGGGAACTGAAACGACCACTTGGCCAACCTCCAAAGAGATGGGAAGATTTTATCTTGAAAAGACATGGCCACACATGGAGAAGGAAGGCCAAGATATGAGAAGAATGGAAGATGTGCTGTGATCGGCGCAATCTATAAGAGGGCTGAAGGATGGATCAATCAAGGTGAATAAATTTTACATTTTATTTTCTGTAATAACCCTTCTTCACAAGTGTCTTAATGTGTTCACTTAACAGTAGACATGAGGGATATGTTTTGTTTTGTTTTGTTATTTTTTTTAAATGTAACATCAGATCAGTTGTCTTTATTACAGACCCGGATTTCTTGAGGGAGCAATCCTTAACTCATCACTGAAAGGAAGACAACTAATAACCAGATGTCTCAGTGAAGGAAGTCTCCACACTATCAAATCAACCAGCTTCCTCCTGTTTATTTGATTAACAAATGAGCAGGACGGCAAGACTGAAAGCATTTATTATTGGTATATATTTATGTTCAGTAATTAATAAATATAGAATTGGACTTCACTGCAAGTCAGTGAACTGCAGAAATGAGCCCTAAGCATGTTGGGGGAGGTCTGTTATTTGCATAAATACTAGTGTGAAATGTTGGATCTTCTTCTAAAGGGGATATTTGACATAGCAAAAATGAAGAGTTATTTTAAAATGTCACTCAAACTATTAGGCTACAGTTTGCCACAGACTTTGTTCTCTGTTTCTATGGGAGACCATGGGTAGCAACAGTGAGGAGAAAAAGTGAAGAGCATTTTATTAACTGCTTCTAATCAAAACATACTTACATCAATCTAATCTCATTTAACACTACGGAAAAGTTCTTGAAAAATGACAGCTTTTCTATAGATTTGTGAACCATCCCATAGAATCTAATAGCAAATCATATCCCTTCTTTAGGAAAGCTTAACTTAAAACAACCATTTGAACAGAATTAAATGCTGTAGGTTTGTAGAGTAATTTCTTTTGAATTCTGTTAACTGAATCTCTATTGGATTTTCCATAAGGGTACAGTTTACATATTGTAATGCACTCTGATAAACCAATGAGCTATTATTACCTAATCCTTTTGTATTCTGCTAGAAGTGTGGTGGACAAATCTTGTTTGGACAACCTCTAAAGCAGAACACTGTGCACTCGTTTTCTCTAGCCATAATCAGGGTCTACCCGTAAGACCACACATCTCTACAGCATATAATCCACTGAGGTAATACTTTATGCAGCATGCTTCACACAATACTTGTGTAAGCAGGGTCTGAATGAGTTCTCCCCTGACAGCTAGCTGGGAGCAAACTGTATTTATATGAACACACTTACTCTGCATAGGTATCCAGCAGACAGGAGCTGTGTTGCTCAACAGTGATCAACTTTGGCTGGTGTTGGGTTAAAAAACACTGTAGTACTGAATGCAAGGGAAGTGAAATGTTATCTTTATTGCATGAGTAAAGGGGAGCAGAACTGAGCTGAGCCTGTCCTGATTGAGGGGTCAGCCTCATTTGAAAGGAACTTGCTAAGGCAGGTGCGTGAAAGCCAGACCCCTGTGAAAGCAGAGATCAGTGGGGACAGGTGTCCCAGCCAGGAGGTATGGACTCTCCCTAAGGGTCCCCGGTCTGGTTTAACCTGTTCCTCCCCACTGTTCAAAGATAAGCTTCATTAGGAGCCTTTTGTTATTTTAAGTACTCAATAGGAGCTGAAATCACTTGTGGTGGGGCAGTGTTTTTGCCCAGCCTGCTGAGAGCTAAAAATCACTAAGCCCTGGTCTACACTAGGACTTTAGATCGAATTTAGCAGCGTTAAATCGATTTAAACCTGCACCCGTCCACACAATGAAGCCCTTTATTTCGACTTAAAGGGCTCTTAAAATCGATTTCCTTACTCCACCCCTGACAAGTGGATTAGCGCTTAAATCGACGTTGCCGGCTCGAATTTGGGGTACTGTGGACACAATTCGATGGTATTGGCCTCCGGGAGCTATCCCAGAGTGCTCCATTCTGACCGCTCTGGACAGCGCTCGCAACTCAGATGCACTGGCCAGGTAGACAGGAAAAGAACCGCGAACTTTTGAATCTCATTTCCTGTTTGGCCAGCGTGGCAAGCTGCAGGTGACCATGCAGAGCTCATCAGCAGAGGTGACCATGATGGAGTCCCAGAATCGCAAAAGAGCTCCAGCATGGACTGAACGGGAGGTACGGGATCTGATCGCTGTTTGGGGAGAGGAATCCGTGCTATCAGAACTCCGTTCCAGTTTTCGAAATGCCAAAACCTTTCTGAAAATCTCCCAGGGCATGAAGGACAGAGGCCATAACAGGGACCCGAAGCAGTGCCGCGTGAAACTGAAGGAGCTGAGGCAAGCCTACCAGAAAACCAGAGAGGCGAACGGCCGCTCTGGGTCAGAGCCCCAAACATGCCGCTTCTATGATGAGCTGCATGCCATTTTAGGGGGTTCAGCCACCACTACCCCAGCCGTGTTGTTTGACTCCTTCAATGGAGATGGAGGCAATACAGAAGTAGGTTTTGGGGACGAAGAAGATGATGATGAGGAGGTTGTAGATAGCTCACAGCAAGCAAGCGGAGAAACCGGTTTTCCCGACAGCCAGGAACTGTTTCTCACCCTAGACCTGGAGCCAGTACCCCCCGAACCCACCCAAGGCTGCCTCCTGGACTCAGCAGGCGGAGAAGGGACCTCTGGTGAGTGTACCTTTTAAAATGCTATACATGGTTTAAAAGCAAGCATGTGAAAGGATTACTTTGCCCTGGCATTTGCGGTTCTGCCTTTGCAAAAGGTTTCTGGGGAGGGCAGCCTTATTTCGTCCTTCATGGTAGGACACTTTACCACTCCAGGCCAGCAACACGTACTGGGGAATCACTGTAGAACAAAGCATTGCAGTGTATGTTTGCTGGCATTCAACCAAAATCCGTTCACGCGGTGGGAGGAGGCAAAATGCGACCTTGTAACGAAAGCACATGTGCTATGTATGTAATGTTAACTTTCAAGGTTTACCCTGAAAGAGTGTAGCCACTGTTTTATAAAATGTGTCTTTTTAAATACCGCTGTCCCTTTTTTTTTCTCCACCAGCTGCATGTGTTTCAATGATCACAGGATCTTCTCCTTCCCAGAGGCTAGTGAAGCTTAGAAAGAAAAAAAAACGCACTCGCGATGAAATGTTCTCCGAGCTCATGCTGTCCTCCCACACTGACAGAGCACAGACGAATGCGTGGAGGCAAATAATGTCAGAGTGCAGGAAAGCACAAAATGACCGGGAGGAGAGGTGGAGGGCTGAAGAGAGTAAGTGGCGGGCTGAAGAGAGTAAGTGGCGGGCTGAAGACAGGGCTGAAGCTCAAAGGTGGCGGCAGCGTGATGAGAGGAGGCAGGATTCAATGCTGAGGCTGCTGCAGGACCAAACCAGTATGCTCCAGTGTATGGTTGAGCTGCAGCAAAGGCAGCTGGAGCACAGACTGCCACTGCAGCCCCTCTGTAACCAACCGCCCTCCTCCCCAAGTTCCATAGCCTCCACACCCAGACGCCCAAGAACACGGTGGGGAGGCCTCCGGCCAACCAGCCACTCCCCCACAGAGGATTGCCCAAAAAAAAGAAGGCTGTCATTCAATAAATTTTAAAGTTGTAAACTTTTAAAGTGCTGTGCTTAAAGTGCTGTGTGGCATTTTCCTTCCCTCCTCCACCACCCCTCCTGGGATACCTTGGTAGTCATCCCCCTATTTGTGTGATGAATGAATAACGAATGCATGACTGTGAAGCAGCAATGACTTTATTGGCTCTGCAAGCAATGATTAAAGGGAGGAGGGGAGGGTGGTTAGCTTACAGGGAAGTAGAGTGAACCAAGGGGCGGGGGGGTTCATCAAGGAGAAACAAACAGAACTTTTACACCGTAGCCTGGCCAGTCATGAAACTGTTTTTCAAAGCTTCTCTGATGCGTACCGCGCCCTCCTGTGCTCTTCTAACCGCCCTGGTGTCTGGCTGCGCGTAACCAGCAGCCAGGCGATTTGCCTCAACCTCCCACCCCGCCATAAACGTCTCCCCCTTACTCTCACAGATATTGTGGAGCACACAGCAAGCAGTAATAACAGTGGGAATATTGGTTTCGCTGAGGTCTAAGCGAGTCAATAAACTGCGCCAGCGCGCCTTTAAACGTCCAAATGCACATTCTACCACCATTCTGCACTTGCTCAGCCTGTAGTTGAACAGCTCCTGACCACTGTCCAGGCTGCCTGTGTACGGCTTCATGAGCCATGGCATTAAGGGGTAGGCTGGGTCCCCAAGGATACATATAGGCATTTCAACATCCCCAACAGTTATTTTCTGGTCTGGGAATAAAGTCCCTTCCTGCAGCTTTTGAAACAGACCAGAGTTCCTGAAGATGCGAGCATCATGCACCTTTCCCGGCCATCCCACGTTGATGTTGGTGAAACGTCCCTTGTGATCCACCAGAGCTTGCAGCACTATTGAAAAGTACCCCTTGCGGTTTATGTACTCGGCGGCTTGGTGCTCCGGTGCCAAGATAGGGATATGGGTTCCATCTATAGCCCCACCACAGTTAGGGAATCCCATTGCAGCAAAGCCATCCACTATGACCTGCACATTTCCCAGGGTCACTACCCTTGATATCAGCAGATCTTTGATTGCGTGGGCTACTTGCATCACAGCAGCCCCCACAGTAGATTTGCCCACTCCAAATTGATTCCCAACTGACCGGTAGCTGTCTGGCGTTGCAAGCTTCCACAGGGCTATCGCCACTCGCTTCTCAACTGTGAGGGCTGCTCTCATCTTGGTATTCATGCGCTTCAGGACAGGGGAAAGCAAGTCACAAAGTTCCATGAAAGTGCCCTTACGCATGCGAAAGTTTCGTAGCCACTGGGAATCGTCCCAGACCTGCAACACTATGCGGTCCCACCAGTCTGTGCTTGTTTCCCGAGCCCAGAATCGGCGTTCCACAGCATGAACCTGCCCCATTAGCACCATGATGCATGCATTGTCAGGGCCCATGCTTTCAGAGAAATCTGTGTCCATGTCCTGATCACTCACGGGACCGCGCTGACGTCGCCTCCTCGCCCGGTATCGCGTTGCCATGTTCTGGTGCTGCATATACTGCTGAATAATGCGTGTGGTGGTTAATGTGCTCCTAATTGCCAAAGTGAGCTGAGCGGGCTCCATGCTTGCCGTGGTATGGCGTCCGCACAGAAAAAAGGCGCGGAACGATTGTCTGCCGTTGCTCTGACGGAGGGAGGGGCGACTGACGACACGGCTTACAGGGTTGGCTTCAGGGAGCTAAAATCAACAAAGGGGGTGCCTGTACATCAAGGAGTATTTCAGGCAGGACTGCACGGAGGGTTCCAATAAGAAATGGTGCACCTAAGTTATCGTTGTTATTGGAACAAGGAGGTTAGCCTGGCCTCTGATTGATACATGGCTAGATTTACCTCGCTGCACCTTCTCTGTGAGTGACTGCAGTGTGACCTAGAGGAATGAGTCCCCTAGACAGGGGAGGAGGCAAATGAGTACAAAACAAATCTGGTCTATTTCTTGTTTTGACCCACTCCATCTATCTTTTACATCTTTGGCTGGCAGCAGACGGTGCAGAAGGACTGCATGCCATCCACATCTCATGGCTGCTTGGCAGAAGATGGTACAGTACGCCTGCTAGCCATCCCCATCTCTTGCCTGCCTGGCAGAAGATGGTGCAATACGACTGCTAGCAATCCTCATCTCTTGCCTGCCTGGCAGAAGATGGTACAGTACGACTGCTAGCAGTCCGTATCGCCTGCCTGCTCACCATAAGACGGTTCAATAGGACTGACTGCAGGACTAAAGAGAATGACCTGGTCAAGTCACTCCAAATTTAGTCCCTGCGCCCATGTCTGCCCAGGCGCTCCCAGCCGACGCGGCCAGGAGCACCTCGGACACGATGAGGACGACTACCAATCGTATTGCACCGTCTGCTGCCAGAAGGCAAGGGGTTGCTGCTACTGTGCAGCAAAGCCGTACCGCGTCTGCCAGCACCCAGGAGACATAGGGTGACGGTTACCTGAGCGGGCTCCATGCTTGCTGTGGTATGGCGTCTGCACAGGTAACTCAGGAAAAAAGGCGCGAAATGATTGTCTGCCCTTGCTTTCACGGAGGGAGGGAGGGAACGGGGGCCTGACGACACGTACCCAGAACCACCCGCGACAATGTTTTAGCCCCATCAGAGCGCTCCATTGTGACTGCTCTGGACAGCACTCTCAGATGCCCGATTGTTTGCCATTGCTCTGACGCTGGGAGGGGCGCTTACAGGGTTGGCTTCAGGGAGCTAAAATCAACAAAGGGGGTGGCTTTACATCAAGGAGTATTTCAGGCAGGACTTCACAGAGGGTTCCAATAAGAAATGGTGCACCTAAGTTATTGTCCTTATTGGAGCAAGAAGGTTAGCCTGGCCTCTGATTGATACATGGCTAGATTTACCTCGCTGCATCTTGACTGCAGTGTGATCTAGAAGAATGAGTCCCCTAGACAGGGGAGGGGGGGGAAGCAAATGAGTACAAAACAAATCTGGTCTATTTCTTGTTTTGACCCACTCCATCTATCTTTTACATCTTTGGCTGGCAGCAGACGGACTGCATGCCATCCACATCTCATGACTGCTCGGCAGAAGATGGTACAGCACGACTGCTAGCAGTCCGTATCGCCTGCCCGCTCACCATAAGACGGTTCAATAGGACTGACTGCAGGACTAAAGAGAATGACCTGGTCAAGTCACTCCAAATTTAGTCCCTGTGCCCATGTCTGCCCAGGCGCTCCTGATCGACCTCACAGAGGCGACCAGGAGCACCTCAGACATGACGATGACGGCTACCAGTCGTACTGTACCGTCTGCTGCCACAAGGCAAGGGGTTGCTGCTACTGTGTAGCAATGCCGTACCGCGTCTGCCAGCACCCAGGAGACATAGGGTGACGGTTACCTGAGCGGGCTCCATGCTTGCCATGGTATGGCGTCTGCACAGGTAACTCAGGAAAAAAGGCGCGAAATGATTGTCTGCCCTTGCTTTCACGGGGGGAGGGAGGGAACGGGAGGCTGACGATATGTACCCAGAACCACCCGCGACAATGTTTTAGCCCCATCAGGCATTGGGATCTCAACCCAGAATTCCAATGGGCAGCGGAGACTGCGGGAACTGTGGGATAGCTACCCACAGTGCAACGCTCCGGAAGTCGACGCTTGCCTCGGTACTGTGGAAGCGCTCCGCCGAGTTAATGCACTTAATGCACTTAGAGCATTTACTGTGGGGACACACACACTCGAATTTATAAAACCGATTTCTAAAAAACCGACTTCTATAAATTCGACCTTATTCCGTAGTGTAGACATACCCTAAGAGAGGCAGGTGGCATCAGAAGGTGACTGACGGGCAGCTGGTGGGAGTGGCTGGTGAAAGTGGCGAGCACACTTGGCTGGTGGGAGCGGCCAGCAAATGTGGTGAGCAGTCGGCCAGCGGGAGTGGTTGGTGGTGTGGCCAGGTGGCAAGGAACAGCAGCTGTCAGAGTGGCCAGGTGGTGAGGAACAGTGTCTGCTCAGATGGTGGAGCAAGCTAGGTGCATTCTTCCCCCGGTTGGAGGTGAACTCACACAGATGCACCTCTGAACCCTGGGTCCTCACTGACCAAAGACAACCACTGTGAGTGGGTATGGTGAGGGAGCAGGGGGGAGAGGGCACTGAAAAGGAACTTTTGGTTGTAGAACTCAAGAACATGAGGCAGAAGACTTTGCCCTGCGCACTCTGGGGTGGGTGTCCTGCTCACAGTTCTGTTTATGAATCTAGTCCTGTAAATATGAATCCTGCTTGTGGCATTTTCCCTTATTAATGTCATGTGACTTCTCTCCTTTCATTAAAGAGGAATTTACTACTTACATGAACATGCCTAACCCTGACAATGTGAAACTGGATGTGCTGGCTTTTTGGAACAGTCATCAAGACACACTTTCCAACTTCAGCAAAGTGACACAGAGAGCTTTGAGTGTACCCCCTGGATCTATTGACGCAGAGAGCTTATATTCAAAGTGGGACTACCTCCAAGACAGCAAAAGGCTCAATATGAGTGAGAATACTTTGGAGAAAATTATGCAAGCATATGCAAATAAGGATTTCTGGAAAAACTACTAGCTCTGAGAGAGACAAAATACTTTTGTACATTTAAAAAAAAGCTTCCATTATACTGTAGTAAAATGAGTATATTGTGAATGGTTTTTTTTTCTTTTTTCCCCCGTTTTTTCCAATTTTTTTAATTATCATTTTTAACCAGATTTCAACCTGGTTTTAATACTTGGAAAATAAACACTGAAATATTCCTGGATTTATTTTTTTACAAATAAAAACTGAAAGCATGTTGTGATGTTACACTCCATAGTCTCTATGAAAATATGTTTATGATATGGATACGATAACTGAAATATACTGTATCCAAGATGGCTCGTGTAAGATATCATTGGAAAGGTTATGATTTACTGTATGTAATTATCCAATTTGTATGCCTGTATCATTTCTGTATCTGAAATTAGAAATATTGACCATGTATCTGTATTTCAAATGTGCTACTTTGGGTGTCACCCACAACTAGCCCTTCGGGTACAACAATGAAAAGCCAGACAGGGCTGATGGCCCATTAGCAAAGACAATGGACTATGAAAGGGCTTAGTCTTCCTGTGGATGCTCCAGACAGCCTGTGAGTAATGGCTGCCATAGCCCTACAGAGACATGGGTCTGAGTCACCTGGTATAGGACCCACCCCTTGGCATGCCAGTGTTCTTCCACTGGGAGATAAAGGGTTCCCGCCCTACACAAGAGCTACATAAGGAAGGGGAGTGATGTCATCATGGTTCTCCTCTGCCTCCCCACTTAGAGACACTGAAAAACACCTCGAAGCAAGAACTGAACTGGGGGGAGAAGAGTTGATCCCAGGCTAAAAGGGCGTACAGGCTGAGAGTGGAAATACCTGAAGTTTCAAGCTGCAGGCCAGTGCCGTTGGCTTTCAAGACTCTCTGTAATCTGACTGTGACAATATCCAGAGTGAGAAATTACTATTTGTAGCCAATTTCTTTAGTGAATCAAGCTTAGTTTGCGCGTTTTATTTGCTTAGTAATCTGCTTTGTTCTGTATCACTTTAATCATTTAAAATCTGCTTTTTATAGTTAATAAATTTGTTTGGGTTATTATTAAACTCAGTTTGTGCAATTTCTAATGGAGGCCCCCAACAAGTTGTGCATATCCTCCTCCTCACTGAGGGAGGGGGCAAATTTATGAGCTTACATTGTATAGATTTCTGTACAGTGCAAGAAAGTATTATTTTGGGTTTATTCCCCAAAAGGGGTGTACACATGAGTGCTGGGTGAATCCTCTAACACGGAGCTGACTTCAGTCTGTGTCTGTGGCTGGGTGTGGCCGTGCCTGTGTGTGCTCTAGAAGAGGCTTAAGAGCCTGGCTCAGCGAGACAGGTTAAAGGTGGCAGAACAGGTGGGCTCTGTGATATCTCAGCACACCAGGTGGCATCTTGAAGGGAGGCAACCTGTCACATGTGGAACACTACTGATCCTACAGTCAGATCTACACAGTCAACCCTTGTACCCAGATGGGGCCCCATATCTATTCAAGGGACACTATCAGTTCTAGTTTGTCCCAAATTTAGGCCTCAAGTTGATCTAAATTGCAGGAGCAGGGCTTACATTTGTGGCTAAACCACACTTGACAGTATTTCTTCAACAGATCTAGATGACAAGTTTTTAATGTTTGCAGCTTGAAAAGGGCTAGTAAGAATGTTTCACATTATGAGAGCTGAATTCACAGTTTAACCGCAGAAAGGAGTGAGGGTCACACATATGGGAGAGAATGTTCTTTCCCAGACTCTTATATAATTGGACCAGAAGAAACCACTTGGCCCATTCTGATCCCTTACATTTTTATAGGCTTGCTCACTATATGATTTCCTATGAAGTCTATCTCACCTGTTCATGAACATCTGCAGTAATCCTGAGTTTGCTAACTGTACTTTGGTAGTCTAGCCTATTGCTCCCCTGCCCAATTACTCTTAAGAACTTGTTCATAATTTCTAGCCTAAAATTTTCCTTCTTTAGCTCCTTGTTCTGTCGTCTTCCCATGGTTGGGAATTTTCTCTCAAAATGATTTTTTAACAGAAAACAGCTTCCATGAAATCTAAATTTTCCAAAGGGCTTCAGTTTTCTGTCAGGAAAACCTAAAATTAAATATTTTTGGTTTGGGTTGATTTAACCCAAAGTGAAGCATTTAGATTTGTCAGTTCAACATTAAATTGCATCTGTCTAAACTGCTGCAGTACCTCATGCCCATATTTTCCTCTGTGGGCTGGGTTCTTCACTGACCACATCTCCCATGAGATTGCCCCACCATCTCCCCTATGACTGATCCATGTGGAGCATCATGGGAGTCATGTGACTACAGGTGCATCTTGGGAGATGGAGTCCACCCTGGGAGTCCAGGACAAGAGGTACCTGAATTACAACTCCCATGAGGCACTGCAGCATCAAAGGCAGGCACAGTTTACTGTAGAACTAACTGGAAACAAAACATTTATATGTTTCTGGATCAAAAACTTTTCTGAATTTTTAATCCCATGAAAAAATCCCTGATATTTCAACTTTTCAACCTGATTTGGGACAAACTATTTTTAAAAATCAGATTTTCCTGTAAGACAGAAATTCCAATTTTCTCACAGTTCTAGCAAAGAATACATCTGCGATAACTTAGAGGCATAATTTAGAACAGAAAATATCTGTAGTAACAACTGGTAAATGTTAACTGTATAATGCCTTCTGCTAGGTGGAGCCAGCAGCGACCAGGGCCAGGTTCAATTTCTAGGGCTCCTTTTCAACAATACAACACAGACCTGGCTCAAGCCCCCATCCAGTAACCTGGGAAAATTACACACCACCCCAGGGTGCCTCTGAAAGGCAATACTTCTCCACTCACAGAACAAAGTCTGAGTGTAGATAAGAAACTTTTAATGGAAATCTGGTCCTGTAAATATTACAGTAATGCACAACTGTTTTTGTCAGTAAATTCAGAAACTGATGGTATATATCTGGGGGTTGGCAAATGCCTGTTAAATGGCTTCATTATCACTTGACAGGTTTCAGAGTAGCAGCCCTGTTAGTCTGTATCTGCAAAAAGAAAAGGAGTACTTGTGGCACCTTAGAGACTAACAAATTTATTTGAGCATAAGCTTTCATGAGCTACAGCTCACTTCATCGGATGCATTCAGTGGAAAATACAGTAGGGAGATTTATATACACAGAGAACATGAAACAATGGGTGTTACCATACACCCTGTAAGGAGAGATCAGGTAAGGTGAGCTTTTACGAGCAGGAGAGCGAGATATGGGGGGGGGGGGACCTTTTGTAGTGATGGCTCTTTAACAGGACAGCCCTGGATGGTAAGGACTGTGCAGGGGGCAGATGATGGGGTGGCAGGGGCCAAAGAGAAGGAATTTAATTCCAGAAGGTGCCTTCTAAGTGGAGGCCCCAAGTCCACTGTCCTTCCTCCACCCAGGCCACCCTCAGAAGCACAGAGAACTTCAGTCCAAGCCCAAACTCAGAGATGTCTTCTGTAACTAAATTGTGTGAGCCTAAAGTTTTTGGTATGGAGCTTGAAGCTTGATTGGGAAGATAGGTGTTGCCCTCTCTGGGCCCTGTGCCTTCCAGTTCATTGCCTTCCCAACCTATCCATGCTGTCACCTGAACCAATTTCGTCCACACACTCAACTCTAATTTTGCCTTCTATTGGCTGGTTCAGTAGTTTTGAGTATATATGCTTCATAGCATATGTTTTAAAAGTAGCAGGGTCTAAGTATCCATTTAGGACCCTGTTCAGCAAAGCTCTTATGCACTTGCTTATCGTTAAACATGGCTACGGCTACATTTTAGTCACGGGTATTTTTAGTAAATGTCATGGGCAGGTCACGGGCTATAAACAAAAATTCATGGGCCTGTGACCTCTCCATGACTTTTACTGAAAATACCCGCTCTGACTAAAACTTGGGCGGGGCCATAGGTGCTGACTCCGTGGGTGCTCTGGGGCTGGAGCACCCAAGGGGAAAAATTAGCTGGTGCTCCGCACCCATAGGCAGCCAAGCTCCCCCCTCCTCACCTTCTCCCCCCCAGCGCACCATGTCCCCACTCCTCCCCCTCCCTCCCATGCTTCCCTCCCCCCCTCCCGCTGCCTAACAGCTGTTTGGTGGCACTTAGGACTTTCCAGGAGGGAGGGGGAGGAGTGGGGTGGTGGCGCACTCAGGGGAGCAGGCAGAGAAGAGGCAGGGCAGGGGGTGGGGATTTTGGGGAAGGGGTGGAATGGGGGTGGGGTGAGGACTGTGCAGGGGCGGGAAGCGGCAGGGCAGGGGCAAGGCCGGGGTGAGGGGGGGGTCAAGCACCCACTGGGCAGAGGGGAAGTCAGCCCCTATGGGTGGGGGGGCTGTGGGTGTTCTGGGGTGGGGGTGGTTCAGAGGTGCAGTCCGAGGGCTCTGAAGGTGCTGGGAGAGGTGGCTTGGGACCCCTGCTGGTGCTGCGGGGTGGGGGAGGTTGGCAGGGCTTCCTACCCGGCTTCATGTCCCTGCAGCTCCTAGGTGGCAGAGGCAGGGGCTCGGCTGCTCCTGCCACAAGCGCTGGCTACCGCAGCTCCCATTGGCTGGGAACTGCAGCCAATAGGAGCTGTGGGGGCAGGCAGTGCGCAGTGTAGAGACACCCTCCTGCTGCTCCACCGCTTAGGAGCTGCAGGGAGGTCATGCCAGTGGGAATCAGGGAGCCCCCAGTCCCCCCTCCCCCTAGCCCTGAGCCCTTTCCCACACACCTAAACTGCAGCTGCTGGCCCAGGGGCTGCCCAGCTCGGGCAGCCACTGAGCCAGTACCAGTTGCTGCAGAAGTCACGGAGGTCACAGAAAGTCACAGAATCCGTGACCTCCGTGACAGACTCACATCCTTAAAAATTAGTAGCCTTATTGATTTCAGTGGGGCTACTCATGCACTTAAAGTTAAGCAGATGCTTAAATACTTCTGTGAATTGCCTAAGTTATGTAATATTGTATGAATTTTATTGTGAAGTGCTGTGCCATCGGAGGACACCTAACTGCTTGATAGATACGAGAAACATATTAGCTCATGAACATAACTGGAATGTTTGGTTATGATTATTTTGCAGTAATGTCTTGGTTACATGATGGTGGTGGACATAATGCTATATTAAAGTTGGAAGTCTGAACTAGTACAGCAAATACATATTGTGAGTGGATAATTCTGTGTAGTGTGCTATTGATATGTTCCATTGGAAATTTTGGAGAAAATATGTCACTGTTTTGACACTCATTGCTATGTATGTTAACTTTTGAAGCTTTAAAAAACATAGAATTGGTCAGGGATTTTCATCAAAACGGCTTTTCCAAAGGAAAACACAGTTTCTGAAAACAGTTTTGATTTAAAATCAAAACAAAATATTTCAAGTCGTTAACCCAAATCAAAACATTTCAGTTCGTTGATCTGCACTGAAACATTTTGGGCCAGTTCAACATCATTCTGTCCCCCTGAACTGCCCTGGTGCCTTGTGGGAATTTGGGTACCTTGTGGCACCCTTCTGTACGGGGTAGGATGTATCGCAGGCTCTTCTCTGGTTTAACTGCCATGCCTGTGGTGGATCATGGGAGATATAGTCCAGCCAGGGACCATAGCCCATAGCAGAGAATGGGGGTATGAGGCAACTGAAGTGCAGCTTCAAGGAAGCACCACTGTGGCTCAGGCAGACACAGTTCAGGGTTGAGTCTAGCTAGAATGAAACATTTAGGCATTTCTAGGTTTTTAACACCTTTATATTCTGTGAAAGATATCCATAGTTTGACTTTCCATCCCTGTAACCTGACGGGCTCCCTCACCAGCTCAGTTAGAATTCTGAGCCACTCCCAAGTCTCTTTTCAGCTCCTTCCTTTGAGGCACAGTTTCTTAACAAAACAAAACCAAAAGTTAGTGCCCCAGAGCTTACAGGCTGTTAGGGCCTAGACGCCTTTCCCTCTACACCTTTGGAAAGTACACATTCCATCCTTTTAGCCCACCTGAATCATGTGACAAGCATCCCCTCACCCTTTCCTGGCCATTCCCCCCTGTCACCGGTCACAAAGAGTTGGGTCTAGAGCGGACACTTTGTCCAACCCTCCAGGAAAAGAAATCCACATTCACATGGGATGCACCACAGCTGGGCTCTACTGCGAAGGCACAGGGCTCCAGAATCACATAACCAGAGGCTCAACCTGGGGTAGGACTGGCTCATAGCCTGTGGCCATTTCAGAGGGGCATAGCTGATCAGCAGGGTAAAAGGTGCTCTGAGGAAGTAATACTTTAGGGCCCCAGCTGCCTATTATTTTGATAAACACAAGTAATTCTTCTCCCTGGAAAGGAGCTTCCTCCTGAGATGTAATACTAGCTGCTCCCCAGCCTCGAACTCCTGTGAAAACAGCCCCAAGCCTTTGCTCAGAGGCACTGTGTGTAGGACAAACTCCTTGGTGAAATCTGGACTATACAGCACCAATTTGCTGCACAGGATCTACTTGAGCTCCACAAAAGCATCTGCACATGCTGCAGAGAAGTGTAGCTTCCAGGGTACTTTATTGTGCAGGATGTGCATTAAAAGAGCAGTTTTCACAGAGAACTGGGGCACAAATTGGTGATAACACCCCACTAATACCTGGCATTTCACAGCAGAGACAGAGGATTCTGGGCAAGGCCTTCTACCTTACTAGCCAGGGGTTTAGTCTGTATAATTCCCAGGATGTATCCCAAATACTTGGTCTTGGCATAACCACTCTGACAGTTGGTCAGGTTGGCTGTTAGTTCTGCTGCCCTCCCAGGATGTTCTGATCAAGTGGTCGAGTAGATCAGTGTTTCCCAATGGTAGGTCCACTGCGTCTCAGGAATGTTCTAGATGGCTTGCCAGATGCAGGGCTGGATTGACCCGTCACTAGGCCCTAGCCTAGGCAAACATACATTTCTGTTGGCCTGCCGCTGAGGGGAGGCCCTCTAGGGTTGGAGGGAGAGCTAGCCTCACACTCATCCCACAGTGATAGCTCCTGTCCTGTGAGGCTGCGCCCAGCTCCCTGCTCTGGACTTTGTGACCCAATGAATAAATCACAGCTCTACTCAGGTTTGGCCTGGATGCTCCTCTGTCATAATAGAGGGGTGGCTGGGCCAAACCTGAACTGTACTGTGATCCCATTCATCAGGTTGCAATGCCTAGAGCAGGAAGCTGTGCCCAGCCACACAGAACAGGAGCCACTGCTGGGGGGGAACTGCGGGTTGGGCTCAAACTTCCACCCCTTCTAGCCCCAGGGGCCTCCCCGCCGCACCAGGCCAAGATTAGCATTGCGGTGCCAGGGCTGAGGGTACATATATGTGATGGTAGATCACAAAAAAGGGCAAAATACAGTTGGTGGGTCACCTTAGTAAAAACTTGGGGAACTACTGGAGTAAATTACTACATCAGCTAGAGAGGCTTGGTGAAGTGATAGCACTCCCTTCATCAGCTTTTGAAATGTGGCCATGGAGCCCAAATTGTTGGGACATGTAAGGGTTAAGTAGAGACCTGGGAAACCGCTGGGAAAGGAAGTGAGGGGGGTGCTGACATGGTATTAGGGAATAGAAGCCCTGCCAATGTTTCTGCACTTGATAGATAAAGTGTTACCCCTCTCCCTTCTCTTCTCCTTGTTAAGGATTGATAAGCACTGCAGCTGCACAAGGAATGTAGGGATCTAAAGGATACCTTTGTGTAAAGCAGCATTACCCCCCCCCCCGCTTCCTTTCCCAGCTACATAAACGACCTTGGCGTCATGGCCCTTTCCTCCATTCCCTGCAAACTGCTGATCAAGGGAATTCTTGGCTGCAATTATTGCAAAGAAATGTATCTTCGAAGCAAAAATTATCTGTAGAATATGCTAATGCTGTAAACAGTAATCAGGTGTGGGGATAATTATATTCAGTATATAGCTATTAATATTCATTGTATAGGCATTCATATTACTCAATAAGGGTTTTGGGGGTGTTGTAGTAAATGTAAATATTTACATACTAACTTAGATAAAAAGTGTGCTGTAACTAACTCAGTGCTTACTCGACAATTGGGTCGAGGGGAACAGGTACCGCAATAAAGAACTCCATCTACTCAATCCACCTCTGGGTCAGCCTGCTAATTTTCTAACATCTGGCAGCACGAACAGGATCCCAGGGGAGAGTTGTGCCTGATCGCCATGTCTTGCCATGGATTCGATGAGTAAGTTGAACGGGCCCTTTACTGCAACCCCGGTTAAGGAGTTTATTAATAAACCAGTAGGGAAATGGGGGGGTCCTTATGCCCCCCCCTGCGATTGTCAGGATTGGCTAGCCATCCAGGGGTGGGTGGAAGCTTCCCTGGCATCCAAGTGCTCCCAGAATAAGAAAAAGGCTGTTTTGTTGCAGGCTCTGTGTGAGGGTCTGTCAGGTTTATGGGAGGAGGTTACCAGTCTTAAAAGCAAAGTTGAAATTCTGCAGCAAATTGCTGAGGAACAGCACATGGTAAATCATCACAGTGGGCTGGCAATCAGAATAGCTGAAAATGCATGGACGATTTTAATCATCTTAAGTCAAAGAACCTGATCCTCAAGTAGACGCCTTAAAGCAAAATTCTTGTTCCCTATCCCCCATTTCTCTCCCTCTACCCCCCAATTTTTGGTTTTCTGAAGTTTTAATGGACGGTACTTTGAATACTTAGGAAAAAGTTTGTTTGGACAAAGCAGGACAGAGTCTGCAGCATTCCTTTGACATTTTTTAGAGTAAAAGGTCCATGGGTGACCATGGAAACAAACGTTTTACTGCCTCTTTAAATAATCCCAAGGTAATGGAAGTACAGGGTGAGGCAGCTGTGTGTTGCAGGGTGGCTATGTCGTTACATGCAAAAGGTACCATCTTAAAGAATCGAATGCACAAGTGAATAATTTAAAGTGAGTGAAGAGTTACAAGTAGCTCTTGTAAAAATTAACACTGCAAAATTTGGGAAAAGTTTGGAGGGAAGTAAACACTTAAAAGTTGTGAAAATGTTTAAAAACTGGTGGGAAAATGGGGGTTGTAAAAATGTTAAAAAGTAACAGTTGTGGTGTTATAAAAGGAAAATTTGTGGTTTAAGAATAAAACCCAATTATGTAAATGTAATATATGTGCAATTCAGTACAGTCACATTAGGTGAAATCCTGGTAGTTAAACAAATTACACAAGGGGGTCAGGTGGCTACTACCACCACTGTGTTTTTGACCCCAGGAGACTTTATAGATATTCTGAGGGAAAATGGGCCCTTTTCCCACAGAAATGGTCTGTAAAGGACTGCTGCAGGCAGCAAGCAGCCAAATACTCTGATCTATATTATTTAACTATTGAACAAGTTAATCAAAATCACTAAAAAAATATAAGGGGTTTCCATTAAAACGTAACTGTCTCTAGTTGTACAAAATGGGAGTGTAATTGGGGAACAGTTATATAAAAACTAACAAAAGCCATCCAAGGGGTGTTGGGCAAAGGAAAATTTTTGTGTATGAATCTTTTTGTATAATTATGTGAGGGTTTAAGGACCGAAACCAACATTCATGGTTTGTAAAATCCTGTTTGTAGGTTTAAAATAAATTGGTTTTGTTTTTTAAATTAAAAAAAAAACAATGCCACTAAAACTCCATTTAAATCTCTCATTCAAAGCTGCAACACTGACAGACCCTTGTGCTGGACACGGGCAGCTTTGGGTACTTCCATGTTTTTTATAAAGTTTAATATCTTTTTAAATAAGGACCAGACAATGTGTTCCTGGCTGGGGCAACCAGAACTGGAAGAATGGGGAGAGATTCTGAATTCACTTTTTTTTTTTTTTTTGGTAATAAATAGCAGCTAAAAACTGCAGGAGAGGAACAAAAAAGTTTAAAAAAAGCACCCCTCTGGAGCAACAGCAGGGGTGAAATGCACAACACTGATCCTTAAGGTGGCTGTAAGTAATCTAACTGTCACAATGTTAAACCTTGGAATGAATGCTAGTAAGTAATCCCGTGACAATATATAATGTGTGTGATTTTTTGGGGGAAATTTTTAAGCATGCTAAAAACGGTAATTGAAAGCAAATTTCATGTCAAAGGTCTCATGGTAATACTGCCTCTCAGCTATTACCTGTGAATGAACTTAAAGCTTGGCACAGCAGAGAAACCATTACAAACCTGGTCTGTTGTACAAGAGGGGAAACTGAGGTACACAACCTCATGAATTTCATAAATGAACAGTGGAATAATTCACCCTTTCCCTTTAAGGGTAAAAACCTAGCCTGCCTATAAAACAAAACAAGAAAATTATGAAGGTAATTTTTCTATTTCCTGCAGTTAGCAAAAAGATTTGTAAAAGAAAGGACTATTTTTATGCAATAATCTGTCCCCACCAAAGAGGTGGGAAATGTTTATTTTGTTTTTCAGACACTCTGTGGGCAAGCTGGCACCAGTGGACGAACAATCCAGAACACCATGGGTCTACTGTCGCAGCAAAAATTGTGTTGTGTGTTTTGTGGTGTTTGTCTTGTTATCGTTATTTTGGCGGATATTGTACAAGGAGGGTTAACGCATATAGCAGCAAAGGTCAGTGCATGATATAACCTGCCTGGAGAGCACGGTCTACCCATCGTGGGGGGGGATCAAGTGTTGTACCGCATTCCAGGAGAACACCATCCATTCCCAGTTCCTAAATGGAGGGTTCCTTACCTAGCCTGTGACCAGTTGGAGCCCAGCTTGCTGCTATTAAAAACAAAAAATAAAGAACAAAAATGGGTTTATTGCACGCAAATAAAAAGGCACAAAATGGGAATTAAAAATGAAAATAAATAAATTCTGTGGCATGCATCTTACAGGTAAACCCACAGAGGGGAAACAAGAATGCCCTGGCCTGGAATAAAACAACGATTGCTGCTATTCTTGCTATTGTAAGCCCTACCCAAATCCAGCAATATAAAGTAGCAAAGGAAGGAGACACGTGAACTGTTACACCCCCAAATGGTGGTAATGAGGCAAATAAGGATTTCAAGGATTTACCCGTGAAAAACTGTACTATTAGCCCCCCATGGGAATTTGGCAATGTCGGTATGTGGTGTATGGATTGGAGGGGGAAATCCTAACCCGGTAAAAAAAATATCAAATTTATCAGGAAATATTGCATGGTATTCCTTAAAATATGCCATAATAAATTACAGTGGGAAACAGTCATCCTGGTAGGTGGTTTATGACAAAGGGCCCAAAAATATAACTCTCCGGCTTCCTGAGGTATTTGGGGGGGTTCCATCGTTGGAGTGTGGTATTACCATGTGTAATCATAATGGTACCTCTATAAAAGACAATCCGTAAGCTTGCAGTTATGTACATACCAGATGGGGCATGAAGTCTCCCCTAAAATGCTGGGAATATAACAATTTAACTGTTTTGCAGATAATATGGATGCCACGCTGGAAGGATCTTGATTTAAGCTGGCCACAGCCTGGAGCTGGAAATAGTTCCTTATAGGCAACCGTGTGGGAGTGCGTGCAACCAGAGCTTGTTAGTGTGTCCTTTCAGTCCATTACATGGATGGGTGGTACACCCCAGAGAATGGTGGGTGGACCGGGTACACCCCAGCTGCAGAACATACATCAAAGGGATCTATGGGCAGTTGGAACCACAGGGTTGGGTGTATTGAATCTGGGGGACCGTTGGGTAACTAAGCAATTAATAAGCCAAAATGTAAAACTTCAACCATAAATCAATGAACTACTAACACAACTATCTGCAATTGCAATGGAATGAAAAAGGGCAGCAAAGGTGAACCTGCAGTGAACTCAATGAACAGGGAACCTTGTGATACGGGTGGGAGGGGATAGCTTCAACAGGTTGCCTTGGGGGAAGAAGTGTATGGAAATGCAAAATGCTCAGCTAGGGGGCTAGCACCTCGGTAATAGTTGCAGTAGTAGTTTGGAATGAGATGGCAACTAAGGTGGTCCCCATGAGCCCTATGGGAATAATAAGAAAGGGAGGAGCTCACTGGGAACCACTGGGGGATAGATAAAGAGGATGAAATGGCGTAAAATAAACAATAATTAAATTAAGTAATTGTTTGTCCAAAAAAAATATTTAAATGTGCCCCTTCCCGATGGGTCTGCTCCTTCCCGGCCAATGGCCTGTGTCAGGGTGAATACATAGTCTAAGGGACCATTCCAAGTGGCCCATTAACACCTCTGTAGTCATAGGACAAAAACGGGGGGGGGGGGGAGGTTAGTAGGTTACAGATCGTTGTAATAACCCATAAATCCAGTGTCTTTATTCAGACCTTGTGTGTGTCTGTGTCTGTGTCTGTCTAGTAAAGTTATGAAGTTATGCTCCCAGGCTTGTCTTTTGAAAGTGTTGAGCAGGTTTTCTTTGAGGACAAGGACTGAGAGGTCAGATATGGAGTGATCGTTTTGTGAAAAATGTTCACCCGTGGGAGATAGGGTGTTTTTGACTTCTATCATTTTTCTGTGTGAGTTCATTCAAGAGCGTAGTGACTGTCTCGTTTTACTCACTTGGTTGTTACTGAGTCCTCAAAGGAAGCCAGCCCAACACTTTGAAAAGACAAACCTGGGAGCGTTCCTGTCTGTGTGTCTGGATGACTCTTACTGGGTTGTCTCCCTTGATCTTGAATTAGGGGTAGAGACAATCCTGGAAGAGCTGATAAAAGTACTTCATATACCCTAGCCAGCCATCCCTGGAGCTACGGAACACTGCATCATCCCACTGGCTTTGAAGAAAACCAGATCTGCTAGCTGTGGTCTGGGCATCTACCACAGAGGGATCTGGTCCTCAAGGGGCCCCGCTCTGGGGTCCAGATTACATTGTACTGTGATTTTTTTCTTTTCCCAGGGCCCCTTGGACTCCCAAGAGTCTCCTTCCTGGTATGACAATGTTCCCTTCAAGGCCTGGGCTGGGTACTGAAGAGTTTGGGAAGGATAAAGACCTGTTCTGGTTCACTCACCTGCTGGGTGTTGATGCCTGAGTCTGGGCCTGCCGCAGCTGCTTCCGGTAAAAGACTGGCTACAGAGCCCAAATCCCAGCCCCCACTGGGGAAGGCAGCTGTTTAGCTACAGTTACTATCCTGTCTGTATTAAGGCCGCCCAGTGACAGCCACAGTCATAGGTAGGGCTGGCTGTCTCCATGGACGCAGCCTATATTTAATCACTTTCTCTTGTGCAGAATCTCTGAGGTAGTTAGCTGTCCAGGCACATATGTCTGCCTTGAGCCTGAATCCACAAGGCCTAACACCTCTGTCCCATTTACTATGACTGGAACTACATAGGCTTTTGAATCAGGGGGCTCCTCTTGGGTTTCAAACGTTCAGGTTTAGGTATAATCACACTCCACACTGGGACAATCCCAATACCTGTGGACTTCTAGCCCACAACAGAAGCGAAAGGGGACACTCCAGTCCCGCTATGGAGCCCCTGGTCCATTTAGCCAGCAATCCCATCACTGCATGTTCCTTGTTTCCAGTCATAGGCTTGATACTGGGTCTAGCACAGGTCTCTACCTTCCCATAGCTTAGTGGAACCCTTCCCAGTGTAGGCCTTGTAACCCTGGCCACCCTCTCATAGTCCCAGCCACTACTGGCCTCACTTTCATAGAGGGACTGGTTTCAAAAGCCTCAGTAGTCCCCCAATCCAGTAGTACCTCCAAAAAGTTCTCCTGGTGGTTACTCGGTGGTGACAGACCCACTTCTGAGCCCCTTAGTAGGCTCTTAGTAGGATCTGACAAAATTTCTTCGGACTACCACCTCCACAATTTCAGGGGATAGGATCTCTGTCCATAACTAGTGAGAGCAGAAATCCCATAACCATTGAACCTCTGCTTGAGGCTCAGCATTAGGGACAAGTTTCATCTGAAACAGTCATGATATTCCTCCTCGCTGAGAGCCAAGCAGTCCAAGATGGCTGCTTTCAGCAGCCCATTGCTCTTTGCCAAGGCCCCAGCCATAGCACAATAAACAGCCTGGGACTCACTTGTCAGTTAAGGAGCAATCTTGAGGGCTCATAACTCCTGGGCATCTGTCACCTGTTCAAAGGTCTCTAGGAAGGCTTTGGGGTCACCCTCTGGCCCCATCTTAATGAGAAATGCTCCCCTATATATGGATAGCCACAACATTACATCCACCTGTGAATCCTAGCCATCCTGAGCCAGTAGTTGGAGCAGTAACTGCTGTGGGCTTTCCTGTTGCTGTTTAATCTGCAGTTGCTGAACTTGCAGCTGTTCTTGCTGGAGCTGTTGGTACTGCTGTTGCTGTCCCTGTGCCAAAAGCTGCCTCAGCTGCTGTTATTCTTGTAGGGCTTCAGGATCCGGTTTTGGGCTGTGGCAGTTTGCCTGTGTTCTCCACCATGTGTAAACTCATGGGCTCCCTCACTAGCCCAGGAAGAATTCAGTGCCACACCCAAGTCTCTTTTTCAGAGTCCTTCCTCAGGGCATGGTTTATGATTAAACATAAAACCTCACAAGATAACACAAAACAAAAGTGACAACAGGGCCTTCCTGCTGCATCTCTCTGACCTGGAAATGGACATACCCCTACCTTTAAAGTCCTGATGAATCATGTGACAGGCCACCCCTTAACCATTTCCTGGCTGTTCCACTCTGCCAGAGTCCTCGGGACAAACCCACCTGCAGAAATATCAGAATTTCCCATGGGACAGAAGTCTAAAAGAAGCAGTGTTAACACTGTTGGGGGTCAAGGCTATGATTTTGGTGTGAAGGTCACAGTGTTCACAGCAATTATGAATTTTAATAGAGTCTGTGACACCCCCTCCCCACTGGGCCGGGTCCTGTGGGCCCAGCTCTGGGCATTGGCAGGTTTGGCATGTCCTCCTTTCCATAGACAGGGGCAGACATGCAGCCCTAAGTGGTGTTGTGACCTAATTCATGGGGTTGCAATGCTTAGAGCAGGTAGCCAGGCCCAGCCCCATGAGACAGAATCTGCCACTGAAGATTGAGTGAGGGATGGGCTCGCGCTCCAGCCTCACCCTTGGGGCTTCGCTTCTTTGCTGGGGTTGGCTTGCTATACCAGACCCCACACCCTTAGTTGTGAACTTTTCCTGACTACCGGGTTTTTCTCAGCACCTCTGCCATGAAATTGACTAAAAATTTGCATGACAAAATCATTGCCTTATTGATGATGAACAATCCGCTATTACAGGGGTTCTCAAACTTTTTTGCTGCCCCCCCCTTTGAAAATATTCAAATATTTCAGGCTGTGACAACCCCCTCCAAAAGTGATAGCAAATTACTGTATGTACTCATAAGAGTATACTCATGGTTTTGCCACCCTTCCTTCTGTGCTGCTGCTGGTGGCAGAGCTGCCTTCAGAGCGAGGTGGCCAGAGAGCGGCAGCCGCTGTTCCCTCCTCCCTCTGAGCTCCCCTGCTCCCGGCAATACTTTTTGTGATCTCATGACCCCCTTTTGGGTTGGGACCCCCAGTTTGAGAAATGCTGAGCTATTACATAGAAGAGGAATTGACTGCATTCCTTATCTGGGCATTTTGAGAGTGACATTTTTGGTGTTAGCAGTATATGATAGGGAGTTTTAAAAATGGTTGAGTGTTAACTGAGGTAAATGCTAAACGCTGCTTTAAACATACAACTCACAATGCACACTTTGGGTCTGACATGCAGCTGGACTGGCTTGTGAACACTTTGTGACTCAATGCAATGGCTAGGTGCAGGGAAGGGCTTATTGTCTGTACTTTCCAGATCGGACAAGTCCTTCTGCTGAACATACTTACCTAAGGGCTGGTTATTCTCTCTATCTGAGGTAGTTATACGGGCCTTCATTACTGTAGAATTTCAAGTCTTAAATGTATTTATCCTCACAACACCCCCAGAGGTAAGGAAGTGTTAATTACAGGTGGGATATTGAGGCAAAGAGTTAGTAAGTGACTTGCCCAAGGTTGCACAAGAAGTCTGTGGCAGAGCAGGGAACTGAGCCTGGTCTCCCGAGTCCTATCTCTAATCACTAGACCACCCTGCCTCAACCTCCAGGAGGGATTTTGAGTATCTTTAGAAGCAAAAATAGCTGCTAAGTACTTCATTTATATTCCCAGGATCACATGTAAGTACTTGATCCCTACCCTCTGACCTCCACCCACTGAAATGCCAACTTTGAGTTCTGCACAGTAATACACAATACCAACCTTCACTCATTGCGCTCAGCCATTGATGGGTATTGAGCAGCTAGTTCAGCACCTCTGCAGTCTTAGGCACCTCCCTGCTTAGTTCCTTGCTGGTCTGGTCTGAGTGCAAATCAGGATGTCATCCATATAAAAAAATCACACTGTCTCTTTCAGGCATCCCATGCCACATCCTGATTACAGGGGGACCCTGGCAAAACACAACTGCTTCCCTTGAAAGCTAATGGCAAATTTGTAATAGCTGACCCGATGTCAAAGGATAGCAAAGAAAGCATTGGCCAAATCCAAGACTAAAACCACTGTGTTCCTCCCACCCCACAATGGATGCCATCACCCCCTAATACTTAGCTACTATGGGGGCTATCGGGGATGTTACCCAATCAAGGGGGCGAAAATTAACTATCAGCCTCCAGTTCTTGCCATCACTTTCAAGGACTGGCCTTGGGGCTTGAGTATTTCACTAAAATCCCTTGGCTTTAAAAGTCCATCAGTTGTTTCAGGCTGGCTTCTGCCTCCCTTGGATACCTGTACTGCTTCTGGGCTGGGGATGGGGGTCTGTAACTAGGATTCAATTTTGCCACATTCTGTTTTATTCTTGGCCCACACCTCTCAGTGTTTCTCTGCAATTGCCAACATTTCTGGAGTCCACGACGGCCACTCTAATTCTTCAGATGCCTTAAGGACCGCTATCAGGTAGCTTGCTAAAATCTCCACTGGTTCCTAGATATACCAGGAGGCATTTTCCATAGAACCCTGTTAGCAAAATCAGCTAACACTCTTCATTCTCTTAAAACATCAATTCACCAAATTCCTTCTCCCCCCAAATTAAGTAAGCCAAATTTCTCTTTATTTCTCCTCTTCCACACCTAATACAAAATATTTCTGCAAAAGGGAACAACATTCTTTGTCTCATTAAACCCCTATAAGGTCTTAACTCCAGCTGGAGGGTCAAACAAGTTCTCATTCTGGGTACTCATCAAGGAGTAAGTGGCACCTGTACCTAACAACAAATTCCGTCTGAACTCCCCTCCTTCAAACTCCACATAAACCATGAACCACCCCACCATCGGTGTCCAAATGTGTCACTGCTGTGGGGAGTTGGGGGCATTGGCTTCCCTACAGGGAGGCAACTGGCTGCAGTAGCAGGGCACTCAGGATTTTTCCTGCGTGCTCAGCCAGCCTCAACAAAAATTCTAGGGTGGACAAGGCTTAAAAGCTGTCTCCAAATTTCCACCCACCAGGGATCAAGAGCTTTGACTGGACCCTTGAAGGGGCCTGTCTTCATTCACTTTCCCTTTTTCCTTTTTACCCTCTTTTAAAATCTTATTTAGGAGGGACCATGGCTTTAAACAAGATTGCTTCATGTGGACACTAGCTTTTCAATCTTTGGGCCCGATCCTTCTTTTGCTAATTTACTGCTTTTTCTCAAAACTGCTTCCCACGTCCTAATCAGCATTGCCTGGCAACCATATCATCAAAGACAGTAAATACTTTCAGGGGAGAGAGGGGGGAAAGAGTGGGGGGGTTGGGGGCGAAGAGTTGGAGACAAGTAAAGTGGAGGGGGGGGAGAAGAAGCAGAGACGGGGGAGTGAAAAAAGAACTGCTTAGGGAGAAAGGACAACCTAAGCCAAGGAAAGTACAGGCAGCAACAACAAGTCTGGCAGTAGGGCTCCGCAGACCAAAGCACCTGGGAACCTGGACTTCCAACCCCTATCCTGGCTCCGAGAGGAGAGAGGGAGTTGCTGTAATGAAAGAGGTCCTGGGGCTCAGTCCTCGCAAGCCCTGGCACAAATTAAGCACTGGCTGGGTGGCTGGAGAGCGGCGGCTGCTGGCCAGCTGCCCAGTTCTGCAGGCAGCGCTACTGCCGGAAGCAGCACAGAAGAAGGGTGGCAAGGTGTGGTGTATTGCTACCCTTACTTCTGCGCTGCTGCTGGCGGCGGCTCTGCCTTCAGAGCTAGGTGGCCAGCGAGAAACTGCTGCTGGCCAGGAGCCCAGAGGTGCTGGGGCTCTGAACTGCCAAACCTAGAGGTGCTGGGGCTGACCCCGGCGCAAATTAAGCTCTGGGGTTAAGGTGCCTGAAGCTGGGCACTAAAGAACTGAGGCACCTGAAATCAGGATGACTATTTGAGCCCCCAGCCCTTACTATAACAATATCATACAATATATCTCAAGGTACTCCAGCTTTGCAGGGTTATGGCAAGGCTCTGGCCTGTTACGTAGAACACCTGGAGCAGTTCTTTTACAAAGGAGGTCCACCTATTTGTTAAGGAGCCAAATCACCTTGCATTGGGTTAGTTCTTCACATGAAAGTGTAGTGCAATATCCCACATAAGCACTGGATGGCAGTAAATGCACAATAAAAACTAGTATCAGGGGGTAGCCGTGTTAGTCTGTATCCACAAAAACAACAAGGAGTCCAGTGGCACCTTAAAGACCAACAGATTTATGTGAGCATAAGCTTTCTTCGGTAAAAACCCCACTTCATTTTTTTTTTTTCACTCCATGCATCTGAAGAAGTGGGGGTTTTACCGACGAAAGCTTATTCTCAAATAAATCCATTAGTCTTTAAGGTGCCACCGGACTCCTTGTTGTTTTAATAAAAACTAGCTGCACAAACAAAGAAAGTGATGACTTCAACGGGTTCAATGACCAGTTCTTTACAAATGGTTATTATATAATATAATATGCAATTGTAGTTGGCCCGATTCATTAGAAAGCTGTGTGTGCGAATACAATCCATCTGCTTTAAATGGCTAAAGAAAGAAGTTAGCTGTCTCAGATGTTATGGGAGTAACCAAATAGCAGGCCGAAGTGAAGGCCTTTTGTTTGCAGGACAATTGCAAGGGGATGACGTAAATCTATTTCTTTGACTATTTGAACAATTTAATACAGTTTGTTACTTGCTGAAGTTTTGTAGGATTGCTTGCTTTTGATGTATATGCAGGCAAATGAGTGCGAGGTAGTTCTCTGCCAAACCCGAGATCATTTGTTGAGGACATTACAAATCAGGCTGATAAAGATAACTGTTAACATAATATGCTTGGAGTGCTGTAAGGCATCTGACTTTAACACTGCATGACATTCCGATTTAAAAATTAGCACTATACAAAATCAATTCAGCCCATATTAAATGGATTAAAATTGGCTAACTGACAGATCTAATAAAATAATAGTAAATGAGCAATCATCATCCAATGGAAGTGTATCTACTGGGGCCCCAGGGATCTGTTCTTTGCCCATTCCATTCTATATCTAGCAGGGATCTGGAAGAAAACAAATTCAATGCTGGTGAAGTTTGCAGATGACACAAAACTAGTGGAGTAGTAAATAATGATAAAGAAAGGTCAGGACTACAAAGTGATCTGAATTACATGGGAAGATGGGCTCCCTTGAACAACATGTGTTTTAATGCAGCAAAGCACAAGGTCATGTATCTTGTACCAAAGAAATAGGTTGTACTTACAGGAGAGGGTAAGGTATTTTGGAAAGCAGTGACTCACAAAAGGACTTAGAGGGCATGGTGGATAACCAACTGACCATGAGCTCCCAGTTTAATACGGTGGCAAAAAGAACTACCACAAGGCTTCCATGTACAAGCAGGGAAATATCAAGCCAGAGTAGGGAGGTGGTATTATCATTATATGTATGGCATTGGTATAGGGTTGCCAACTTTCTGATCGCACAAAACCGAACACCGGGCCCCACCCCTTCCCTGATGTCCCACCCCTTCTCCGAGGACCCACCCCTGCTTGTTTCATCTCTCCTCCCTCTGTAGCTCGCTCTCCCCCCCTCACTCACTTTCACCAGGCTGGGGCCGGGGGCTGGGGTGTGGGAGGGGGTGAGGGCTCTGGGGGTGGGGATGCAGGCTCCAGGTGGGGCCAGAAATAAGTTGTTCAGGGTGCAGGAGACGGCTCCGGGCTGGGGCAGGGGTTGGAGTATGGGAGGGAGGTGAGGGTGCCAGCTGGGGGTGAAGGCTCTGGGGTGGGAATGGGGATGAGGGGTTTGGGGTGCAGGAGGGGATTCTGGGCTGGGGCAATGGTTGAGGTGTGTGTGAATGTAAGGGCTCCAGGTGGGGGAGTGGGCTCTGGGCTGGGGCAGGGGATGATGGGTTTGGGGTACAAGAGGGGGCTCAGGGCTGGGGCAGGAGGTTGTGGGAGTGAGGGGTGCAGGCTCCAGGAGGGAGTTTGGGTGTGGGATGGGGTTCAGGGTGTGAGGTCCCAGAGGCCCTTACCACTAGGCACATGGGTGGCCAAGGAGGCTCCGCATGCTGCCCTCTTGCCCGCAGGCACCGCTCCCGCAGCTCCCATTGGTCGTGGTTCCCAGCCAATGGGAGCTGTGGAGCCAGCACTGCATGGAGCCTCCCTGGCTGCCCATGTGCCTAGGGGCTGCAAGGACCTGATCACCACTTCCGGAAGCTGCACAGAGCTAGGGAAGGCAGGGATCCTGCCTTAGCCCAGGCCCCCGCTGTGCCGCCAACCAGACTTTTAACAGTCCAGTTGGCAGTGCCCACTGGAGCTGCCAGGGTCCCTTTTCGACTGGGCGTTCTAGTTGAAAACCGGATGCCTGGCAACCCTACATTGGTGAGACCATTACTGAAATACCATGACCAGTTCTGGTGTCCACACTTTTAAAAGGATGTTGATAAACTGGAAAGGGTTCAGGAAAGAGCAATGAGAATTATTTGAATCTGGAAAACCTGCCTTACAGGGAGACTAGAGAAGTTCAGTCAATTTAGTTTGTCCAAAAGAAGATTAAGTGACTTGTTCATGGTCTATAAGGGCCTATACAGGGAGAAGATTTCAGAAAGCAGATACCTCTTTAATCTAGCAGACAAAGGCAAAACAGGATCCAGGTGAAGCTGGACTAGAAATAGACTGAAGATTCAGATAGAAGGACAGGAACTTTTTGATTAGTATTTGTATAGTATCTTCCACTATGTAATACTGAGTTCTGATTGCAGCCCTTAAAGACTAGCAAAATACAAATATATAAGACTGTTTGGAGCTAATTCAGTTACACCTGTGGATATCTAGTAACTATGGAAGTCACCAGTTATTTTAGATATATAAATGTGTAAATCAGAGCAGAATTTTGTCCTGTATTAGCTATGCATACCTAAATGTTAATAGTTTTGCATACCATGTATATGTATAAAGCATAAAAAATTATGTTGCCATGAAATATGAATCTATTTGAAGTATAAGATTCACACACTATACTCAAAAAGAAAAGGAGGACTTGTGGCACCTTAGGCACTAACAAATTTATTTGAGCATAAGCTTTCGTGAGCAACAGCTCACTTCATCGGTTGCATGAAGTGGAAAATACAGTGGGGAGATTTATATACACAGAGAACATGAAACAATGGGTGTTACCATACATACTGTAACAAGAGTGATCAGGTAAGGTGAGCTGTTACTAGCAGGAGAGAAAAATAAAAGCCTTCTGTAGTGATAATCAAGGTGGGCCACTTCCAGCAGTTGACAAGAACGTGTGAGGAACAGTGTGTGTGTGTGTGTGTGGGGGGGGGAAATAAACGTGGGGAAATAGTTTTACTTTGTCTCCCCACTGTATTTTCCACTGCATGCATCCGATGAAGTGAGCTGTAGCTCACGAAAGCTTATGCTCAAATAAATTTGTTAGTCCCTAAGGTGCCACAAGTCCTCCTTTTCTTTTTGCGAATACAGACTAACACGGCTGCTACTCTGGAACACAATATACTGTAGTCAATATGGTCTATATTATAGATGATGAATATATACACTCTATTTGCAATAAAAGTATAACAGTGTGTAAAGAAAAGCTAAAGGACATCAGATAAATATTTCAGTGCATAGCTAAATAAGAGGGGGAAACCGTTCATATTCAATATGGTTTCTAAACACATTGTTCTGTCTGTCAGATCTGATAATGGCTGGTGACTAGACACTTCAAAGAAATGCTGCTTTGCTACTTATTTCTTATTTGTACTCCTGAGAAATCTCAAAACATTTTAAATTTGATTTAGAGAAGTTTCATGACATAAATTGAACATGCTACAGAGAGCAGTTTACTTTCATGGTCAATATGCAGACAATAAACTACAATAAAGGTAAAGTAATTTCATTTTGTGACACTTGCCTTGTATGTTTATGCTTTAGCTGGATTTTAATACCCCTGTCACTTGCTCTGAAGCTCCAGATAGATACTTTCTTTATGTTGAATCCTTTTGTCAAATCTAAATCTTCATTGAGTCAAGAATGTAAAGCAGATGTGCATAAACTTTGCCCATCTGAAGGTCACGTTAGTTAATTGCCTGAGAGCCACACCTAATCTACATAAAACGGAACAGACATAGTGGGATCACTGCATGCTAGGATTTGTAGTTGCAGATAGCGGCAATTCCATATTATTGAAGATGACAGCCATGCTAAATAACTCCATAGGCTGCTTTTCCCCATTCCAATGTAAGACATAGCATCAAAACGAGTGGCATGGAAACCATCAGCATGGAATGTAGGTATTACTGGAAAACAGAATGGGTGTGGGGGAATGCACTCATTACCCTTAACATTAAAATCCTGTAAACCTCCACTTGGAGTTTGCCAGCTTCTGGAGTGCCAGGCTGAGCCTCTAGGGCAGGAGTGGCCAACCTGAGTCTGGATTTACCAATGTACATTGCCAAAGAGCCACAGTAATACATCATCAGCCCCTCATCAGTTCCCCCCACCCTGCTCCCGGAGCCTCCCACCCACCGGCAGACCAGCCGATCAGCACCTTCCTCTCTGCACCTCCTGATCAGCTGTTTCATGGCATGCAGGAGGCCTTTGGAGGAGGGAGAGGAGCAAGGGCACGGTAGGCTCAGGGGAGGGGGAGGGAAGGGGTGGAGTGGGGGCACGCCTGTGGCAGAGCCAGGGGTTGAGCCGTGAGCATCCCCTGGCACATTGGAAAGTTGGTGCCTGTAGCTCCAGGTGGGAAGAGTGGTGAGTACTGGGAGAAGGGAAATTCGTTGGTGTGTTGGTACTTACTAGTTAACTCCAAACCTTTCCCTCCCAGATCTTATTTTCCTGCTCCTCCTTGGTTATATTGTTATTTTGGGGTGTGTCATTCCTTTGCTGGGGTTTGTGTTGATGCACTTTATTGTTTCTTGTGTACTGGGTTTATTACTCCTTGCCAGCTGTAGTAGAAGTAGTAGTCACTTTCCCAAGGGATAGCCTTCTTTGTGTCTCTGGCTCAGGGAGGAGGCATCAGGCATCACAAAATATAACTGGGGACCCAACCCCTATGAAGAGAGGGGAGAAGCCACTCCAAAGAGCAACCAACCCGGGCAGAGACTTGAGCCACATCTCAGGGGACAGGCTACAATTCTGAAAGCCCATAAAAGTGACAAATTGTAACAATCATAGGAGTGAAGGGCGGGAAGGGACCTCACTATGGAAAAATGAAATAATTGTCTCATCTAACCCAAAGCTACTTTGTTTTCGTACTTGTTATTGTTCTTATAGCTGAAATATAGGCCACACTGTGCTACCAATGTTATCATTCCCAGGCAAAAATTTGGCTAACCTGGAGGTAAGGGTGGCAGTACATATCAGTGATATAAAAGAAAATGCCTTACAAGAACATTGTAGTTATCAACAAAACATTAGAAATCTGGGAAATTCAGAGGTAAAATTGAACTTAAAAAGAAACAGAAACACTTGAAAGTATCGACATGCACAGCTAAGTTACCTGAACAATGTTACCTATGGCCCTTTAGTGGTACCCCCAGCCTCCCACCTTGCTATCGTAGTATCTTTCATACAGGTGGTATGGTGGGTTGGTTTGAATCAAGGGCCTTTTCCTAAGGGCTTTAAGAGGTCCGCAGCTATGGGTGCAATGCAGGGACCATGCACTGAGCATGCCTTCTTCTTGCCTTCAACATGTTTGTTCACAAAGGCTTTAAGAAGTGTGCAGCCTGTGGCGTTTGGTGTATTTGTACAGATTAGGGGTGGAGTCTCAAAAATGTGCATCACAAAGCATTAGTTTTGCAATTGGTTTCATGCATACAGTATGTCCCTGATGTTTTGTTGCCCCACTGTGTTTTTGTCCGGAGCATAATTAAGTGTTACAATTTCATGATCTGATACTGGGACATTTGGACATGCGGGCTACGTGTTTAATGATACATGTGTACATAGAATTTTAATGAAGACTGGCTTCAGTAAGCTATTGTCTAATCAGGAATTTGTGAAGTGTTTCATTTTCTGTGGATTCTGTGTGGCCATAAAAAAGACTATAGCTAGCATTAATGGTGTACAATTAAGAATAAGGCATTTTAGTTTTTTTTGTCTACCAATAAGATTAAACTCTTAGGGATGAATAAATTGGACTCAGAGTTTCTGATTTTTCTCAGGGCTTCTCCACAGGGACAGAGTTTATTGGTGACTTTAGTTATGAATGTCCATCCTTTGGAATGTTTTGGTCAGAGGGAACCCTGCGTGTAGTGGAGCTGGTCCATAGCAGCTCCTGGGGATGTTAAGAAGTCTATAGGATGTCAAATTTGGAAGTGAGAGCAGTAAGTAAGGTATGGGCCCCGTGGGAACAGGGCAGGCAGGAGGCAGATGACTTGGGGACGGTGCCTAACTCTAGGCTCAGAGGAAGCCATGGGACATTTAGGGTCTGAGTTGGGGCCAAATGAAGTGGGAGTCCACATATTTTCTGCTGCTGGTGACTGTTGTCTCCCTACTTTTCACTTGTACAGATGCACATTGGGCACCTTGTAACTCCCCAAAGGACTCTAGTAGTACATGAAGAGTAAGAAAGTAATTTTTTCATGGTGGTCATAGAAGTCTAGGATTCCTCCTGCTAGGATGAAAGAAGCCTCCTTGCCCTGTCCCTTCTATGCCTGTTGAGACAAGGCAGCTGCTGCTGAGAGGAGAGCAGAGACTGGTGCCTTAAGCCCAGGGGGAATGGAGGTGGTGGGAGGTGAGTTACCTAAGAGGAATGAAAGGGAGGGACGAGTGTTTCCTCCTCTCCCAAATGTAGCCTACAGACTTCTCAGCACCCCAGAAGTGACCTCCCCCTCCACTGTCTGGATTTCCTTTCTCCAGAAAGGAATGCTCAGGGATGAGCGGAAACGTATTGACATTTTCCTGGTGATCCTTCTGGTTCAGCCACAGAGGAGAAAAGTAGACATCAGAAGGAAATGGGGAATGAAAATTCCTTGGTGCCTCACTCCATGAGTGGTGTGGGATGAAAAGCAAGTTATGCCAGGAGCAAGCATTGAGTTAGGAGCTCTCATCGCCAGGGGCTGAGTAGGCCATCCTTGGCAAATAACTTACGGGGTGAATGTTGCCTCTTTTTACTCATGAGGTCTCTGCCTCTAGCAAGCTGTGATCCCCTCAGATTCCTTATCTGGAACTGGAAGAACTAGTTTTGCCTGTTGTTGACATCCCTGGATGTATCATGGACAGTTCTCTCTGCTGAGGATTTGTTATTCAGACTGTATTGGTCTGCTCTATACACACCCTATGTATGGCTATTCCCTCACACCCTGCTGCAGGAAGGACAGCAGGACTTTCCCTCCCATCTCTAGGGCATGACAGAGACTAATTTCCTTTCATCTGCTTTTGGGGGTGGGATGGAAGGGTTGAAAGTTTTCCTCCTTCTCTTTGTGGGTGGTGAGGACAGAGAGAGCCATTGTCTCTCCTCTGTTCCAGAAGGAAGTCTGGGGATGGGGAGGAAGGGCAGAAAGGAGAGGGCCACTCTCCCTGATCATTTTCTTCCCACCAGGGAGAACAGAGAGCCCTTGAGCCAACCTGGCCACTCCATCGTGGGGACAGTTTCCCTGACTCTGCATCACTGAATGTAATGCTGTGTGTTTGTGTAACGCCAACAGGCCCCAGTTCTTGGTGGGTGGAATCGAACCTGGAGCTTAGGGCATGAGCCTCTACTGCATGAGCTGAAAGTCATATGGCTGTTAACTAAGGCTGTAGAGCAGACTCATTAATCTCTCTCTCTCTCTTTCTCTCTCTCTCTTTCTCAAGTGGTCTCGGTGCACTAGATGGGACAGAACACCAGACCCAGGAGGTGTGTGGTTACATTTGTATACAATGGAAAACCAAACAATTCTTAAATAAATCCATATTGGTTTGCTGCTGGGGTTAATTTTTCAATGGGTCTCCTGACAAGAGAGTTTCCTTTTCAAATACCTCTTCTAAAACTTTATCTGCACCTTCTACCCACAAGACGCAAACATTGTCTCTCTACCTTGGCATAGGGATCTTCCCATGCCATGCTGTGTTGCTCACCTTTGCAAGTTTTCTGTCACTTAGTATTAGTAAATTAGAGAATTGATCCTAAATGTGACTATTTGCTTCTGTGAACCAGATACCATACTCATTACGCCTTTCTCCTTCCACTTTTTTGTACTTGTCCCTATCAAACTGCAGTCACATAGGACCACTCTTTGGAAGTCCATAGGATCCTGATTTCAGTGAGAGTTGAGTACATTCAGCGCACTGCAAGATGAGGTCCTAAAAATCATTCCAATTAATACTAAGTTTCAGCGGGTAACACAATGCAGTTGATGCACTCCATTTTCCAAATCTGCTTTTACAGAGCCAGCTGCATGCAAGTTTTGCAATAAATTGCACAGAAAGGTAACTCAAAGCCTTTTTTGATTTATCTGAAATCTAGTGGCTCAATTTTCCTGTGGAGCTTATATAGTAGTAGGGTGTTCTATAGTGCCCATTGACATCTAAGTGCTTCCTGTACTAGCTGTCAAACCTGCTGGTTTTGCCACAGTGATCTGGCATCCTGACCAAGCTCCAACCTCTGTGTATCCATTGATACCTAGGGGCCCAGTTTCGGAGTTTATCTCCTGTAAAATTCGCAGATACAATTTCTATGGCTGTGACACAGTTTACATTCCTCCTCCACCTCCTCCCACGGATAGTAAATTTAATTGCAATTTAGAATCATAGAAACATAAGGTTGGAAGGGACCCTGAAAGATCGTCTAGTCCAGGGGTTCCCAAACTTTTTTCGCTGAGGACCTGCTGTGTAGCTGCAACAGGCACAACTATTCACACTTCTTGAGGAAAATTGTTCATTTTTATTATTACATACACAAACCATAACACTGTAAATAAACTATGTGTCCTTTTCATTTTAATGTAAAAGTGCTAAAACCCACTTCATCAGATGCATGGAGTGGAAAATACAGGAGGAGGTACAAATACATGAAAAGATGGGAGTTGCCTTACCAAGTGTGAGGTCAGTCTAACGAGACAATGTACTATATGCCATCATGTGTCATCATGTGCCAGCAATGCCCCTCTGCCATGTACATTGGCCAAACCGGACAGTCTCTATGCAAAAGAATAAATGGACACAAATCTGACACCAGGAATTATAACATTCAAAAACCTGAAGAAGAACACTTCAATCTCCCTGGTCACTCAATAACAGACCTAAAAGTGGCAATTCTTCAACAAAAAACCTTCAAAAACAGACTCCAATGTGAAACTGCTGAATTGGAATTAATTTGCAAACTGGACACCATCAAATTAGGCCTGAATAAAGACTGGAAGTGGTTGGGTCATTACCAAACCTAAACCTAATTTCCCCCATAATAATTTCCCCCTACTGTTACTCGCACCTTCTTGTCAACTGTTTGAAATGGGCCACTCTCATTACCACTACAAAAGTTTTTTTCCTCTCCCTTGGTATCCTACTGTTAATTGAATTGTCTTGTTAGACTGACCTCACACTTGGTAAGGCAACTCCCATCTTTTCATGTATTTATACCTGCTCCTGTATTTTCCACTCCGTGCATCTGATGAAGTGGGTTCTAGCCCACGAAAGCTTATGCCCAAATAAATTTGTTAGTCTCTAAGGTGCCATAAGGGCTCCTCATTGCTTTTACAGTTTTGTATAAAACTGAGCAATAAGCAACACAACAGTAACAAAATTGTTAAAAAAACACATTGTGTTATTTGTTGATTTTAAAACAAAATAGTAGTCCAACTTTGAAGACTATATTGTGTTTTCAATTTTTGTGTGTATAAAATCTGAATTTCTGTGCTGTATAAATAAATTTCTGTGTTGTAGATGGCCCAGAACTTTCATTATCTTCTCCACCAGTGCACCCTTCTCATTTTTGACAAATATATTGATCCATGTCAGATTGAAATACTGCTTGCCATTTTTTACAGTTGTAAATGACAGACTGTGTGTACATTGCTAGGTTACCTTGCAATGCACTGTTGTACTCATGAAAATTAAACTTGACATATTGCATCTTGTTTGTTTTTTAAATAAATATTTTTTTTTCTAGACACTGTCCAACATATATAGCTCAAAACATTACATTTATCTAGCCTTTACTTAGATTACACGAGTCATGTAGAGTTAAAGATTTACTAAGAGCTTGACTGGAGAATGCAGTTGCATCGGCAGACCACCAGGGACTGTGTTGTGTCCCACCTTCAGGCTGCGGCACAGTTTGGGAACTCCTGTCCAACCCCCACGCTGAAACCCCCAGGATTTAGTATACCTAGATCATCCCTAAGAGGTGTTTGTTTAACCTGTTCTTAAAAGCTTCTGATGACAGGGATTCCACACCTCCTGAGGTAACCTACTCCAATACTTAACTATCCTTAGAGTTAGAAAGTGTTTGCTAATATATAACCTAAATCTCCCTTGCTGCAGATTAAGTCAATTACTTCTTGTACCTACCTTCAGTGGGCATGGAAAACAATTGATCATCCTCTTTGTTATAACAGCCGTTAATATATTTCATGACTGTTATCAGGTCCACCTTCAGTCTTCTTTTCTCAAGACTAAACATGCCCAGTTTTTTTAACCTTTTCTCAAAGGTCAGGTTTCTAAACCTTTGATCATTTTTGTTGCTCTCCTCTGGACTCTTTCCAATTTGTCCACATCTTTCCTAAAGTGTAGCACCCAGAAGTGGACACAACGCTCCAGTTCACTCCAGACCAGGAGGTCTCGCCAGTGTGAAGTAGAGTGGAATAGTTAACTCCAGTGTTTTACATGTGATGGTCCTGTTAATACATCCCACATTAATATTTGGTTTTTCACAACTGCATCATGTTGTTGACTCACATTCAATTTGTGACCACCATACCCCCAGATCATTTTCAGCAGTGCTACTGCCTACCCAGTTACTCCCCATTTTGTACTTGTGCATTTGATTTTTCCTTCCTAAGTGTAGTATTTTTCACTTGTCTTTATTGAATTACATCTTGTTGATTTCAGACCAATTCTCCTATTTATCAAGGTCGGTTTGAATTCTAATCTTGTCCCTTAAAGTGCTTTCAACCAATCCCATCTTGGTATTGTTCACAAATTTTATAAGTACTCCATTATTCTAGTTACTAATGAAAATATTGACTAGTGAAGACACCTATGGGACTCCCTTCCTGAAGATGCATCCTTCCAGTTTGACGGTGAACCACTGAATATGTTTTGTCAACCAGTTGTGCACCCACCTTACAGTAATTTCATCGAGAACACATTTCCCTAGTTTGCTTTTGAGAACATCACATGGAACTGTGTCAAAGGGATTACTAACAAAAAATCCAAGATATCCTATCTACTGCTTCCCTTCTGTCCATTAAGCCAGTAACCCTGTTAAAGAAGGAAGTTAGGTTATTCTGGCATGATTTGTTCTTGACAAATTCATGTTGGCTATTACTTATCACCTTATTATCCTCTACGTGCTTACAAATTGATTGTTGAATAATTTGTTCCAGTATCTTTCTTGGTATTGAAATCTGTAATTCAATGGGTTCTCTTTGTTCTTCTTTTCAACGATACAATGTTTGCCCTTCTCTAGTCCTCTGGGATCTCACCCCTCCTCCAGGAGTTCTTAAAAATAATCACCAGTTATTGTGAGATTGATTCCTAGTCAATATACAGCAGTGAGTTTTCAAGTTGGCAAGGCCTGATGACATTTACCCTAGGGTACTTCAGGAACTAGCTGAAGCAAATGGGGTCAACTGCTTGGAAGACAGCTCGGCTCACCACTATACTACCCAGGCAACAACGAACAGAAGGAGATGAAACAACTTATTACTTCCATGCACAGTAACTTCAAGTATCTGAGAATCTGGACAGTGCCTCCTCCTGCTCTTTCAAGTTCAATTTAAATATAATTGGTAGTAGGACTCTCCGGGTGGGGAAAATGCGCAGAAAGAGAATATTGACACAAACAGCCATTTGGCATAACACTCTCTGCTTTCCTTGCTTTTGCTGACAGTTATTGAAAAGCTGAGTTTTAAATGTTTCCTACTTTTTCTTTATCATCCTGTCATCTTCTGCTTAATTCTGCAGTGAATTCAAAATCCCATAGGCCTGATCCTACAAGTAGCTGAGAATCTCTTTGGAGTTGATGACAGCCTGCAACTACCACACCAATAGGAGTTGAGGCTTCCTACTGTCTTCTCCTTGCAGGCATTTAATGACAGGGTGGCCTGTTAGCGTGGAAATAAGCATTACCTCTTTCAGTTTCCTATGAGTGTTCAAGAAAAGCTGAGCAGCACTGGTATTGATCAGCAGTCATTTTTGAAGGTTATTCTAGGCTACTCAGTCTCAGAACTCACATCAAGCTCAGTCAACAAGAGATTATTGATGGCAAAAGTGCATCAGTATTGACAGAGATAGGAAACCTCTACTTTGCAGCGTAACTGTGCCGCACTCCAGTGAGCAGCATTTTAAGATCAAACATATTTCTATTTTGAATTCAGATCTTTACCCCAACAGTATGCTTGGATCTCCAGGGAAATCCTTGTGTACTACAGAATTTGCAACATATAAGCAAGAAATACGGAGAAAGGATATTTTTCTGTAGAGAACAGGGCCAAATTCTCAAGTAGCTGTAAATAGTGCAGTGTGGGGAACAATTCATTTGTTCTCTTGAACATTAGGGATTTTTGTAGCAATCCGACTCGTCACTCACCTATCATTTTTGCTTTAACAACCATTTGCAGGGGGTTGCACATGATCCATGAAGGTCCAATCATGTTGCGGTATATGTGTTTCTCTTATCTTTCTGCAGTTCTCCATTTCTGACACACAGTCCATAATCAAAGCCCCTGAATCTGTTGCGCTTAGCTGCTTGTATTTCAAGTCAGCAGAAGGCTGTAAAGCGCAATAGTTCCTGGGTGTTTAAAATATCTTCAACCGAATGGCCTTCACTGAATGAGTAACTGGGAACAGTGAGCTCTTGTGCCATGTCTATAAGCAACACATTTATAAAAATATCACTGTGGAACTGGCCTGTTAGGTCAATGCTAACTCACCATTTCCTCTTTTTAAAGCATGGGCTGCATAGCAAGCTATGTAGGGGGACACATTTCCAGGGGTTGCTCTTGCTCTAGGAAGATTCCCTCTCCCAGAGGGATCCACTGTCTTGGAAAACTATGCTCTGGGTCCCAGTCCTGGGAGCATATCTGTACAGGGAGACTTCTTCTAGCCACTTAAGACAACTTCCCTTTCCAGCAGAAAAGAGATGGGGAGCAACCCAGAAAGAAGGGAAGAGAAGGCAATGGGGATCATGATTCAGTGAGTAAGCGGAAGCACCAGAAACATTATTTACTTAACACAGAATATAATGAGGGCCAGCCCTGCTAATGTGGTAGGATGATGGTACCAAAAAGAACCTGAGCAGCATGGTCTGATGGACAAGCACTGAACTGAGGTTCAGAAGAGTGGGGTTCTATTCCTGTCTCTGCTACTGCAGGCTGGGTAACCTTTGGCAAGTCACTTCATCTCTCTGGGCCTCTGTTTGCTCACCTGTATAGTGTACATAACAGGGTAGCAGGCCCTTTAAATGAAACTGGGCTCCGCTCTCCTGTTGTAGCCCAGGTGCTTCCAGTTGGGCCAGTTCAGAGGGTGGTGGGTAGCATGTGGGGGGCTATAAAATGTCAGTCAGGAGCAGACCAGGCCAAGTCTGTCAGGCGATGAGAGCACTCAGAGACAGAAGGTGATTCCTGGGAGGATGAAGGCAGGAGAGCAGAAAGAGCGGTTTGCTGGCTGGTGTCTCAGAGCCAGGGACAGAGGGCTGAAGGCAGGGGGAGGAGGAGGAGCAGCAGCAGTAGCAGTGGGATATGCCTGTTGGCTCGAAACCAAGGGCCAAAAAGGGCTGAAGGAAGGGGGAGCTGCCAAGGGGCTGAGCTTGAGAATTGGACCTGAGGAACGGGGAGAGGGCCAGTGGGAGTGGGGAATGCTCCCAATGGAGAGGCTGTGGGAAGATCAGGGTTACACCCCGGAAGGAAGGGCTGGAGTGACTGTCCTGGCACAGGGATGGAGCTGTGGCAGAGGACACTGGCATGTGCTGAGAATGAAGCAGGGTTTTAAGGACTATGTGCACTGGGGGTGATATGAACTATTTGCATATGTTTTATTAATCAGCTATATTGATGGACTAGAGCAGTGATTCTTAACCAGGGGTCCACGGCCCCTGAGGGTCCGTGAGCCCTTTCAAGGGGGTTTGCAGAGGCCTGCAGCTGAAACCCGGTTCTCCCGAGGCCCAGCACTGAAACCGGGAGCGGTGTGGGGCTGAAGCTGGTGCCCCACCCTAGCTGTGAGTGGTGCGAGGCTGAAGCCAGCGTGCCCCCCACCAAGACAGGAGCAGCGGATGGCTGAAGGTGAGAACCACAGCAGCCCCCCCAATGAAGCTGGGAGCCCCACTGGGAGCCCCTGCCTGGCCCAAACACAGCCCCTAGCTACCCCCTGAGCTACCCTCCTGCCTACACACAGCCCCTAGCTACCCCCTGCATGCACGTAGCCCCTAGATATCCCCCTCTCTGCACCCTGAGCTACTCCCTGCCCACACGCAGCCCCAGCTACCCACCTCCCTTTACCCTGAGGTACTTCTCTCACTTCACACAGCTCCTAGCTACCTCCTCCCTGCACCCTGAGCAGTTTTCAAACTTTTTGAAGTGAGTCCCCCACTTTGAGTTGTATTTTTGGTTGCGTCCCCCCACAGCCCAGACAGCCTGGATGGCCTGCTGAGTGAGTCAGGGGATGGAGGTGGTGCTCCCTCCCTGGACCCTGCTGTGTAGAATTGGCTCAAGCACTGCCAGCCCTTGCCCTCTCCAAATAGAAGTAAAACTATGTGTATGCCCAAGGGTCCCCCCCAGCCCAGAGCCCCCAGCTCCACTCCCCACACTGTGCCTTGGTGTTTTTATAGCATGTTGAGGGGGGCCTCATCAAGAAAAATGGTTGAGAATGCCTGGACTAGAGGACAAGCTTGTATGAAGTTAGTGGGGACCCACGTGGGAAACTGAGGTTAGGAGTGTCTTACTTCTGCTGCCGCCAGGCTCTAAGGGGGAACCTGGGAGGGGGCCCACTCACTTACAGTGGTGTAGCTGGCAAGATCCAAGAGCCCCCTCCTGTCATGGAGGAATAATGGAGATGAAAAGCTCAGACCCTTTTTTAGATGGGAAATGTTCACCCTCCCAAGCTGAGCATGGAAGGATGGCCGCAACTGCATGAGTGCGTGATTCAGTTTCTGCCAACAGCCCATATCATACTTCCTGCAGTAATTTGCAGGTCTGGGAACTGTCTCTAAAGTGGTTAAGTTTTTTCTGCCTCTCAGACCCCATCTTCCTCTTCCCTAAGGTCCTCAATACATACAACTAAAACACTTCTTAGAGGGGGTTTTCTTCCTTCCTTCCTTGTCCCAGTGTACACATCTCCCAAGCCTTTCAAGGGACATGTCCAATGTGACCCATTGCTCATCTTTATGTTTTCATGGTGGGCAGACCCGTCTGATATGCCCCACCTCTTGATATTTAAAACACTTGGGCAGGCCCTTCCACCTCCAGGCCACCCTTGGAACGTCTCTTCCTCAGTCCCACTTCGACCACTCCACCTGACAGCTGGGGCACTCCACTCTTGTGACCAGGCTTTCCACATTTAAAGCAAAGCAGGATCTCCCTCACCAGCTGGTAATGGTGATCTCCCTGACCTTGCTGCTACACTGCCTGCTGACTCCACTGGAACTGCAGAAGAAATGCTTGAGTGCACTGCTGCTGCTCAACCAGTAGCCAGACTACATCCTCCATCTTGTCCACGGGCTACACTGTAGTCATTTCCCTACTTGATGGGAGGGAGTCTCAAAAATCCTGCTGACTACACCAGTTTGTAGCACTGTGCTTGCTATCCCAGTGCGCTGATCCTGTTTTCTCCTTCTTCAGGGTTTCTGTGGAGGTTAATTTTCTCAATCTCAGTTCCTGGGATCTGTTTCTTTTTGATTAAATTAACTGAATCCCCAAAAAATAAACAGGAGAAATCTTCAACCCAGCCTTAAACTGGGCATAGCCACTTCTCCCTGAGGTACTTTCCCTTCCTTGGGGACCACTGCAGGACGCGCTCTGTCCCTGTAGCTTCACTCTGCAGTCCCCTTGTAGCTCTGCTCTTTCTTTACTCTCACTCATAGACTTTATTGGCAATAGCTCTGCAGGAGCCAAACTTTCTCCTTGTAGCCGCTCATCCCAGCTCCACACAGTCTCCTGTGGCATGAGCTTCCCCAGGTCACTGTTACGCTTCCTGTCTCTTACAGCTTTCAACTCGTGTCCAATGCCGGATTGACCCTTTATTGCCCCCGTCATGGAGGGATAATAGAGTTGAAAAGCTCAGACCCTTTTTTGGATGATAAATGTTCACCCTCCCGAGCTGAGCATAGAAGGATGGCAGCATCTGCATGAGTTCCTGATCCATAGCCCCCAGGAGCTTTCCCTCCACACCTTAAGTGGGCCAACTGGGAGCCTCTGGACTAGAACAGGAGAGCTGAGCCCAGTTTCATTTAATGGGCCTGCTACCTTGTTACATTTGGATAATGGTACTTCCGTTCCTTTGTAAAAGGCTTTGAGTCTATGGATGAAAAAGCTTGTATATAGTGTAAGTACTGTATTATTATTATTACCTTTTCTATTCATGTACCCCATGACAGGACTGCTCTTTTTCTTTGCAGAAAGAGGAAAAGCTAGCTCCAACCTGAGGAATGGTCTACTGGAAATACCTTGCATAGTCTTAGGGGTGTATGAGTGTAGAAGCAATGCTCTTCTAAAGACAAGTCAGGCTCCCATTGAAGTCAACCAAAGTTTTGTCATTGCAGTGGGGGTGCACATTTAATCCCTGATAAATTTGCAGGACTACCAAAAAAAAAAAAGAGCAGGTATGGGTAGTGAAATGTGATCTTGTTACCTGTTCCTGGAATCAACCAGGCTATAACCACAGACAAAGGGTGAACTCGAGCAGCACCGAGGCTTGATTTATTGCTTTCCTTATTGCTTCCCTTATTTGTGCAGTCATACTCACACATGCAACACATTCATGCTGAGAGGCTGCAGGCGTGGATGTTGGTTTAGATTTCAATGGCTGGGGCTGGCCAGGCCACAGCTGCTAGGTGACGAGAGTCCCCAGAGTCACTTCAGATCTGCGGGAGGGCTCTACTGCTTCTGGTCCGGTCCTGAGTTTAGCGTGCTGTTACATTCCCTTGTTGGTAACTCACCTGGCAGCTCATCTCAAGATTTATACCTTCACCCAGATAACACCATGGTTCCATAAAAGGCGATATTTGCTTCTTTGCTTTGCCATTGGCTGTCACTCACACTATCTCACTCATTCCATACATCAATTGTTTACATATTTAGAAGCATGAATACAATTGGTAATATAGAGCACTGTAGCTTTAAGCAAGCATCTAATATACTTTCCGCTGCTGCTTGTGGTTTTGTAACAGCATAACAGAAAGCTATTCAGACTGCATTTGAAAGAGCAAATGGGCAGGGATATGTGTGTGTGTGTATGTGTGTGTATGCAGAGCAGGGCTGCCTCTGGTTACAATCTAGGTAGAATATTCATCTTTTGCCTTGATTCTTTCGTTGAGATGGGGAGATGTAATTACTCTTTACCCTTATGAATGCACTTTAAGCTATCATTTTGAAATGGAAATAATTTTTAACTAGCTTTGGGACTGAATAAGACATTGGAACAGAGTCAGATCTTAGTTACACTAATGTAAATCCAGAGCAACAACTCTAAGATTAATGGAGTTACTTTGCATTTATGCTAGTGTTATTGAAATGAGATGCCAGCAAAGTAAGACTCCATTGTTGCAATAGTGCATCAGTTGTTGGGTTGCTGACAGACAGGTGCATCAACCATAGACTTGTTTTGCTGTAATTTTGTATTTCTTGATAAAGAGCTTGGATTGCAAATATGTGGCAGACCCAGGGGCTGTAGCTTTAAGCCATTGGTTCAGTGCAATGTACCATTAGCAGGATTCTTATATCAGTCCTTTTTCTTTCTGAAAGGATGTGATTTAATTAGCTTTGCTGCCAGATACTTTAGAGCGGAATGAGGAGATACAGTTCACAATAAATCTCTAAGCTTTGTTAGGACGGGGAATGATGGCATTGCCTAAAAAAGGAAGGACCTGCAGAACAAACAGGGGAGAAAAGTGGACCAAAGTTGGATAATCAATAATAATGAGATGGGAGGATGTTTGCCTTGCATTTACCTGCTTCCCTGGAAAATACTACAGGGAAAAGAGCTGCAAAGGCTCTTAGACCATGAGAATAGAGCCCAGACTTTTAAAAATTGATAGTCAAATTCAAGATAATATTTACTGAAGGCTGCTGGTTTCAGTTCTAATATGGTGCTACCATAAATTATTGACTCCCTTTTAAGCCAGTTGCATATAGTAAATTTCAGTCCTCTATGTGATTATATGAACACCTACAACATTATTCTACAGTAATAGTCCAGGACTGGGATTTTCAGTGGAGCCTAAGAAAGTTGGGTGCCTAAATCCCACTGACTTTCCATGGGAGTTGGGCACCTAAGTCCCATAGGCTCCTTTTACAAACTCAGCCCAAACTACAGTTTACAGAAATGTTACTAGTGTTTAGCCCCTTACTGTAGAATATTTAAATCCTTTTAATTTGTAATCCCACTGCAATAATGGGAAGCTTAATTATCCTCAGTTACCAGGTAGGGGGCTCAGGCTCAGAGGTAAGGTGTCTTGCTCATGGTCACTTGTCAGGTCACAGGCAGAAAGAGAGTGCAAATTACCCAATTCCCAAAGACTGATCTTAATCCACAACTGCCCCTTTATTCCCCAGGGTTCTCGCATTAATAAATAATTGTAAAGGATGGCAGCGTTTGGTTGAAATACCTCCACCCTGTAAACAGTGTTGATGCCATTGGAAGGTAGTGAGATGGGCTCTGCTAACTCATTGGAGTAGGTAAGCGCTTAGAGGATGTAGGGTGCGGGCTGAGCAACTGTCCAGTAGAACCCAAGAAGCAGCCAAGCCTGAGAAGATTTGGGCTGAACTTTATTAATTTCTTTGATAGCCAATCCTTCAGGCAAAGGCTGACTGTTTGACGCTCCCATCTGTGGACTTTAGAGAAGGCTGGAAAAGCCATCTCATCACAGTTACATTGTCTCAAGTTATTTTTCAAAGTCATGAAATACCTAACGCCGAACTTCACTTTTTTTGAACTGATATTGTACTGCAAAACACAAAAATTGCCGCTGCAGCCTAAACACTACACAAAGAGCATTAAAAATCGGCACCAGTGGAACCTCAGCAAGGTATTGCCTCCCATGACTTCTACTTGCTGAAGCTCCAAGGCTATTATCTATGCAAAACATTAACAGCTCTGACATTATAGCTAGTGAAAAATCTGATGGAGTTATTTTTTAAACAAATTACGGATTTTACAGACTTAACCTTTTGTCCTAGAGCTTCTCATGACTTGTTTTAATAACACCCAAGAGATCTGACGCTCTGATTACTCCGGTTAAATAAAGTACAAAATTTAAATTATAGTTAGATCTTGGTTTATTCCCATGATCTACAGCTGCAGTTTGGTGTGGGTGGTTCACATTGACTACATAAGCTAAGACCGACTGTTTGGAAAACATATAGATTGCTACCTAAGGAGATTTCATAACTGGATGATAAATCCTTAACTTGAACATTCAAAGGGTACTGCTATGCTTTCTCACTACTCCTCAATATATGCTGCTATTTTGAAAGATTATACCGCTTGCAGCAGGCCCATTATTTCTATCTACTGGGGCTTTTTCTTACACAGTAGGGCAGATTCTGCTCTCATTTACACTGATTTAAATAAGGAGTGACTGTACCCAAGACACTGGAATTACACCACTCCATAATTGATCAGAATGAGGTCCATTGTTTCCTACTTACAGCTTTAAAACAGGCCCAGTTCTGCTCTCACTGAAGTCAATAGCAAAGCCGCTTTTGGTTTCAAGGTCAGCATGATCAGAAAGTGGAAATGATAACCTCCTTTTGTTGCATTCTCCTATATACAGGAAACAAGCAGATACTTCAGTCAGAGAGAACTTTCTTTTATATTAAGAGAACAATAAGGAAAAGTAGAAAGCACATAACTGGGTGCATCTACATTGCCATCATTTACCACAAGTGCAGGCTATAGAATAGAAAAAAGACTCAGGTGCTTTTACCACCATGTCATCTAGGCATCAACAAGTGGCAATTTACAGGCCCTAATTTTCCCAGTGCAGAAAAAGACTTATTTCAGCCCTGTAGCAGGTTGCATTTCAGTAGAGAAGATAAGCTGTCTCTGAAGGCAAGGGGGAAATGTATGCACATGTAAAAGGTGCAGCACAAAGAAAACAAGTTAGAATTAACACAAGCCGCAGCCGCCACAGTCTGGTGTGCTAGTTAATTTAGAGGCTATCTAAACTCCTAGATATTCAGTTGGTGCTTTGTGTAAATGTCAGACGGAGAATTATTAGAAATTATTGGAATTACAAAAAACCCAGAATTTAGATCATTCCAAGAGGCAGAAAGATAAGCACACACTCAACTGGCTTTTTTGACACAGTACCACATGACATTCTAATAGGTAAACTGGAGAAATGTGGGCTTAGCGGAACTACTATTAAATGGATACCTATTGGTTAATCAACTGCAAACAAAGAGTAACTATTAATGGAATGGTGTCAGATTGGAGAGAGGTCTCAGGTAGGGTTCCACAGCCATCTATTCTGCGTCCGGTGTTAACATCTTCGTTAATCACCTGGATAAAGGAATAGAGAGCATACTGATCAAATTTGCAGCTGACACAAAGCTGGGGCGGGGGTTGCCAGCACTTTAAAGGATAGTGATAAACTTCAGACGGAGCTTGATAAATTGAAGAACTGGACTATAGACAGCAAAATGAAATTCAACGCAGACAAATATAAAGTGTTACATTTTGGGAAGAAAAATCAAATGCACAAATACAAAACGGGGGATAACTGGCTTGGCAGCAGCAATGCTGAGAAGGATCTGGGAGTTGTAGTGAATCACAACCTCAACATGAGTCAGCAATGCGATGCTGTTGCGAAAAAAGAAAATGCAATTTTGGGTTGCATTAACAGAGGCATAGCATGTAAGTCACGGGAAATGATAGTACCACTCCACTTGGTGCTGGTTAGGCCTCAGCTTGAGTACTGTGTCCAATTTTGGACACCAACGTACAGAAAAAATGTAGAGAAACTGGAAAGGATCCAGAGGCGAGTGACAAAGTTGATCAAAGGGATGGACTGCAAGCCATATGAACAAAGGCTGAAGGAACTGGGTACGTCTAGTTTGGAAAAGTGGAGATTAAGGGGGGGACAGGATAATGGTCTTCAAATACTTGAAAGGCTGCCATATAAAAGTTGGAGAAAAGTTGTTTTCTTTTGCCACAGAGGGCAGGACAAGAGGCAATGGGTTCAAACTACCGCATAGCAGATTTAGATTAAATCTCAGGAAACATTTCCTAACTGTAAGAACAGTAGGACAATGGAACAGACTGCCTAGGGAGGTTGTGGAAGCTCCTTTGCTGGAGTTTTTCAGAAGGAGGCTGGCCAGCCATCTGTCTTGGGTGGTTTAGGCACAACAAATCCTGCATCTTGACAGCGGTTAGACTAGATGACCCTTCTAACCTTATGATTCTAACAGAACATGCACAGTGTGCATGCAATTTTTCCTCCAGGGGCATGCAGGCAGCACAGGGAGTGGTCAAGAGGAAGACAGGACTTTCAGAAATGGAGATCATGCAACAGCTGTAAATAGTGCAGGCCAAATGGCAGCACTGTTGCATGATCTCCATTTCTGAAAGTCCTGTCTCCCCCTTGATCACTCCCTGTGCTGCCTGCATGCCCCTGGAGGGAAAATTGCAACAGCTCATTCATCTGTAAATAATAGTTCACAGGCTCAGAGAAGACCACATGGGGATGGAATGGGCCCAGTAGGGGAGCATGAAGGGAACCAGTCTTGGAGAAAAATGATGTCGGAGGTCACAGGTACACATGGATGAGGCTTTCAGTAGATGAGACAGAACAACTGACAGCTCAAAAGCAAAGACAGAATCTCTCCCCTTTCCTTTATGGGGGCCCCTGGGCACCATTCGCCTGCCAGTTAGTGGTATCATTGACCCCCGTGAATCTAATGTAATTATCTATGGCATTTGTAGTGCACCTTTACTCTCATAGGCACCAGTCAGGGTTTGCTGAATGCTGTAGTGCTTGGCATGGCCACCCATGTCTCTCCAAATGCTGCTGTCCCTGCCTGTTGGTGGGAACACATCCAGCTGGCCTGTTTTACACTATGCTCATTCGGCAGCTTCAGCAGCGTGCACTGGCCCTGTCACCATTGGCCACACCTACGGTCCTGAAAACCAATCCCCTTTGCAATGCATGCCCCCAGGGAGTGCAGCAGCTATTCACCCTAGCCATACCCCACATAACTGTGAGGGGAGGGCACTAATTGCACCCATTTTGCGATACATTCAGGTCCCAATTATAGTCTGTAGCAAAATTCCCACTAACTACAGTGGAAGCAGGATAACCCTTTGGGGATGCAGACTCAAAGGTCTCCCTCTACATACTTTTCCTAGGTTGCAGAGAACATGGTTACAGGGACTGATCAAGACCCAGCTGTTGAAAGTTCAGTGAATTGCTCCTGTGGTTTTCAGGTTCTAAGCTTTTCAGGGAAGGCACCATGATTAGTGTTGTCTTTGCAGAGTGAATAGCACATCATTGGTGCTACTGAAATACAATCAGTAAATGATACTGTTACCTCCTCACCTTCTTATTTGTATTTCCCAGTTCAAGTGAAATTGGTCATTTCCATGAAGGGGGCAAAATCTCTGTACACTGGAAGAATATTTCTGTCTTGTGCAACTGTTTGAATACAACGGTGATCAGGGCATGGAAAGAAAGCCTTCAAATGGCTCCATATATAATTATTCCTGACCTCAGAGTGCAATGTTTAATACTTGTGCTTTGGATGTATTAAAAGATAAAAAATGAACCAATGGCATGATTGGAAGCTGTCTTCCTTAAGAAGAAAGAGGAAGCCTAAAAGTTTTATGAATCATAGAGTTGGAAGGGACCTCAGGAGGTCATCTAGTCCAACCCCCTGCTCAAAGCAGGACCAATCCCCAATTTTTGCCCCAGATCCCTAAATGACCCCCTCAAGATTGAGCTCACAAGCCTGGGTTTAGCAGGCCAATGCTCAAACCACTGAGCTATCCCCCCCCTCCCTTTTATGCATCCGTACATCAAAGTGTTATTACTAGCTGAGGTTTCTTTTTTATAATTTCAACTTGTATATGAATTGAATTTCAATGGGTTGGTTGTGCAATGTATTCCGATCTCCAGATCAGTCAAATTTTATGAACACCCCAAAGCTCAGTGGCTGTGAAAGACTTAGGGAAAAAAGCACATTTAGGAACATCAAATGGGAATGCAGGACTGATATCTTTTGTCAGTAGAAAGATTGTTTTAATACCCTGTTGGTCATAGTAATAACCTTAAACAAATAGATCACTTGTATTTACTTTGTAATATCAATGCTTTTACAAGATTGACTACCTAGTGGGATTGTCTGTACAAATTTCACAGTTGTCCCCAGGCAGCTCTGTGAAGAGGACACTTTCACTCCATATGCTATAGAAAGATGCCTTCAGTGATGCTCTATGAATTAATCATATCCCCAGGGGCTGGAGGAGGATAATCATAGAAAAACCCTGTAGCAGTGACTCAGAGAGCTTCAATAAGATGTAACAGCACCTGGCCACTTCGTACAATGAGGAGCAGTTATATCAAATAGGCTGCTGCCTCCGAGAGGAGATAGCTCTGAACCTCATGGAGTTGCCTGGGTTAGTCAGAGAGTAAATGAGATGAATCCACATGATTTACATTACAGATTTGTGCATGCTCCCCACCACCTGAGGCCAAGAGGTTTAGAAGAGAGAAAAGGCACAAACCATTTATCTAGCCGATGACTCATTTTTTGAAATCCCCCCACTGCTCTGGTATTAGAGAGGCACAGCAGGACAGACTGCACTTTATTCAATGTTGAAATACAAGTGCTAGATGGCAAACTGAAGGTTTTGGTGAAATGTATCTTCATCAGTTACGAGACTTTCATGCACATTTCTTCCTTTCACAGAGACACACTCACCCTCCTGCCAGGTCATCTTTCCCTGAAACTATCTATTATACACCCCTTCCCCCCAGCACATAGATTCAAGGGAGTTTACATTAGTCACTTGGCATCCATCAGAAAATAAAAAGTCATGTCACACACCGAGGAAAGATAAATGTATCATTAAAACTGTGTTTGATTTTCTGTTCTGGGCCTTCTAAGATGTTACAACCAGACTTGGTTAAGTTTTATTGCATCTCTACCGGACAATAAGAGGTTTCGTTGTGTGAAAAGAAAACACACAGATTACAGAATAAAGATGTTTGTGTGAAGAGCGTGCTAACCTGCAAGGGTATGGAGTCGGTCTATTTCTACTATATTTTAAGGCTTTTTGTTCCCCCTCCAGACAAATTCTGAGCTGTCTAAGTAGGTGCAGTTCTGCAAACCTCCATAGTTTTGCATCTACTTGTGTTGTGCCAGTGTTTTTACAACATTCAGAAAGTTTCTAGAAGCAGTGGCCTGATTGTCCTCTGATTTACACCAGTATGATTCTATGGACTTCAGCAGAGTTATACCTGTCAAAAGGAAGAGGCAAATGGGGGACACTGGTAAAACACTCATTCCCCCCACTCCTCAAATAGTTCATATTAATCAAACGTTCAGTAAATCTGTTCTTTTTAAAAAACAATCTTGAGCTCTCAGAGCTGAAAACTCAGCTGAAGCTTAAAGGCTGCCACATCTAAACACTTAGCTCTGAATTTGAAAAACTTTTTATAAATGGCTGCCAACTGGCACACTTGTTGGGAGTTTCAGCAGACAGATCAACAATTGAATGGATATAAAAGCTGAACTCCCCCCTTGTCCTAGAGGTCGGGAGGCACTCTGCCACAGCGCACAAGACATGTGCTTCCACTGTCCTTACCTGTTCTGTGGCTAAAAAGAAGACTTGGGTCACCAAAGCTGCCAAGTAGGCATATCTAGCAATCTGTTTCATATAGCTGCCCATCACCCTGGAATCTGGGCATCTTCCATTTAAAATTGATAATGAAGTCCTTAGCGAACTCCAGTAATGAAGTCCTTAGCGAACTCCATGGAGTTCCTGGCTCTTCCCTTTTTGACATAAAAACTCTGCTTGGGATAGGGGTTTTTTTGTGTGGGAGGGTGAGGAGGTTGGTTGATATGTTGTTGTTTTTTCAGAGTTCAGAGTAGCAGCCGTGTTAGTCTGTATCCGCAAAAAGAAAAGGAGGACTTGTGGCACCTTAGAGACTAACAAATTTATTTGAGTGTAAGCTTTTGTGAGCTACAGCTTACTTCAACGGATGCATTCAGTGGAAAATACAGGGGGAGATTTTATATACACAGAGAACATGAAACAATGGGTGTTATCATACACACTGTAAGAAGAGTGATCAGGTAAGGTGAGCTATTACCAGCAGGAGAGTGTGTGTGGGGGAACCTTTTGTAATGATAATCAAGGTGGGCCATTTCCAGCCATTGACAAGAATGTCTGAGGAACAGTAGGGGGGGAAATAAACATGGGGAAATAGTTTTACTTTGTGTAATGACACATCCACTCCCAGCCTCCATTCAAGCCTAATTTAATGATGTCCAGTTTGCAAATTAATTCCAATTCAGCAGTCTCTCATTGGAATCTGTTTTTGAAGTTTTTTTATTGAAGAATTGAGACTTTTAGGTCTGTAATCGAGTGGCCAGAGAGATTGAAGTGTTCTCCGACTGGTTTTTGAATGTTATAATTCTTGACGTCTGATTTGTGTCCATTTATTCTTTTACGTAGAGACTGTCCGGTTTGGACAAAGTACATGGCAGAAGGGCATTGCTGGCACATGATGGCATATATCACATTGGTAGATGTGCAGGTGAATGAGCCTCTGATAGTGTGGCTGATGTGATTAGGCCCTATGATGGTGTCCCCTGAATAGATATGTGGACACAGTTGGCAACGGGCTTTGTTGCAAGGATAGGTTCCTGGGTTAGTGTTTTTATTGTGTGGTGTGTGGTTGTTGGTGAGTATTTGCTTCAGGTTGGCAGCTGTCTGTAAGCAAGGACTGGCCTGTCTCCCAAGATCTGTGAGAGTGATGGGTCATCCTTCAGGATAGGTTGTAGATCCTTGACGATGCATTGGAGAGGTTTTACTGGGGGCTGAAGGTGATGGCTAGTGGCGTTCTGTTATTTTCTTTGCTGGGCCTGTCCTGTAGTAGGTAACTTCTGGGTACTCTTCTGGCTCTGTCAATCTGTTCTTCACTTCAGCAGGTGGGTATTGTAGTTGTAAGAATGCTTGATAGAGATCTTGTAGGTGTTGTCTCTTTCTGAAGGGTTGGAGCAAATGGGGTTGTATTGTAGAGCTTGGCTGTAGACAATGGATCGTGTGGTGTGGTCTGAAGCTGAATGAAAGTATGGATGAAAGCTGGAGGCATGTAGGTAAGGATAGCAGTCAGTAGGTTTCCGGTATAGAGTGGTGTTTATGTGACCATCGCTTATTAGCACTGTAGTGTCCAGGAAATGGACCACTTGTGTGGATTGGTCCAGGCCTGAGGTTGATGGTGGGAAATTGTTGAAATCATGGTGGAATTCCTCAAGGGCTTCTTTTCCATGGGTCCAGATGATGAAGATGTCATCAATGTAGCGCAAGTGGAGTTGGGGGCGTTAAGGGACGAGAGCTGAGGAAGCGTTATTCTAAGTCAGCCATAAAAATACTGGCATACCGTGGGGCCATGCGGGTACCCATAGCAGTGCCGCTGATTTGAAGGTATACATTGTCCCCAAATGTGAAATAGTTATGGGTGAGGACAAAGTCACAAAGTTCAGCCACCAGGTTTGCTGCGACATTATTGGGGATACTGTTCCTGACGGCTTGTAGTCCATCTCTGTGTGGAATGTTGGTGTAGAGGGCTTCTACATCATAGCTCACCCTACCTGATCACTCTCGTTACAGTCTGTATGGTAACACCCATTGGTTCATGTTCTCTGTGTATATAAATCTCCCCGTGGTCCCTTCCGGTAAGCTGGGGGAGGGGCCTTTAGAAGTGGGGGGGTGCACACCCTCCCACCTCCTGGGTTTTCCAACAAGACCCACACACTCCAGCCCTGGTACATGCTACCTGTTCTGGCCCCACCCACTCAGCAGGGACCCAGGCAGCTGTTACTGAATGTGTCAGCTGCCAAAGGGTGCTACGTGGGCTCTTAAAGGGGCCATGCTCCTTCTGGCTTGCACTCCCTGGCGGTGAGTATAGCAGCTTGGAACCCCTGTGGGCAGACTCTGGCATGTGCTCCCAGTATGGGGATGGCCTCACAACAAAGGGTACTGGAGTGTGGGCCCCCTTGTGTGCCAGGACCTGGCTCCTTACATAGCTGGGGGGGGGGGGACTCAGTCCCTAATCCTGCCTGGGTTCAGCCCCTGGGAGAAAGTAGCAGGTCCCATCACCCCATTCCCCCTTTCAGGGGAGGGGCGCAGTCCCTGGAGCTATCTGGGTTCTGCTGGCAACATAGTTACTGGTGTAACTGGAGGAGGAGCCAGGGAGCACTGGAAGTGCCAGCCAAATAATAAGTCTGGAAGGACTTTGAATTCCCCAGAACAGGAAGATTTTAGAGGGCAAACCACAAAGAGGAGATCTGAGAGTGAGTGGGGCCACAGACAGGACAGGGGAAGACACCACCGGAGGAGAGCACAAGGCTGGTGGAGCTAATCCCCAGCACAGCCAGGAGGAGGCGCCATAAGTGGTGAGTGAACCCCGTGATAGAGACTTTTATCCAGTTCAGGGATTGATGAACTTCAGCAAGTATTGGCAGTGACTCCATGCAGCCTTTTCAAAACAGTCGGGTTTATGAGTTGACTGGAATACAGCATCGCACAGCCCTTAATTTTTGCTTCTCTATGCCAATCTAAGGCCTTGTCTACACTACACAGTTTTGTCAGCAAAAGGCAGCTTTTGCTGACAAAACCATGGAGGTGCACACACTACAATGTTCCTCCTGCTGACAAAACTCTCCTGCTTTGCTGACAAAATAAAACCACCACGATGAGAGGTGTAGAGCTTTTTGGGGCAAAGTTAGATCGACAAAGCGTCAGTGTAGATGATGCATCTGTTATGTTACTGTAACTGGCCTCCGGGAGATATCCCACAATGCCCACCATGACTGCTCTGCTCACTGTTTTGAACTCTGCTGCCCTGCATCCAGCTACACAGGCATGCACCCCTGCCCTTTCAAAGCCCCAGGAAATTTTGAGACTGCTCAGTGTGGAGAGCTCACATAGCTACCACCCAGCTGAGCATGCCGGCTCCCTGCAGCAAACACACTCCTGCCTGGACTACAGGGGAGGGGATGGATGAACTTGGTCTGTGAGGAGAGGAGGCTGTGGGAGAACTTGGAGGGAATCACGGTGTCATAAATATAAAGGGAAGGGTAAACCCCTTTAAAATCCCTCCTGGCCAGAGAAAAAATCCTCTCACCTCTAAAGGGTTAAGAAGCTAAAGGTAACCTCGCTGGCACCTGACCAAAATGACCAATGAGGAGACAAGATACTTTCAAAAGCTGGGAGGAGGGAGAGAAACAAAGGGTCTGAGTCTGTCTGTATGCTGCTTTTGCCGGGGACAGAACAGGAATGGAGTCTTAGAACTTTTAGTAAGTAATCTAGCTAGGTATGTGTTAGATTATGATTTCTTTAAATGGCTGAGAAAAGAGCTGTGCTGAATAGAATGATTATTCCTGTCTGTGTGTCTTTTTTGTAACTTAAGGTTTTGCCTAGAGGGATTCTCTATGTTTTGAATCTAATTACCCTATAAGGTATCTAACATCCTGATTTTATATACGTGATTCCTTTACTTCTATTAAAAGTCTTCTTGTAAGAAAACTGAATGCTTTTTCATTGTTCTAAGATCCAAGGGTTTGGGTCTGTGGTCAACTATGCAAATTGGTGAGGATTTTTACCAAACCTTCCCCAGGAAGTGGGGTGCAAGAGTTGGGAGGATTTTGGGGGGAAAGATGTGTCCAAACCACGTTTCCCAGTAAACCCAGATAAAGTTTGGTGGTGGCAGTGGAAATCCAAGGGTAAAATAATTTTGTACCTTGGGGAAGTTTTAACCTAAGCTGGTAAAAGTAAGCTTAGGAGGTTTTCATGCAGGTCCCCACATCTGTACCCTAGAGTTCAGAGTGGGGAAGGAATCTTGACACACGGAATCAAACATTAACAAGTAATTCTGCTCTCCCTGGCACTAGGACTGCAGTGGCAGGCAGGCAGGGTAGACCAGGGTGAGAGCCGAGGACGGAAGAAGGGGCTGATTTGGAGATGTTCCCCTCTCCTTGCCGGTGTACCAGTCACTGCTGGGGTGCGGGGACATCAGTTATCTGTGCACCAGCTTCTGCCTCAGGATTGGTTGCTTCCAGCTGCTGTCTGAACTTAAAGAGACAGGGTGCCGACACTCACTTTCCCCCGAAACACACACACACACTCTCTTTCTCACTCTCTCCCTGTCACACATGCTTCCCACCCGTCCCCACTTCTGTGGGCTTCTTGTGTTAGTGTTTAGCAATGTAAGTTTGGTCATATTACTGAGTGTTACTTTAAAAAGTGATTTTAAATGTGTTACTTTTCAGGCACACACAGCAGTCATTACAAGGTTCATAGCAAACAAAGCCAGGCTCTGCACGCTATACCAATACACATTACTGTGGGTCAGTGTTAATATATTCCTTCAAGCCATCCCCAGCTGAATAGCCCCCTGTTGGGCTCCTCTTATAGCCTTGTGTTCATAAGGCACAGCACAATACTGAAGAGCAGTGCAGGATCCCTGTTTTCTGATAGACATGGCTGGGGTGTGGGTTTCCAGCGTACTTGAAAATCTAGCAGGATGTCCATGGAACAATGGGATTGGGAAACCTGCATCATGTGATGCTGAAACTGCCCCCATGAGGCATTGCAAACCCTTCCCAAAGCACCCGGCGGCCAATTGCACAGTGGGATAGCTACCCACAGTGCACGGCTCTCTGTGTCAATGCAAGAGCTGCTACTGTGGATGCGCTCCGCTGACACAAGGAGCATAGTGTGGGCATGCAACAGTCGTTTAATTATAGCGGTGGCTGTATGTCGGTGTAACTTGCATCAACAAAACTCTGTAGTGTAGACAAGGCCCAAGTCAGAGTTCAGACTGGCCAACACCAGGGATCCCTTGAGCCATGCTGCTGTAGGAACCATCTTTGCTCCTTCTCTCTCTGTTCCTTTGTCTTAGGCCCAGGTAAGGGCTCTGTGTCTCTGCAAACCCAGTTCTTATCTTTGCCTCTTGTCACCTCTGCCTATTATCCTCCTGCTGCAAAGCCATGTTGAGTTTACATGTGTAACCAGCTGGGAGCTTATGCCCAAATAAATTTGTTAGTTTCTAAGGTGCCACAAGGACTCCCCATTGTTTTTGCTGTTGATAAGTGTTAATTGTTCAGGTGCTGAGGTTTCCATTGTCTCTGTAGAGTCTTCCAAGATGGGTTGGCTCCAGCCAGTCCTGAATGACCCATTTATATAACCCAAGACAGCTACCTGCCACAAACACCTCATGTCTCCTGCTTTGCCCTGAGAGTCACAGTTTAACCCTTCTGAACCCACTGGATACCAGAGTGTTAGGTACAGAGTCATACCGATCGTTCATACAAATATTACAGAGAATCTCCACATCTGTCACAACATGCAAATGACTTTTGAAGCAATGGAAAAGACTTCAGAACTCCAGAACTATAGGAGTTGGCAAATTGTGCAAGCTGTCTGAAATAGAACTCTAATATTTTATACAAATTAAAGAACAACAGTTGTTGTTGCATGTCAGGGTTTTGGGAGGCTAATTCTAAGACGGAGCAGAGGAATAAGAGACCTTCTCATACACACAGGGATGAAACGAAGCCAGTGCAGCTGAGCACAATTTGTTAAAAATTAAACAAGTGAGAGAGAACTTGGCCGTGGTTTTCATGGGAAGATAAAAGCCCTTAATCCTTATTGAATCCTTGCAGGGTTTTTTATAATATTGAAAATAATGGGTCTCAGAAAGGATTTAGAGTTTTTACAGAGCGTTAAACTGTAAGCCGTGGACTTGTATTTTTAGCTCTGCTCTGGACACATCTGCAGCAATGAGGTCTGTGTGACTCTTCATACAGAGTCGGTTTTAAACAATGCTGGCAAAAATCATGCACCACATTTCTTTTCTCTTCAGTGAAATACAGAACATAAACTCACCCCTCTCCCCACTTCCCCCCTCACTGACTCTGAGGGGGTCTCATCTGTTCTTTACTTCTAATCTCCTCACCTGATCCTTGATCCATCCTCTCCTGGTGACTGACTCCATTTGCCCCCTCTTTCTTGCCCTTACACTTTGAGAAGGATCCAGAGAGTTAAGTGTCAGCCTCTCCAAATATTACACCGCTTCCTTCTAACCTGTCTTCTGCCTTCAACTCACTGAACGAGCCATCCACAGCCATTGCCCTGAGTTCCTCTCCTTTAACTCCATCCGAACTCTCCTCCAACCTGTTCTGCCTTCTGCAACTCCTGGCACCAAGTTTTCTAATGACCTTTAAATGAGGGACCCAGTCCACTTATCTGGCTTCATTACTTCTTCTTCATGCTGACAAATCTCAGATCTACCTCTCCACTACTGTCCTTGAGCCAATCTCAGATTTCAGCATGTCTGTGTAATTTAACCACCTATTTAGCTATAGGCATACCTAAACTGGAAAGCCCCATCTTATTGCTGTAACCCTTGTCCTTCCTCTCCTTCACCACTCTCCTTTTATTCCCAGTTGTCATGTCACATCCGAGAATACATTGCAAGTTCTTTGGGGCAGGGACTAGGCCTTTCTATCTGACCCGTAATGCACTTGCAACACTTTCGGATATTGTAAAAATAATAATACAGATGTAGCAATGTCCCTCCCCTCATTCTAGTTTGTTAATGATTGAATAATATTCTGTCATTTCTAAGGCTCCATACCATAGCAAAGGATGGAGTATTGTTTTCCATCTAGTGGCTATCTGTAATTACTTAGGAATATTTCTTTAAAAAGGGTATGTGGCTTACATTAAAAAAAATTGACTATAGGTACAAACAGATAGCTGCTGTCTTCTGCCCTTATCTGGAGTAAAATCAATTCCTTTTCATCCTCATGTGTTATGCCCTCAGCTACACAAAGGAAATGCAGCCTAAGCAGACTCAGCTTTCAGGTCTTTCCTGTCCTCTGCTCTTTTTCTCACATGCTGAGGTTTGGCTAGGGGTTTGGCTAGTTTTTCAGGAGCTGTTAGGAGAGCTACCTGTGCAAGTGGAGGCAGGTGAAACCCCTTGCTTTGGCCATTGCTGTGTTTAGTTTGACGAAAGAAGTTCCTCTAGCAGAGCTAATCTGGACTCTGCTAGATTTTATTTTTCATGCTCTATATGTGTTATCACTTAGTCAATGTGGCAGGTGTTTCTTCATAAAGGGAGAAAGATATTCCTGTACCTTTCTCTTTATTTAGTGTTTGACAACGTCTAAGTGATATGTTCAAACTTTGTCACCTCTAATAGCAGCAGGGTTTGAGATACCCCCCTGGAATATCAGAAGAACAGACATTAAAGAGGACTAGTATTATTAGGCACTAGTCCCTTCACTTTTCCAGTGCAAGATTGTCCCCTACCATATATTGTCAGTCTAGGGATTCCAGTTTTCAGTTTTAACCCAAAACAACTGGTTAAATTGCAAGAAATGTATTTATTCAAGTTCTGGTTTAAAAAAAATGAACTCTGGAAAAGATGAGAAAACATCAAGAATTCACGACTGTTGTGAGTTACAGCTGCTATAGTCCCCTGCTCATGTGCTGCATGGTTCCAGTCATGCTCATGCAGTGCAGCAGCAGGGTAAGGGGCTTATTTTTGTGGGGTTATTGTGACACAGAGGCCCACTGACTGTTCACTACTCTGTGTCAGCTGCTCTTGTCAGGTCTGACATATTCAATACACCTAAAATACTGTTGTCATGATAAAACTAAAAGGTAGCATGTAAAATATCATCTCAAAACTAATAATTTACTCGTCATTAATATTCTTGCATGATGTGTCTATGAGGTGTGTACAAAGAGTTTTGGATACATGCTAGAATTATGTTTTAAAAATGTGTTTGGCAAGCAATGCATAAGGCCAGTCTGTCCTAGACAATGGAATGTGTATTTGCTTGGCTCACCAGCCTTGCTGTCAGGCAGAGACAATGACACTACATTTATATAAAGGGTAAACAGAGTTATCAGCCTAGTGAGTGGTGGAGATAGCCTCTGGCGGGGGGAGGGAGTGGGGGGCTGAACCTCAAATGATATGCAATTGAATCAGCTGATTGTATACAATATTGCTCTTTATAAAAGTGTATCAAGTGAAGTCTTTTATGAAAGCTAATGACATAGGTGATTAATTTTATTGTGAAATGTATTATTAACAATGTGAAAAAAAATGGATACTCAATGATATTATGCTTTAAAGTCTGTGACCAATCACAGGGAGAAACAGGTTTTCACCCAGACAGGAGTGAAGGCAGCTATTTACCTGTTGCCAGTGAAATTAAGCAAAATGTGATCAAAAACAATGGAAGCCCAATTTACATACAAATCATCAGGGAGATGGGAAATCCACAGAAAAGCAAGAACAGCATGAGGTGATCCTGAGTCTGGGGACAAAACAGTGGGTTTCGGAAGATATAAGGAAAGAAAGAAACCATCCTGACACCCATCACTGGACAGACACAAGAGGCTAGAGCTCTGGCAAGCTGAGAAAGACGGGTCCTTCAGCCAAGAGGGTTGAAGTCTCTGGAAACTGAACATAAGTGAGACACCTTCCTAGGCAAAGACCTTTCACCTAAGAGGAAACAGGAAATTAGCAGCTTGTACTTCTGTGGAAGGTCCTGACTGAGAGAAAGTCAGTCATGGCTGGAAAGAAAGATTGGAGAGAAATCTACCTTGATCCAAGGCTGTAGCTTATTGAGTTGTCTTAGCCACTAGAAAATGTATTTTACTTTTATGTGCTTGTGACCATTTTTATATTTTATCCCTTGTACATGAACTCCCTTAAAACCTCTCTTTTGTTTTGTTTTACTTTTAATCTATGCTGTGTTTGAATTGAAGTGGTCATTAACTACAGTTAAAGTGATAAATTGTGCTTTTGTCTCTTTAAAGGTGCAACAAACCTCATTAATTCTCTGAATGTTCCAAGAGAGGGCTGGACACTTCAGGGCAGAGGGTCTTGGGGAAAGTTAAGTCTGGGGCTACGTTGGGAGGTCACCCGGCAAGTAGTCAGAGACTGTCGGAGACCAGGGGGTGGATGTTGTGTTGTAGGCAGGCTTCTGGGGTCAGAGCACTGAACTAGGGTTGCAAAGCACCCAGATGCTCAGGGACCTGCATGCTTGTCTGCTGGATGTTGGTGTCTGGGCTGTGAGCCACAGCAGCAGAGCATTTAAGGTGCCCGGGGTTACGGGGCAGGCAGTGACACAACCTCTCATTGGTCTGGACTGCACCCCAGAACATGACAGTTACATAACAAACCCTGCCAGCATAGGCTGTTGCTATACAGCATACAATAGCCAGCTGGAATGTTGTAGTGCCAAAGGAGATAGAACTCAAAAGAACAGCCCCCTAATACTTAAGCCAAAGGATAATCTTCCACAGTTGTGAGCAGTACAGCAGCTTATAACAGCTGAGCAGCTCTGAGCCTGTCCAGGAAGGGCAAGTAGCCCCATTGCTACCAGGAGACACTGGGAGATGCTGTTCCTCAATTGTTTAGCCAGCTTAGCTAGTGCCTCCTCAGCACTGTGTTGCTCTCTGCCTTGCAGCAGTGCCTTCCTCATGGTTCAGCCACCTGACTACAGATCCACTGTCCAACAACCAGCCCCATCCCAGCCAGCAGCCTCTCCCTTATAGCTGTACCTGTAGCAGGGGGCCCCAGCTCATCTCATGCTCTGTTTTCCTCCACTCCCAGCTCTGGTGAGAGAGCTCCAGGGCAGAGCACCCCTGAAGGGTAAGGAGGACAGCAGCAATGGGAGTAGGGCTCATTGCGGCTTTAAAGAGGAGCTGCCTGGTTCAGGAGCAGCTCAGCAGGCAATCACACAGCACTGAAGAGGAGGAAAACTGCTCATAGGCAGGGAGAGGCCAGAATTAAACAGTGAGTAGAGAGGGAAGTGCAGAACTAATGAACGGTGGAAAGGGAGGCTGTGAACTGGACTGAGGTATTAAGGGAGGAGAGGGAATCTGAGAATTAGCGGATCTGGGGAGGGGTGCTGAGAATTAAATTGATGGGTGAGAAAGAATGAAAGAGTAGCAGAATTGAGCTGTTTGGGGCAAGGAATAGCTAGAACTTATGAGGTAAGAAATTAATTGAATGGGTCTTGAAACTGAATAGCTTGGAGTGGGGTATAGCTAGAACTGATGAACTGAGGGGAGGGCAGCTGAGATGGGAAAGAATTGGAAGGAAGGGGCTGAATTGTTGAACTTGAGGCGTGGGACACAGGCTTGGTGAATTGCTTGGGAAAAGGGGCATTGAACTGATGGGAAGGGTTTTATAGAACTGATGAACTGGTGGGAGGGAATGAATTATGTGAGACAACTAGGAAGAAAAAGAATGAACAGATTGGGTAGAGAGCTCTGGAGGAGAGAGAATGGATTGGGGCAAATGGTGAGTGGAATGTGGGACAGAGAGATGGGGGAGAGGGATTTGGATTTAAGAAGAAGAGAAAGTGACAGGTTGTCAGGGAAAGACTGAAAGAACAAAGAAATTGTACCAAGTATTTCAAAATTGTTCTCTTCAGTTTCCTGAACTTCTGGGTGATTAAGGATTGTGTCTTGCTACTTGTTTGGGCAGTGCGTAGCACAGCATGGATACAACTAGGCTAATAACAATGATGAAGATAAATGACAGATGGCAGAGGAATAATCACACACTTGTCAGCTCATTACAATAATAATTACAACAGTAATTCTAGTGTTTTTTTGTCCAGACTCCAGTGATTTGGTTTCTGTCACCTTAAGTTCCTTGCAAGACTATAGCCCAGTCCTATAGATCTCGTAGTCAGAACATTTACACGTATGAAATATGTGATAAACCCAAAATATCAATGTTTTCATTACAAGTATACATATAATGATAGAAAAGGTATCTAGCCAAAAACAAAAGGGGAAATGTTGCTTTTAATAAAAGGTTTAGCAGCTCTTAAATTTTCAGAAAGTTGGTGTGTATCTAGATTCCTGGCTTTTGTTTTAGCTGTTAGCTTACTCCAGAGCTGTGATAGGCTGCAGATTGGTTTCCTTCTTTCCCTTGTAGTCTGAGACTGGAAATGTGTTTGTTCTTTTCCCTCAATACTCCTTTTTTCTTACTCAGCTTAAAGGGCTGTATTTCAAAATAAGGAGAAACACCACTATGGTTTTCAGTTCTAAAATATCGTTGTGCATTGTGAGTATCAAGCTACTGACAGTGAGAGAAATGACTAAGCAGGAGGTGCACTTTTCCCCCCAACTTACTTCAGAATTAACCTGACAGTTTTCAGCTAGTTCCTTAGCGACTGATTTCACCTACTTCGAATAAATAATTTTCAGTACTTGGATTTCTCCTTGGCATTCAAGGCTCAATCCCTCCACAATACTTAGCATGTCAAAGGCTGTCAAACAGCTCAGAGCCCTGCCTGTAAAACATATTACTACTAACAATAAAAAATAAACAAATGTAACAAGACTGTATTTTGGCAATAGGCTTAAATCTCATGCAAACATTCCAGCATGCAGATTAATTAAAAACAGCCCAAGTGTTACTTTAGCTTGCAGCAGTTTAAACTGGTGCATCATAAAGCATCCTAATTAATACTAGGAACACTGAAACAGGAGAGGTATTTTGGATTTTTAGTTACTAAGGGAAACCTAAGTGCTGTGCTAAATGCTTTGGCCTCCTTTTACTTGTAGAAAATCTGCTTTGTAACTCCACCATATGCACCCGCTGTTCTCTTCCTGATGGATGTTGCTATGGAAGCAAACTCGGGAAAAAAAATCAAATAGGTAATGTTTCTGCAAATGATTGCACAGGTGGGGTTGGAAATTACCGATGACACAAGATAGTTAAGCAGAAGCTCTGAACTATAACAGGAATTTGAGGTTTCAGAGTAGCAGCTGTGTTAGTCTGTATCCGCAAAAAGAAAAGGAGTACTTGTGGCACCTTAGAGACTAACACATTTATTTGAGCATAAGCTTTCGTGAGCTACAGCTCACTTCATCGGATGCATTCAGTGGAAAATACAGTGGTAATAGCTCACCTTACCTGATCACTCTTATTACAGTCTGTATGGTAACACCCATTGTTTCATGTTCTCTGTGTATATAAAATCTCCCCCCTGTATTTTCCACTGCATGCATCCGATGAAGTGAGCTGTAGCTCACGAAAGCTTATGCTCAAATAAATGTGTTAGTCTCTAAGGTGCCACAAGTCCTCCTTTTCTTTTAGCAATTTGAGGGCAGGCTTCAAACCTGTGAGATTTTTATTTTCCTTTCCTTTCACTTTGTGTGTTTGTTGAAGCTCTACACCCCTGTCAAAATCAGACCATGGAGGCTTTCTGTGCTTCTGGCTCACTGAATTTATTCAAAGAGTCAGGGATTCTCCAAACCTTTGGACAAAATAACAGAGGGAGGAGGGAGAGGGCACTAGATGAACGGGGGAGGAGCGCAATGAGTGATGTTCATGCATTTAGGGTGATATGGCTGAGGTTCCCTGAGGCTTGAGGATAACTGGCATATGACCTCATCAAAAGAGAATGTCCATTTTGTTTCATGTAGCAATTTGATATTCTTATGCCAAAGGTGGTAAAATGCATGCATGGAATTAGTGGATATGTGACTTTCCATTCATACATAGAGCTTTAGTTAAAGAACCTGATGTGAAGAGGCACATCTGGCAAAGCTGCTAAGGGTACATGGATAGATACCTGCACTCTTTTGTCTGGACAGAGACTCCCAGATAAGCATTCAAATCAATTCTAGCCACATTCAGCACTGAAAACAAAAAGAGCCATGCAATGGGGGGTGATGCAGCTTGCCTCCGACTTCTCTACTGCCTGTGCCTCACTTACGGCAGTGCACCCAGCCCTCTCTCTGGGATGGTCTCCCAGCTCTGTGCTCAGGCATTCCCAGGCCCCAACCCAGGCTTGCGGCCCGCACTGTGTGGTCTCGTTCCAGTCCCACCCTGTAGGCCTGTTTTCAAGGATACCTGGCCCAGCTGATTGGCCCAGTGGACTATAGTCAACAAACTATGGATTTGGGCAGGTCTGAGTTCCTCCTCTGGCATGCCATTTCCATCCTCCAAAAAGAGCAGGACTGACAGCTGGAAGTTGGAAGTGGGTTTCCTGTTGTCTCTAACCAGTTGGAGCACTGGAACATGGAAAGGGCAGCTCTTTCCCTCTATCCATCCCCCTAAGCACTTGGGGCTCAGGGAACATGGCTGGACCCATCACAGCCAGGCTGCCATTGCATGAAGTGGGGACTATGGATGTGAAAAACAAAGAGAGGCAGGGGTGAATTTAAGCTAAGTGTGCCCAAAAGGTGCCATCCAAACCATACTGTGGGGAAGGAGTGCAGGTTAAGCGGCAAAATTGTGGACCTGCAAATCTACTCGTGTGTGTTCAGGGAAAAGGGAAGGCACAAAATGTGAAGACCAATTTGCATTGTGTGCTGTGAATCACCAGCTCCAGTCAATCCTGCTTTCAAGCAAAATTATGGCAGGAGGCTTTAAAATGTCTCTTAAAGTGCCAGGACTTAAGCAAGGCTTTAAAGTGAAAGGTCTCAACCCGCTGGCACTCAGTTATTCCTTCCTATTGTGTTGAACCATTCCGCCCAGAACCTGCACCTGGAGTCGGATGATACTGAATCAGTATGGAGAGAGCATGTGACCCAGTTGCAGTTAAAAAAAAAAAGTTATTCAGAAAACAGTGCAACCCCTCCCCTCCAAATTACCAAACTAGAGATGGGCATGCCCTTCAGTTTGAACAGCCTCAAACTTTGGACCCTGATCTGAACTTTGTAGCCTTGCTTCATGAATAATACAAACTCTGCTGTATTGTACCTTGGGACCCGTTGCCACTAATCTTGCTTTAATAAAGACCAGACCTGAGTTGTTTCATATCTGTCCCCTGCTTTTGTCAGAGCACAGCTGGTTAACACTTTTTCCCTCAGAAAATGAACACACCCTAGCACAGCAGTTCCCATACAGTATTGGTTTATGTACCAGCTTCTTAAAATAGTTGTGACATGAATTGACTGAACACCAAGCTCATATACCACCACTAGACACGTCCCACACAGTGCTTAATTTGTAATGAAAGAGGTGCCAGGGCTCAACAAATTTTTTTACATTCATAACTGATGCAGCAAGGCCAGAGGTGTCGGGGCTATGAACTGTCAAAGCCTAGAGGTGCCATTGGCATCAATGGAGCTTTGCCATTGGTGTCAGTGGGTGCAGGATTAAGCCATAGAAGAATGGTTAGAGGAGAAATGAGTTTAAATGTTCAAATCCTTGTGTTCCCTCTAGAGACTAATACCTAATATTGCTGCATATAATAAGTCTACTAACAGTACAATGAGTGAGACATTGTTAGTTATTTTACGGTAAAATCGAGAGGTCCCAAACAGAATCCTGTCTCCATTGTTCAAGGTGCTTAACAAACTTTCTCTGCCTTGAAGAGTTTACAATATACATGATGCAGATCCTGGACTAGGCATAACAGGTTGCTGACTGGAATGTCCAGAGCAGCTGCTATAATGCAGAAATTGGGCTAAACCAAATCTCCATGGTGTGACTGAGGGGCAGCAAGGCAAATGGTCAAATGTGGTGGAGGAGTGCACAATCAGAAGATTGGAGGGTGGACTGCAACATCTTGATACCTTCTGATGCAGCAATGAGATGGCTGAACAATTTAGTTATCGACTTGTGACCCACACAAAAGAAGTGCCCTTAACAATCTCTCACTATTTGATAGAGCAGTGTCAGGTGTCATAGCATGGTTACCTTTCAAGATGATATTCAGGTACTACTGAATATAATGGCTACTATTCACTCTTTTAATGGATTGCTAACTTGCATGCTAAGATCAGAGTGCATGTCCTAAGTCCTATTGTTTGCATGTCTCTTTCTTTCAGGAAGGCAAGAACTTCAAAGGGGCTTCTTCCTGCTATTAGCTTCTGCCTTTTTGTTTCTTAAGATTTAATCAGAAATGCAGATACACAGTTTGAAATATGGACCTAATTCTTGAGATGGACCCATCCTCCAGGTAGAAGCAACAGTTACATTGTAAAAAGAAAAGGAGTACTTGTGGCACCTTAGAGACTAACCAATTTATTTGAGCATAAGCTTTCGTGAGCTACAGCTCACTTCATCGGATGCCACAGTATGCATCTGATGAAGTGAGCTGTAGCTCACGAAAGCTTATGCTCAAATAAATTGGTTAGTCTCTAAGGTGCCACAAGTACTCCTTTTCTTTTTGCGAATACAGACTAACACGGCTGTTACTCTGAAACCAGTTACATTGTAAAGGCAGACAGACCATATGTTATGACCCATAGGTCTCAAACCTGGGTCTGTAGGGTTTATAAGAACAGCCATGCTGCAACCTGCCATCTGGAAGCTTGCTGATGCATGCTTACTGGGACCTGTAAAGCCCAGCCCTAGTTTGAGGCTGTGTCCCTGCACCCTATTGGTGTAATCCTGGAGCAGCTGATTGTCCCCCTGGCCTTTCTTAAGTCAGCAGCAGGAACAGGAAGCTGTCTGAACAACTGGGCTCTGTATACCTTGTGCTTCCTCCTACCCTGGCTTAATTTCCTGGTATCCTGACTTAGTGTCACTCCTGGCATCTAATTTGTAGTTTTGACCTCCAGGTATCCTGACCTAGCTGACTCCTTTCTTATGACTGTGGATTCTTCCTCTGACTACTAGGTCTGGCTGCCCATGACCCAGCCATGACACCCTGTTGCAAATGTCTATCAAATATGCATTGTAACTTACAGTGGCAGTTCATCATTAGCGTTGCAGCATCATCCCAATGGATGCAGCTACAACATACAGAGTAGCTGGGTTGCACTGTTTTGCTGATAGAGCACATTTGCCACAAGCACACAACACTTGTGAGAGGCAGTGTCTAGGGTGACCAGATGTCCTGATTTTATAGGGACAGTCCCGATATTTGGGGCTTTGTCTTACATAGGTGCCAATTACCCCCCACACTCATCCCAATTTTTCACCCTGGCTATCTGGTCACCCTTGCAGTGTCACACAGTCACTTCTGCTCACGTTCACACACCAGCCATCAGAAGGCAATCAATCAATGCCATTTTGACTCACCAAACTATTTCTTTTATTAATTAATGCATTATAGATACTACAAGGATGAGCACAATAGAAAACCCTAAAACAGCTTCATTGCTGCACTGCAGCCTAAGAGTAAGCCCTAAACATTAACAGGTAGAAGGAAAATTCTAACATAAAACTGGAACCAGGAACTGAATCTGCTTAATATGCGTCTGCTAAAATGTGACTTGTTTGTGAACCCTCAGAACAGAATATCTTCCTCAGGCAGAGCTCAGTCTGCTAGAAATGGAAACTGAGCCTGTGAGTACCTTATGATTAGCACATTGAGTTGTCATGTTCTATATCAGTGTAACAGTCAGGTAACAGCAAGTGCAGCCTAAAGCGTGTATCTTGCTGGGCTGTGTTTGAACCCATTGGGGGCTGAGTAAGGCTGACCTTTCTGACAAGATGTGTTGGCAGTAATCTGTGAGAATATCTCCAAGTGAAGTTTAACCAACGACTTAGGATGATACATGGAAAAACCAGCTGAATTCTGCTCTCAGTGTCAGCCATGCAAACCCACTGACTCCAGTGAGAAAGTCCAGCTTTGGCTCACTGGGCAGTATTTGGCTCATCACACAGGATCATTGATGAGGTGGGATAGTAAGGAACTCCTGTCCCTGCTGATATACTAGAGGATAAGGAAAACAATTTTTAAATGTGTTCTTATTGTTGGATGTGATGTAGGAGAACTGGATGGGATGAAATGAGGTTCTCCTGAACCTTTGTCCAAACTCAAAACAAACCTGGACCCATGTGGCTCTTTGAAATAGTTCATTTAACTGTCATTTTTATTTTTCACATCTGTGCACTTGTCGTTTCTGGTTGGGCTTAGATGCAGAAGGGTCAAGAATACATATCCTTTGCACTGTCACATCAGGCAATTGATCCTTTAAGCACAGTGACCTCTCTCCAGCAGCAGTCAGCAGGGCTTCAATCCTGCGATCAAATATGTGTAGGCCAAATGTCGGCTACCTTTGGCACGCGGCCCATCAGGGTAATCTGCTGGCAGGCCGTGAGACATTTTGTTTACATTGACTGTCTGCAGGCACAGCCCCCCACAGCTCCCAGTGGCTGCGGTTCACCGTTCCCAGCCAATGGGAGCTGCGGGAAGTGGTGCGGGCCACAGGGACGTGCTGGCCAGCGCTTCCCGCAGCTCCCATTGGCTGGGAACAGTGAACTGTGGCCACTGGGAGCTGTGGGAGGCCATGCCTCTGGATGGTCAACATAAACAAAATGTCTCGTGGCCCGCCAGCAGATTATCCTGATGGGCTGCGTGCCAAAGTTTGCCGACCCCTGGTGTAGGCAGAGCCCTCTTGAAGAGAGAGGGACTGTGCATGGGCAAATCATGGTAGGATTGAGCAATACAGATAATTTGTACAGAATAATTTCCGGTACTCCCATTTCAATTGGTGAACTGTTTACCATCAAGTCAAAAATTATTTGCCACATAATTTTTGTTCATATACTTGGGGTGTCACTTATTCACAAGCAGTTTGTTGCAATTTATTTTGAGCTTGTTTTGATTGGACACAAGGGTCATGTAGTATGTTTAGTGCCTTGGATGGATGACCGTAATTTCTAGAATCAGGTTTCTAGTGCGACTACTCGGGGATACACATTCAGAACTTGCTTTCCAGGGAGATGCTGCCATAGTTATTTAAATTTGATCTCTTGGGGAAAATTCCTGCCAGTAATCCCCTTTACTTGGCTATTTTCAGGAACACCAGCGGGGAGTGTATACAAAGTAAATTAACTCAAAAGAAATTTGAATAGTTGCAGAAAACTTTGTGGCACATCCACCCAACCATTCTGCACCTGGCCAATTGTATAATGCAGCTCGTGGGAAGATGTGTGTGTGTGTGTGGGGGGGGAACAATAATAGAAAATGTGGAAATGGAAGGTGCTTAATGACTTCTTTGTTTTGTTTTCACCAAGAAGGTTGGTGGTGATTGGATGTCTAAAATAGTGAATGCCAGTGAAAATGAGGTAGGATTGGAGACTAAAATAGGGAAAGAACAAGTTAAAAATTACTTAGACAAATTAGATGTCTTCAAGTCACCAAGGCCTATGAAATGCATCCTAGAATACTCAAGGAGCTGACTGAGGAAGTATCTGAGCCATTAGCGATTATCTTTGAAAAGTCATGGAAGACTGGAGAAATTCCAGAAGACTGGAAAAGGGCAAATATAGTGCCCATCTATAAAAATGGAAATAAATACAACCCAGGGAATTACAGACCAGTCATCTTAACTTCAGTACCTGGAAAGATAATAGAGCAAATAATTAAGCAATCAATTTGCAAACATCTAGAAGATAATAAGGTGATAAGTAACAGTCAGCATGGATTTGTCAAGAATAAATCATGTCAAACCAACTTCGATAGCTTGATAGGGTAACAAGCCTTGTGGATAGTGAGGAAGCAGTAGACATGGTATATCTTGACTTTTTATACAGTCTCGCATGACCTTCTCATAAACAAACTAGGTAAATGCAACCTAGATGGAGCTACTATAAGGTGAGTGCAAAACTGGTTGGAAAACTGTTCCAAGAGAGTAGTTATCAGTTGTTCACAATCATGCTGGAAGGGCATAATGAGTGGGGTCCCGCAGGGATCAGTTCTTGGTCCGGTTCTGTTCAATATCTTCATCAATGATTTAGATAATGGCATAGAGAATACACTTTCAAAGTTTGTGGATGATACCAAGCTGGGAGAGGTTGCAAGTGCTTTGGAGGGTAGGATTAAAATCCAAAATGATCTGGACAAACTGGAGAAATGGTCTAAAGTAAATAGGATGAAATTCAATAAGGACAAATGCAAAGTACTCCACTTCAGAAGGAACAGTCAGTTGTGCACATACAAAATGGGAAATGACTGCATAGGAAAGAGTACTGCGGAAAGGGATCTGGGGGTCATAGTGGATCGCAAGCTAAATATGAGTTGTCATAAATATAAAGGGAAGGCTTACCACCTTTAAATCCCTCCTGGCCAAAGGAAAAATCCTTTCACCTGTAAAGGGTTAAGAAGCTAGGATAACCTTGCTGGCACCTGACCAAAATAAAGCTTATACAGGGTAAACTCATAAATTGTCTGCCCTCTATAAAACTGATAGATATGCACAGCTGTTTGCTCCCCCAGGTATTAATCACTTACTCTGGGTTCATTAATAAACCAAAGTGATTGTATTAAGTATAAAAAGTAGGATTTAAGTGGTTTAAGTTACCAAGCAAAATAAAACAAAACACGCAAGTCTAAGGCTAATACATTAAGAAACTGATTACTGGTACAATCTCACCCTTAGACATGTTCCAATAAGCTTCTTTTACAGACTAGACTCCTTCCTAGTCTGGGCCCAATCCTTTCCCCTGGTACAGTCCTTGTTAGTTCCAGCAGGCATCTTAGGTGAAAAGCAGGGTCTCTCTCATGACTGGGATCCCCCTTTGTTCTCTTCCACCCCCTTTTATAGCTTTGGCACAAGGTGGAAATCTTTTGTCCCTCTGGATCCCCACCCCTCCTTCTAAATAGAAAAGCACCAGGTTTAAGATGAATTCCACCATTCTTCCTGGGCTGGCTTACATGAACACAAGAAGTCTTGCAAGTAAACAGAGCCATTTACAGTCAATTGTCCTAGTCAATGGGAGCCATCAAGATTCTAATTTAAATCATCATCAATGGCCCACAATGGAATTGCATAATTCCAATAGTACCTCAGAGTTATACTTGATATTTCTAGCTTCAGATACAAGAATGATATATACATACAAATGGGATGAACACACTCAGTAGATTATAACCTTTGTAATGATACCTTACAAGAGACCTTTTGCATGAAGCATATTCCAGTTACATCATATTCACACTCATTACCATATTTCCATAAAACATATGGAGTACAACGTGACACATGTTCTGAATATTCTTTCTCCATGGGTGAAATGATTTTTTGTCCATTATCATTTCCCTGTGTGAGTTAATTTAGAAGCATAGTGATTTTTCTGGTTCCACCCAGTTGTTGCGGCCTTTGATGCACAGGATGAGGTACACTACCTGATGTTGGCATGTGTTGGACCTATGGATCTTAAAGGTGTTTTGTGGGGCTATTGATCATCATAGCTGTGGAGATATGTCTGCAGGTTTCGCATCTGTTCTGGCAGGGTCTGGTGCTGCTTTGAGTGGGTGGGTCTGGGTCCATGGGAATCTTGCTTCTGATGATGAATTTAATAAGGTTGGGGGGGGGTTGTTTGAAGGCCAGAAGAAGGGGTTCAGGAAAGATTTCTTTCAGAAAGTGGTCCCCATCAAGTGTGGATTGTAATTGTTTAATACCCTGTACAGGTTCCAGTGTGGGGGGTTAGGTGACAACTAGGAGCGTGCGGTCAATGTTGTTGTGGTTTTTTTGTTTTTTGTATTGAAGCAGGTTCTCCCAGGATATTTGGGTGACCCATTCCATGATGGAATCTACTTCTCTGGTGGAGTGTACTTGTTTAGTGAAGCTGATGGTAAATGTATTTGGGTGTATTTTCTTCAGAGAAAATTCTGTGGTACAACAACACTGCGAACATAACATTATCTACTGCCTTTTTATATCCATCTCCAGGATTTGACTCTAATCCTTCTGTTTTGTACAGACTGTTTGTATACTGTGTGAGCAGGCAGTCCCTTTTCTTTGTTTTAAATTTACCAGCTCTTAACCTTGTTAAGGGGGTCAGTATGTAAAAGGAGGTGCTGGTCAGTTTCTCTGTAATCATCATAATTCTAAATTCTTCAATTAAGTTCCCTTTATTTCCTCTCTTCAAGAAAAAGTCATCCTCATCTTTGAAATACCTCCTTAAACTAAACCCAGCTATTCACTAAACATTTTTTATCTTGGTGTACGTAGGTATTTATTATAGTAGTACCCAGAGGCTCCAGTCAGGATCAGGGTGTTAGGTACTGTACAAACATATCAAAGACACATCTCAAAGAATTTACAATTTTCATTGACCTTCACTCTACCAGCTCAACCTGTGGTGAGTTCATCAAAATGGCACACAATGATCCAAATGAGGATGTACTAGTACTTGTAAAATGTCATTATAAAGTGTTGTGGAAAATATATTCCATTAGGTTCTGCATTTGTGTTTCAAAAGAATGTGTTGGCTGCAGAGAGAATAATCACATGATAAAGGGCTGCAGGACTGGACCCTTAGTGGGAATTTTTATTGAACCATGTTAACTGGAGCAGTCATTTTTCACCCTTATTATTTAGGGTTATTAGTGGGGAAATTCATGGTGCAGCCATTTTTATTTCCTGCAGATTTTTCTTTTTTTGGCTTGATAGCAGATCAGAAGCTGAGTTCCTGTTTGACCAGGTTTGGGATGACAAAATAAGGGCTTCATGTAAATCAGATATTTATTGGTATCACTGTAGTTGGACAAAAGAACACTGTTTAAAGGAATGAAATATATTTATGCCATAGCAGTTAAATCCAATGTCCTAGAACTAATTAATTCATTATCTTATCCTAATTCCCCAGATGACTGTACTAATAGCAGCTTGATATATTCTTGGTGACTAGGACTTCTATATATTCCTGGAATATACGAATGCCAGAAATGTTTGTATTGAGGTACCTGTCCCCTGAATATCCCCAGAAGAAGGTAGCACTCAACAGTGGAAAAACAATTAAGCACTTTCACAGTACAAAAATGTGAATATTTCTCAAGGTAAGTGATGACCTAATCCTTTGGCTCCAGTTCCTTTCAGCTTTTGAGAAGTTAAAATGAGTTCAGCATTTGTATAACATTTTCTGCTGAACAACTGTGCTCTTATACATTTTATACAAGTTTCCTGGCTCTCCACAAAGCTTTCTGTAAAAATCAGGATATGTTCATCCATATGTGCCTTGCAAACTTCATTTATAGCTGCCAGTGCAGTGCTGCTTACTTGATGGCCTAAATACCTGGGAATGGATGATTTATAATTTCTTGGGCCTTGTGGTGTAACTTCTGGTGCCAGGCGTTCAACCCATTGTTTTCGCCCTCCTTCACTTGGTGTATACCAATGAGTTTGTGATCCTAGTTGTGCTGATTTTCTCTTAAGATGAGTGTGGGAAGAACTTCAAAGATTTTCTTTAGGAAACCCAAAGTAGAAAGACCTAAGGAGCAATAACTAAATTTTAGAGTTAAACAGCCTGCACCACAGGTGCTGGAACGAGGGTGCTGGGGTTGCTGCAGCACCACCTAGCTTGGAGTGCTTTCCATTAGACACAGGGTTTATAGTTTGGTTCAATGGCTCAGCACCCCCACTATACAAATTGTTCCAGCAGCCCTAGCCAGCACTAGATCAATCCTTATATTACCTGCAGATTGTACTTCCAGTAGTATGAATTTTGGCTTATCAAAAATAGATTTAATCTGGATGTAAATATTTATTGTAGGCCTGTAGTTCAGCCTATTTGTAAATGTACGTGCACCCATACAAAAACCACTTTGGGCCTCAATCAGGTTTTGATGAAAGATTCACTTATTTTCATAAACGAAAAGAGGCTTTGGCCAAACCTTTCTATTTTGTATATTGTCTAAGGAAGGACTTTAATCCTTTAAAAACCACCACCTACAACTGAACATTGTGTTAAAACACACCAGTATAGTCACTAAAGTCCCTGTGGTAGGACCGGGAGAAACCCATACAAACTGAGAGTGCATTTGCTAATTCAGATTATAAGGGCCTTAATTTTCAAAGGGTTTCACAAAATGTAGTGACATGACTCACAATGAGACATTTCATTGCATGACACCAACACATTCCTCCTGACTTCAACATGTGGTGTTGATGAGCCTGATATAAATGTGCACATAGATATATTGCAAAATGGATGAAGTGTAACTAGTTCTTATTTTAGGTGTAATAAGACCTTGGTATTTGCAATGTGGTAAATACTAGATAAGAAAGGCACAATTCCCCAGCATAGCTGGTGGATAGGGCATTATTCTTTAGAAATTGCTGCTTTCATTGTTGATGTTAACCCAGTACTTTGATTTGATTCCCCCTTTCTCTTTCTTACGTGTCACTATTGTGTGGACTTAAATAAGCTCCCAGTTCCAAGAGGCTCATTTATATGGTATTTATACCACAGTGACATCTTTCTCCTTTTTGTGTGTGCTTGTTTTGATTTAGTATATTGGGTCCCTTTAGTACCAAGAGAACACGGTGCTCCTCTCTGGCTGATAAATTCTGATGATTGCTCTCGTTCTGTTTTCTTATGTGAGGAGACATTTTAATATTGCCTTCTCATCCATCAAATCTCTTCTTCATCTCGGAGACTCAAGCAACTATCCTATTGGGAAGTGATTTCTTGCATTATTTTCTAAAGGTGAACTGTGTCTGGCCACTGCTTTTAATCATATTTTAAAGACAAAGTGTTTGCTGAGACATTATGTTTTAAAAAGAATCTTTTAGCACATCTCCCAGGGGCATTTCCAAACTTGGACTCTGTCTTTCGCCCACCCTTTCTGTTGTTTAGAAATTGCAGAGAAGTAAGGAATCAGTGGTATTAGCATCAACCTGTATATTCTTCCATTAACAGCTTAGAATTGGCTACTCCCCCAAAATACCAAGTTAGATACTATTCCTGGAACACACTGTGAGCCGCATCTCTCCTAAAAAGAGACATTTGTATTCATAACTAGGAAACGGATTTTAATTTCTTATATTGAGGCTGCAGATTGCAGCAAATAGAGATTTGTCCTTGTGTCCAAGGGATGATAAGATTTCATTTGTTTTCTGCTGGCAAGGATCAAAGATCCTGTTTTTGTCACTAGGTCTTTGATATGCAGGAACAGCCACCTTGGAAGCCAAAATGGCATTATGCTGATTCTTTGAACCTGAATGGTGTTATAGGTGAACAATTAGCAGACTCTTGCTTGAGAACCTCAAGAGACCATGACTCTAGACATTGTCGGGCTTCACAAACAAATGAAGAATAATGAAGCTGGGCACGACAGGAAGTGTATGTTGGTTAAATCAGCTTCTGGGTTACATCGATTGATCTTTTGTCAGACTCCACATTAAGTATTTGGAGTGAAACGTCTTTTGTAAAATCTCATTATTTTCAAAGGAACAGCGTTCTGCATGGCAGGCTGAGTTGCACCTGGTTACTGGCCAGCCACAAACTTAGTTGCAAGATGATCATTCCTTACTACTGGAAAGAAATCAGTATAATTTCTCAGTCTTAGAGCTTGGAGTGGCATCTGATGGGTGGTTGAAGGGCACTGCACCTATCGTACTCCAGCTTGCTGCAGAAATTGTCATTTTAAATCACAGCAGGAGATGAGATTTGGGGCATTTTAGGGCTGCAATTTATCCACTAGTGTACCTTGAGTTACTCCTGTGTATTAATGTAACAGACATATATGAAACATTCTATTACTGGTGAGCCTGGAGAGTTCTTGTCTGATCTCAGCTCGTGTGGCAGTGAGCAGTAGGAGAGATCTTCCATCTGTTCCAGAGGTGGCATTCCCAGCCCCCAAAGCCCCAAAAGCAAACATTTTTTCAAGAAGGTTTACTGAGGCCAATACAGTCCTGCCAATTCTACTGCTTTCCTGGCAGGCTACTGGTTTTTAGCACTTCCTATTGGGAAACCTAAGCACTCTGGGATAAACAGATGGTTATTTCATATCAGACTGGAGTGATGTATACTTGTAAAATAATAGAGCAGGCAGCTAAAGGTTTCCATCAAAAGTAATAATCTATTTCCTTGTTTTGCTCGTAATTTAGAGTATCCAGTTCCAGATTTGCCAGATTCTGTAACAAGACATCATTCTAAGTATATTTCTTTCTCTCTCCCCCACCTGCCCCCCATGTCCTTATTTCTCAGGTTTTCCATTTAATCCCTTTTAAGTTTGAAATTTGCTGTGAGAGCTTCTTGGCTCCCTTGTAATATTTCAGGTTGTCCCTTGGGTAAAAGATCAAACTGTTTTGCAGTAAAAGAAATGGAAATGAATTATTTATTTGGATCCTGGACTTTCCACAGGTGCAACTTCAAGAAGCCCTTCAGTGCTACATCTTCTAATATGCACCAGTACAGAGTGTTTGAAATGGCTTAATCCTTCTGAATTTCCCTTTGACAACCCCTCTGGAGTTGGCTGATATGCATAGTAGGGATGGTCCTTGTTTTCCTGTCTCACTTTTTAGGATATGTCACCATGAAAATTAAGAGTGTGAGAAATCTGATATGGACATTAATGTGTGATTATTTGCACTCTTTTGGCTTCTCTTATAAACTGTCTATACACTGTTGTTATTTATTCTTTTACATCCTGTCACGGGACAACGACTCACTGGTGCGGCACCTCCTGTCGGTCATCCTGGGAATTAGCACTTTCAGCCAGGAGCGCCCTCTGCAGGCCGGGGTCTCACCTGCCACTGGCCCCCGTGTCCCTCCCGGACCCTGGTGCCCTCCTCACCAGGGTTCTGCCCCAGCAGTACCCCACAATCTGGGTCTCCCCACCCAGGGGATCTCCCAACCCTCTTCCCCCACCTTGCCTCAGTGGCCACTGCCAGTCACCATCTAGCCCCCACTCCCTGAAGCAGACTGCAGTCTATGAACCACTCATCATCGACAGGGGGGGTTGAACCAGCTGCCTCTGCCTATCTCTGGGCTGCCCCTCTGCAGCCCTAGTACCCTTTCATAGGCCTTTAACTTGGCCTGCAGCTTTGCTAGGCTGGAGCTCCCCAGCCCCCTCATAGAATATCAGGGTTGGAAGGGACCTCAGGAGGTCATCTAGTCCAACCCCCTGCTCAAAGCAGGACCGACCCCCGACTAAATCATCCCAGCCAGTGCTAAATCATCCCCTCTGCCCTTCCCCAGCACTGCTCCACTTCAGGTACCCTGCTAGCTCCTTTTGTGTGTCCTTAACTAGGCCTGCAGCCTGGGGATTTGCTAGGCTGGAACTCCCCAGCTCCCTCTACCCTTCCCCAGCACTGATGCACCCTAGGTGCCCTTCCTAGCTTCCTAGGCAGCCGGGTCCTTCTCTCTCTAGGAAGCTAGAGAGAGTGTCTGTGTCCTTCTGGCCCACCGCCCTCTTATACGGGTCAGCTGGGCCCTGATTGCACTGGCTACAGCTGTGGCTGCTTTCCCAATTAGCCCAGATTTCCTCGCTGCAGCCCTCTCCGGGGCTGCTTTATCCCCTTCCGGCAGGAGTGGGATTACCACCCCACTACACACCCACAAATGCATGTGGTGCCACACAGGCACATAAACCAGACTCAGTTCATACTCTGGAGAATTTGGAATCTCGGCTTCTGATCCTGCACCATGATCTGTGTGGGATGCGCCCTCCATTCACTAGGAGCTCAATTGATTTCAAGAAGATCCCACTCCGGCATAAGGGACCACTTCTAGAGCCCTGCAAATCTGTGGATATCTGTGGACTGTGTTTGCAGATCATGGCTCAGATGGCAGATACAAATTTTGTATCTACGCAGGGCTCTAACCACCTGTAAGGATCAGATTAAAGGATTGGTACTGAAGTGCGGAGGAGACAGAACAGAAAGAAGAGAGAGGGGATATAAGCAACACGGGTCACAAAAACAGGATCCTAGTTAGCTTAGTAGTGTAGCTCATGTCTAGTTGCTGTTTGTTTTTTATAGGTTTATTTATATATATATATATATGTAATTCAAAACTGAATCTGGATATTTGTTTTTAGTGGTGTATGTGTACAGTAGGAATAGGTGATCATGAGATTGCTGGGGAGAGAAGGCAGGTGGGAGAGGGGATATGGTGGGGTATGGCAAAGGACAGTAGTACACAACCACAAGTAGGACAAGAAGACAACACTGCAAAGACTCAAATTGGAGAGGTGCTGTCATAAATATAAAGGGAAGGCTAACCACCTTTAAATCCCTCCTGGCCAGAGGAAAAACCCTCTCACCTGTAAAGGGTTAAGAAGCTAAGATAACCTTGCTGGCACCTGACCAAAAGGACCAATGAGGAGACAAGATACTTTCAAAGCGGGAGGGGGGGGGAACAAAGGGTCCTATCTGAATATGAGATGCTTTTGCTGGGACCAGAGCAGGAATGCAGGTCAGAACTCCTGTAAAGAGTTAGTAAACAATCTAGCTAGATATGCGTGAGATTCTGTTTTGTTTAAATGGCTGATAAAATAAGCTGTGCTGAATGGAATATATATTCCTGTTTTTGTGTCTTTTTGTAACTTAAGGTTTTGCCTAGAGGGATTCTCTATGTTTTGAATCTGACTACTCTGTAAGGTATTTCCCTTCCTTATTTTACAGAGGTTTTTGTTTTACTTTTTTCTTTAATTAAAGTTCTCTTTTAAGATTGCTTTTTCCTTGTTCTTAAGATCCAAGGGTTTGGGTCTGTGCTCACCTATGCAAATTGGTGAGGATTTTTATCAAGCCTTCCCCAGGACAGGGGGTGTAGTGCTTGGGGGGATATTTTGGAGGGGAGACGTTTCCAAGTGGGCACTTCTCCTGTTATTTTTGTTTGACACTTTGGTGGTGGCAGCATAATGGTTCAAGGACAAAAGGTAAAAGTTTGTACCTTGGGGAAGTTTTAACCTAAGCTGGTAAGAATAAGCTTAGGGGGTCTTTCATGCAGGTCCCCACATCTGTACCCCGAGTTCAGAGTGGGGAAGGAACCTTGACAAGTGCCCTGGGTAGAACTGAGTGTAGCTTCGGGAAGGGAAGACTGGGAAGGAAGCCTGATGCAGGGTGTGAGGTTTGGGCAAAGGCAGAGGGAGGGACAGTGGCCCATACTCACCCCATTAGTGCCTTATCTCCTGATGCTGCAGAGGCAGCTGGTAGTGGTTGAAATGCAATGGTAGTTGGTAATGTCACTGTCCTGGGGCACTGAATGGTGAAAGTGCACCCTAGTCCTCCAGCTCCTAGCAGGGACTGAGTCTCCCCCTTCCTAGGGCTGGCCTGGAACCAGTGGTAGGACCACTTCTCTGTGTAGTCCTGTTTGTGATGGGAGGGAAGGGTACAGGACACCTATCACCCTGGGAGACTCCCCATTGACTTTGCTGCTATGGTGGAAAGAGGGAACTGGCTGGTTCCCTCCCTCTGTCACTGGTGCTTTAGGTCCAAAGGGGGACAAAATCCTCCCCTTACTAAGGGGTAACTCTACCCCTAATATGTAGGGATGGAGCCATGTGATCTGCTTGGGATGGTTGTTGGGATACTAGGGACTTAATGTCCTGAGTGCCCTCCCCCCACCTCCACAGTGTCCTCCTACACTAAGGTTTTGATACAGCGTAATTTAAAATTAGAAGTGGTTTTCTTCTAATTGTTTTCCCCTGAATTTATGCAAATATATGAAAATGTGCACACCTGTACAATCCATGGCAGGTATGCTCATGTGCAATGGCTTCACTGACTTAAAATCATAGAATCATAGAATATCAGGGTTGGAAGGGACCCCAGAAGGTCATCTTGTCCAACCCCCTGCTCAAAGCAGGACCAATTCCCAGTTAAATCATCCCAGCCAGGGCTTTGTCAAGCCTGACCTTAAAAACCTCTAAGGAAGGAGATTCTACCACCTCCCTAGGTAACGCATTCCAGTGTTTCACCACCCTCTTAGTGAAAAAGTTTTTCCTAATATCCAATCTAAACCTCCCCCACTGCAACTTGAGACCATTACTCCTTGTTCTGTCATCTGCTACCATTGAGAACAGTCTAGAGCCATCCTCTTTGGAACCCCCTTTCAGGTAGTTGAAAGCAGCTATCAAATCCCCCCTCATTCTTCTCTTCTGCAGGCTAAACAATCCCAGCTCCCTCAGCCTCTCCTCATAACTCATGTGTTTCAGTCCCCTAATCATTTTTGTTGCCCTTCGCTGGACTCTCCAATTTATCCACATCCTTCTTGAAGTTTGGGGCCCAAAACTGGACACAGTACTCCAGATGAGGCCTCACCAATGTCGAATAGAGGGGAACGATCACGTCCCTTGATCTGCTCGCTATGCCCCTACTTATACATCCCAAAATGCCATTGGCCTTCTTGGCAACAAGGGCACACTGCTGACTCATATCCAGCTTCTCGTCCACTGTCACCCCTAGGTCCTTTTCCGCAGAACTGCTGCCTAGCCATTCGGTCCCTAGTCTGTAGCTGTGCATTGGGTTCTTCCGTCCTAAGTGCAGGACCCTGCACTTATCCTTATTGAACCTCATCAGATTTCTTTTGGCCCAATCCTCCAATTTGTCTAGGTCTTTCTGTATCCTATCCCTCCCCTCCAGCGTATCTACCACTCCTCCCAGTTTAGTATCATCCGCAAATTTGCTGAGAGTGCAATCCACACCATCCTCCAGATCATTTATGAAGATATTGAACAAAACCGGCCCCAGGACCGACCCTTGGGGTACTCCACTTGATACTGGCTGCCAACTAGATATGGAGCCATTGATCACTACCCGTTGAGCCCGATAATCTAGCCAGCTTTCTACCCACCTTGTAGTGCATTCATCCAGCCCATACTTCCTTAACTTGCTGACAAGAATACTGTGGGAGACCGTGTCAAAAGCTTTGCTAAAGTCAAGAAACAATACATCCACTGCTTTCCCTTCATCCACAGAACCAGTAATCTCATCATAAAAGGCGATTAGATTAGTCAGGCATGACCTTCCCTTGGTGAATCCATGCTGGCTGTTCCTGATCACTTTCCTCTCATGCAAGTGCTTCAGGATTGATTCTTTGAGGACTTGCTCCATGATTTTTCCAGGGACTGAAGTGAGGCTGACTGGCCTGTAGTTCCCAGGATCCTCCTTCTTCCCTTTCTTAAAGATTGGCACTACATTAGCCTTTTTCCAGTCATCCGGGACTTCCCCGGTTCGCCACGAGTTTTCAAAGATAATGGCCAATGGCTCTGCAATCACAGCCGCCAATTCCTTCAGCACTCTCGGATGCAACTCGTCCGGCCCCATGGACTTGTGCACGTCCAGCTTTTCTAAATAGTCCCTAACCACCTCTATCTCCACAGAGGGCTGGCCATCTCTTCCCCATTTTGTGATGCCCAGCGCAGCAGTCTGGGAGCTGACCTTGTTAGTGAAAACAGAGGCAAAAAAAGCATTGAGTACATTAGCTTTTTCCACATCCTCTGTCACTAGGTTGCCTCCCTCATTCAGTAAGGGGCCCACACATTCCTTGGCTTTCTTCTTGTTGCCAACATACCTGAAGAAACCCTTCTTGTTACTCTTGACATCTCTCGCTAGCTGCAGCTCCAGGTGTTTCACACTAAAACATGGTCCTATGCAGACCACTGGCTGGAAAGACACTGGGATTTCAGCTAGTCCAGGAGGGAATCAAGAATTTCCAAAAGGGAAAGCTAGAAGGCCCGGATGGAAAAATGCCAACCAGTGGGCACAAAACAATGTGTTGAAGCTTAGCTTTCAAGGCCTAGACTTTGCATAGTTTTACTACCATTCATGAGATTCTTAAGGAGAAAAAAGGTCACACTTTACACAAAAGAAAGCTATTTTAGTGATGAAAATGGACAAAGGTTCTTCTGGGCCAAATTTTTGCAAAAATCAGTGTCAAATCTCATAGTCCTACTCAAAGATTGAAATGCCTCTGACGTAAGTTAATGAGCAATATGCTTCCCTAGTGTAACTCCATTGTCAGTGAGGATGGAGGTATCTCTTCTAGTATAGAAGTCTTCTCTTGGGAATGGGGCTTAAATTAAAAAATGGCAAATTGATCAGGAAGGTTCAACCACTCATATTGTGTCAGCCCTCTCACACCATGGAGGTGCATCAAAAGGCATGGGGTTATTCATTGTTGAATCATTCTCAAGTTAATGTGAGATACTTTCCTTTTTCTCCCTTCTGCTCTGCAGAAATGAAAATGTGGCCTTTCAAATCTAGGGTGTTGGGAGCATTCTGCGTGCTGATTGAACAATAAGTTGATGACAGTTTCTATTCATTTTACCTCCTTACAGGGTAGCAAACTCATGCTAGATTTCACATCATTTTTTGGTAATAGGCACGTAAAAATGCTTTGGTAAACTCTCAATGTAATTTGTCTGTTTTCAGCATAATTTCTTAATACTTCAATGCTGAAGTGCCACTAAACACAGGATAATAATGTGACCAATATGGCAATTTCCTACAATATCCTGGACAAATCTTCTTGAATGAAATTAAACTTTACTAAATGAAGCCTAAGTGTCTTATGTGGTCATTGTATTATAATGAATATGTTTGTGTATTATTGTGGGATTGTATGTAGTGTCTCAAGGGGGGAGACATGACTAAGGTAAACCTGAAAATTGTTATGAGCTTCAAAGAACTATTTGAAACAATGTGAACTTTTACAGTTAAGTGGGTTTCCCAGGGGAGTGACATGCAAATGTAATTCCTGGTGTTATGCACCTGCCTTTTGAAGTTGTGCCCCAAGGAGAGTCCCATTGTCTACAGATTACCTATTCCCAGATCAAAGACACAGACTGTATAAAGGAGGGACTAAACTTTTCATGAGTGAGCTCATTCTGAGCTAACAGTGCTATGAACTTGTGACTGCAGAAAAACCCTTTGGTGAGGTTTGAAGGACTGTTCACCTGCCACAGACCTTGGTGGAGCTGAGGTGATCTCTGGTGATCTTATTAGCATGGGTGGAGACTCCTTTATTGTTTTTAATGTTTTCTCTGTATTGCTTTCACCTTAACAATAAAAGTGCTTGCTTAGAGCTGTGTGGTAACTTAACTGTGGGCAATCACACTGTTTATAGCCTGTAAGGAAGGAAAGCAAAGCAGGCCTGCTAAGGCAGTCTGACTTGCTGGGGAATTCCTAGTGTAGGCAGGGAACTGTGCAGCCAGGAAATACCCCCATCAGGAGGGAGTGAGACATGGGTCTCCACCCAAGAGAGATAACAGCTGGAAAGCCGGAAGCCTTGCAGGGCCACAGAGGGGGAATACAGGTGCAGTTGCCCTGAACTGTGGCAAATAGTATGATGGAAGTTTGGACAGCTTTGACATTCCTTATGAAACAGAGTTACAACACAGCGATAATTAACGAAGGATTCAATTGATTGATTAGATGAAAGTGAAAACCTCCAAATAAGTGTAGCCTAAGGTGCAGTGTGCTTCCACAGCAGCCCTGGGGACTACAAGTTTTGGACTACAAACTGCAGCATGTTGGGAGAACTTCCTTGTTCCTGCCAGGATGTACCCTCCAGCCCCCCAGCAGGACATCTCAGCACTGACTGAGCTGGGAGCAGGTAGCGGGCAAGCAGAGAGGAGGCTGCTGGACTGTAATCCTGTTCCATGTTCTTTACAGAATAAAGCCTTGTTCCTGGACGTTTGTCTGAGTGGGTCTGGTCTGAGGTGAACACACATTGACGCACAATGCAGAGAACAAAAAAGAGCCTCAAGTTTTCCAGTTTCCCAAAGTTGTGTAAAAAGTCGCAAGGCAGGCTTCCCCTATCTTGAACAAACTCGTACTGGGCCAATGAACAGGAGAGGGGGTTACATTTTTTTTAGTTGTTGGTGCCGTGACTCAAATAGGGGAAGTTTAATTTTTTGCACACAGTAAGGAAGCTGACACAAAAGAGAACCAGGACAGCATGGATTCACGGTTTGAAGCCCAAGGGGATTGGCCTGACTCTGGTTTGGTGTCAGTGAAATTAGAGACCCCCAATGGGTGTTGTAGCCAGGAGACTCCTGTTACTCAGGGTGAAGGTATTGGGGGGGCAGGATGAATCTTGGGGAGGAACACGGTAATGCCATACCTCCCTGCACAGCACCAAATCCTTGGTGTTCCTGTGTTCAGTGGTGGTGCAGATTGCAGAGTAGACATAAAGGACTGGATAAAATGTATACAGTACCTGCTAACAGCCACTGGCATTCCTGAGCTTTTGAAGTTCCCCACCCACATCAGATATCTGAGTGGGGGCCCCCGTAAATTAGTCCTTAATCTGCTGCCCCAGGAGCAGTTTCCAGCCCAAGCTATTGAAGAGCTTAAAGCAGAGTACAGTGACTGCCATTTATCTCTGGACCTCATGGCAGACTTTTATGAGAGACACCAACGCCCTAGAGAGACAGCTTCGTCTATGCCATCAAGTTAGAGGCACCACTGCGGGTAGTAGAGGAGACGCTCCGAAGGGCCACCCTTTTCCTGATTGGGACTATAAGTTGACACAGCAGTTCATGCAGGGCATCCGAGAGCGAGAAGTTTGGGACAGGTTGGCACCTATGCAGCCTTGCTGCATGACATTCTGGCAGCTGCAAGAAGAACTGCGCCAGCTGGCTTGGGAGAGGAATGTAGAGGGTAGAATGGATATGCCAGCCCAGAGGATAAACAGCATGCAACAAGCTGCCCTGTCACATGGTGCTGTGCAGGCTGTTCCCAACGTGCCTCCACCCAAGGTGCCTTCATTGCCTCCAGCCATATCACGTGATGTTGGAGGTAGTGAAGGGCCTAACTGGGCTAGTCCAAGAACTGACTGTCCTCCAGAGCCAGGGCCAGGAGAGAATGGGACAACTAGAGGCACAAGTGCTGCAGCAGGATGCAGTAGCGAAGACAACACCCCAAAATTCTAGATGGGGAAGTGGGTGAGGTACCCCCTGATCTTAGTGTCTGTGGCACCAGAGGCCATTTAATATACCATCGTTGTGGACAAGAAGGCCACATAGCCCGGGGCTGCCGTCAACCCCCTCAGCCCCACCCCATGGGGCCACGGCAAGTTGAGGCTCCCTCTTCTTTAAACTGCTAGAGCCTGACACCAAGAGGTAGGTGAAGGGCATAGAGCTGGTGAGAAGTCCCCCAGTAGCATCAGTGTGCACAACTTTCCAGCGTAATCTACCAGCTGCAACCTGTCATCCTGGCCTGGTGGGGCTCTTGAACGAGGAAACTGTTGAAGTGAATGGTATCCTGTGCAAGGCTCTAATTGATTCAGAGTCTCAGATCACAACCATCAGAGAGGATTTCTGGAGAAACCACCCTACCCTGGGCAAGTTGCATCCCATGCCTGTAGATATCCTAATAGAGAGAGCCAGTGGCCAAGGAATTTCCCATCAAGGAGCAATCAAGTTAGATTTATTTTTTCTTGGCTGAACCTACAAGGGAGTCCCTGCCCTTGTGGTGCCTGGGATGAAGTACTGCCAGGGAGTCCCCATGTTGTTTGAAACAAATGTCATCCGTTTCAAGTTGGCAGGATTTAGCTAACCAGTGAGGGAATCAATTCCCTGCCTGCCTGAAAGGGAAGTCACCAGTGTGGTATGCAGCCTAGAAGCAAGTGATCTCTGGCCAAGAGAGGCCATCCTTGAGATAAACTGGCAAGCGGCCCATCTTGTTAGGAGCTGGAGAAGGAAGAATTGTACCTGTGAAGGCCCCTTGGTGTACAGGATGGGGACCATACACTAGAAGCTGATGCTAAGACTTACCTGCCAGAAGACCTGAGGGTGGAGGAAGGCATAATGAATGTTGAACATGGGAAGGCTTATATTTATCTGCAGAATGTAGGACAAACAACAGAGGTAATAAAGAGGAACCAGCATCTAGCTACAGCTTCAGTAGTCTACAGCATGGCTAGCATGAGCAGCAACTTAAAATATTCTCCAGGACAAGCACTGGCCGACAAGCACAAGCACACAAGCACAAGTGGCACAGGCCGATGCTGCTGTGCAGGAAGTGGACCAGAGTCAGGTAGCTGTGCAGGACCAGCTCAATTGAAGATACTGGAAAAGTTCCTGAGGCGGAATGCAGACGTATTTTCTCAAAATGATCTCAACTTGGGCTTATGATGCATGTCTTTGGGGATTTAAACTTCTCAGCAGTACTGATTTACTTTGATGATGTCATATCATTCTCCCATACTTTTGAGGAGCTCCTGGAGATGGTTTTTGATAGACTCCGTCAACACGGTTTCAAGCTGAAGCCCAGGAAGTGTCACCTGCTACGAGAAGAGGTAGGATACCTTGAGCACATAGTATTGGCCCAAGGCATTGCAACAGATCCAAATAAGATACAGCAGGTGAGGGATTGGAAGACTGCTTCTAAGAGGGAAGTGTTACAATTTCTTAGATTCCTGGTTATTACAGGAGATACATCAAAGGCTACTCCAAACTGGCAGCCCCTTTATTCAGATTAACTGCAGGTGAACCCCAGACCAGAAGGAGAAATCAAAGTGGTTCCACTAAGATACCCAGTTTTGTTTGGATAGAGGACTACGACCAAGCTTTCACAGCTGAAGACAAAGCTGACTACTACACCAATACTGGGATATGCTGACTACAGCTTAACATTCATAGTCCAGACAGATGCATCTACAGAGGGGCTAGGAGCTGTACTGGTTCAGGTTCAGGCAGGGAAGGAGAAGGTCATAGCTTATGCCAGCATGGGCTTAACTCCCTCAGAAAAAAAATACTCTGCCCATAAACTGGAGTTCTTGGCGTTAAAATGAGCGGCAGCAGATAGGCTCTAAATTTATCTACTAGGACACCAATTTACAGAGCTGACTGACAGCAATCCACTGACCTATGTTACTACTGCTGCTAAATTGGATGCAACCAGTCAAAGGTGGATGGCAAAGCTGGCAGAGTTCAACTTTGACATAAAGTACCGGCCTGGGAGAAGTAATGCCAATGCTGATGGCCTGTCTCAGTTACCCCGGGAGGAGGTGGCTACAGTTCTGAATGCCGGATGCAATGTGTCCTCCATAGCAACCCAGGGTGAATGCCAAAGGAATGCAATGGTGAGAGATGAGCCACACCATAGGCTATGCATAGAATTAATCCCAGGCCTACCTAAGGAAGAACTGAGGAGGCTGCAGGAAAAGGATGCAGTAATCTCCTGAGTAAGGACCTACATGCCTAGGCAATGCCCAGGCAGTGCCCGGAAGAGGCAGAAGAAAGAAACACCAGGGCGGACATTACTGAATCAATGTAAGTGATTGCAGCTGGTAGAGGGGATCCTTTACAGGAGCACAACAATCCCAGGAGAGGGACAGATCCAACAGGTGGTGCTGCCCGAGAAACCTCAGAGAGAAGTGTTCAAAGCTCTGCACATGGACATGGGTACAGATGGGCATTGACCGTACAGTGGATCTCATCCGCACTCGCTGTTATTGGCTAGGCATGCAGTTCACCATCCAGGGCTGGTGCTTCTTTTGCGAAAGGTGCTGCCTAAGAAAGAGAGGCATCTCTGAAGGCCGAGCTCCACTTATCTCAATGCATACCAGTAGGCCTCTGTAGGTAGTGTGCTTCGATTTTCTCACCCTGGAATTGTCCAGGGGGTGCATCAAGAATGTCCTTGTAGTCACTGACCACTTCACTCGTTATGCTCAGGCATAGCCTACTCTTGACCAGCGCGCATCTTCTGTGGCCAGGGTGATGTGGAAACAGTTCATCTGCTACTATGGCATCCCTGAAAAGATACATATGGACCAGGGGAGAAATTTGGAAAGTAATCTCCTGGTCCAGCTTTGGAATCTATTGGGGACTTCAAAGAGCAGAACCATGCCCTACCACCCTCAAGGGAATGGGACTACTGAGTGTTTCCACCGAACACTCATGAATATGCTGGGAACCCGGCGTCTGGGCCAAAAGGCAAACTGGAAGGATTGTGTTGAGCCCATGACTCATGCCTATAACTGTACCCACCATGAATCCACTGGGTTTTCCCCATTCTTCTTAATGTTTGGCTGGCCCCCCAGGCTGAAGGTAGATCTGGCCCTGGGTATCCCTCACCGGGGAGATGAGGGGGTAGAGGTGGAGTAGTACATCTTCTGGCGAAGAGAATGCCTAGAGAGAGCATATCATCAGGGTGCACAGGCATCTGAAGCTGCCAAACTTCACCAGAAACAGTACTATGACCACCAGACGTGAGAAGCCCCACTGACTCCTGGAGACAGGGTGCTAGTAGTCAGGGAGAAGAAAGGGAGACAGAAACTGGGAGACAGATGGGAACCAATCCCCTATATTGTGATCAGGGGACTTGCCTGTCTATGCTGTACAGCTGGAATCAGGAGGAGGGGAATGAGTGATACACTGTAACCAAACTACATCATGCATGTTTCTACCTATCAGTGGAGTTAATCAACCAGCAGGCAGGGAGGTACAAATGGAGGAAGCCAAGCTGGGGCTTGAGGGAAACTTCCCATTGGAGGCAGCGGTCGGAAAGGAACTTACTGTTGGCTCTGTAGATAGACCAGCTGTTATAGGGGAAAGAAAACCAGTAGGGGGATGACGTACACAAGGGATACCCTGGACATGGGGGATGGGCAGTGCAATGAAGGGGTGTCAGGGCTACACTGTATTGAGTCACAAGGCCCAGACCCAGACCCAGACCCAGACCAAGACCATTTTGACTCAGACCCTCAGTACTCTGACCTGGAAGAGCCTGATCACACCATGGGGACCACAGGAGGAGACCGACCAAACTGAGGAGAGTCTGAACAAACCTAACTGAATTGGAGAAGGGCAGACAGAGTGGGACCAGATTGGAGAGGTGCCCAGAGATAGTTCATCAGCTCCTCAGCCCTCAACAAGACAGTGAAGGGCACCTGTCCAGCTTGATTTGGAACAGTGGGCTGCCTGATGAAAGAGAAGCAGAGACCGGGGGTTTGGCTAGTGTTGCTGTGGGGAATATTGAAAAGGGGGTGGCATATGATAATCAATCTGAGAGGTTTAGACTAAGGAAAGGGACGAGGTCGCCCTTTCGATAAGTGGGGGAAGGGTGTAGCCCAAGGTCCAGTGTGCTCCAACAGCAGCCCTGGGAATTACAAGTTGTGGACTACAAACTGTGGTATGTTGGGAGTACTTCCTGGTTCCTGCCAGGATGTACCCTCTGAGCCCCCTCCTCCCCCCAGCGGGACCTCTCAGCACTGACTGAGCTGGGAGCAGGTAGCTGGCAAGCAGAGAGGAGGCTGCTGGACTGTAATTCTGTTCTATGTTCTTTACAGAATAAAGTCTTGTTCCTGGTGGCTTGTCTGAGTGGGTCTGGTCTGAGGTGAACACACACTGACACACAGCACTGAGCACACAAAGGAGCGTCAGGCCCAGTTTCCCAAAGTTGTGTACAAAATAGCAAGGCAGGCTTCCCCGATCTTGAACAACCTCATACTGGGCCAGTGAACAGGGGGTTACATAAGAAAGCAAGAATGATACAAGTGAAAGCAAAGTCAAGGTAAGTGCATGTACTCTAGGACTCTGGTGGTCTAGCAAAACGTGGCAGATGGGAAGGTGTCAACCCTATGTTACTTTTATTATTGCTCTGTTGATTCCGACAGTGTCATTATTGTGTATTCTTTACAACAGGCTGTAATTTAAAGGCACATGACACTTAATGAACAGTGCATCATGTAGACTCTTGCAATTTGCAGCTTTTCAGATCTGGTGGGTTTCCAGAAGGGATTTGAAAAAGATCAGGAGGGGACTTGGGGAAGCAGAGTCATGGATACAGCAACAAAGACATTACAAATGGAGAGGAATTAGGACAATAAGGACAACAATACTGAGATATAGGTTCACTCACAGGCCCCGACTTTCTGATTTTCCTGATGGGTGCTCGACCCCACACTCCACCCCAGACTCCGCCCCCACTCCATCCTTTTCCCCCAAGACCCCACCTCCACCCTGCTCCCCCACTTCCCGCCCATTCCTTCCCCTCCCCCAAGCATGCCCCGCCCCCGCTCCTTCCCTTCCCCCTTCCCCTTCCCCCCAGTGTCTCCTGCCTCCAGCTTCTCCCAGCTCAGCCTAGGTGCCTCGCCAGGCCAAACTACCCTGCTCCTGGGGCCCATCGTGTGGGGCTTGGACACGCAGAGAGCTTTGTGCCTGGGGGTGGGGGCATGGCCCAGATTGGGGACAGCCAACACCAGATCAACCAGCCCCAGTGGGTCCGGCTCCTCAGCTGCCTTGGCCATAGCCTGGCCCTCTTCTCCCTTAGTGCGCTGAGCTGTTTCCTCCCCACGCTGCCCCACGGATGCAGTCTGGTCCCCCACCCATGCTGCCCCTGGATGCTGGCCCCTCCCAGTCGCTGTTCTGCAGCCCAGTAGCTGCCTGAGAGAACCTGGCTGGGGACGTGGTTTCTGCTCTCTGCCACAGCCCAGTTGCTGAGGTCCTTAGCTGAGCAAGCGGGGAGGGGAGCCTCTGGCTCGCTCGCCTCCGGCACCCTCGCCCAGGGGTGGGAGTGGCTCTCTCAGGCAGCTGCCAGCCTGCCATGCTGCAGAGCAGTTTCTCAGTGGCCAGAAGGAGCTGGTCCTGCCCCTTCCACTCCCTGCCAGTGAGTGAGCACCCAGGTTTTTTTTGTGGGTGCTCGAGCCCCAGAGCACCCATGGAGTCAGTGCCTATGCGTTCACTGGCGCTGCCAGGCATCCCAGGGGATCAACAGAGAATGCATAACCTAGTTCAATATATTATGTTACTCTGGTCATACTCATTCCCCAGCCAACAGCACTAACTTCTGGGACAGCTCAGGAGTTAGCTGTCCCCTGGTGGAGTGAGGAATTGTGGGCACTTTTCCTGCAACCCGCTTGTGGGCAGACTTCCAGACACTGGCTCCCTGAACCCTGGGATATGTCAGTGTGGCCAGCATGTCCAATGGCTGAATTAGGACTTACATATAGAAAATATTAAATTACCCTTGACTGATCTCAGAACAGATACAAAATATTGAAAAGGAAAATGTTCAAGCCTTTGGAAGCATCCCTTCCAGGCTTTATGTCTGTTTTAAATATGCTGCACTGCTGTGACAAAACAGTTTTACTATCATTTATTTGAAAAAAAAATGCAGGAAACGTCCCCTTGTTCTTTTGCTCTTCAAATCCTCGATCACCCAGGTTACATTCCCAGCACAATGACATGTTACAGCTGTAACGATGACAGGCTGCTTGATCTTGTATTAAACAGCAATTTTACTTTAATTGTTGTTTTTCATTGCTTAAACCATGGCAGCCCAATACTCTGTTGTTTCTGGCAATTCATGCTGACCATGCATCACACAAACAGCTCCTTTACTTGTTCTCTGTTTCCTTACTCATTCCCAGAGCCGGCTCTACGTTTTTTGCCGCCCCAAGCAGAAAAAACAAAAACAAAAAAAATCTGCCGAATACACTGCCGGCGGAGAGAACAGGAATATCGGAGGGAGCTGTCGCCGAATTGCCGCCATGGGAAACAATGGAGAGGTGTTGCCGTCAAATTACTGTCAGGGCTGCTGCCGGAGTGCCACCCCAAGAACAGCCTGAGTGCCGCCCCTTCAGCAGAGCTTCCCCAGGCACTAGCTTCCTTAGCTGGTGCCTAGAGCCGGCCCTGCTCATTCCCCTATTATTAAAGGCCTTATTACTGTGTCATCTCTTAACAAGTATGCAGACATGGCATATGTACAAATCCAGTTTTTTATTTCCTATGCACTGCATGCTTACATTTCTAAGAAAACTCTTGATGTGCAAAGAGCAGCCACCCCTTTGTCTGTAGTGGTTGTTTGCCTGTAACAGAGGATGCACATACAAAACAGTCTTCAACAATATTATCTGATCTCTTCACCTTCTAGCTTTTGAGGCAGTTCCAAAACACAGGTGGCATTGTGCTCGTCTTTAAAAAATGCGAGTAAGAAGGATGGATTTTCATTTGCTGCCATGAGTATAACAAGAGAAAATAAAAGTTTGAACATAGATTCCTCCGAAGAACCTATAGGGATTTATTTGCTGGAGTTTGCATTTCCATTGAAAAGCTCATTGTGGCCCCAGAGTATTTCTTTCTGTTCTAATGGTCTAGTCAAGTGCAAACGTTTGGGGCCTAGCTTGTTATAACTGCTTTTGAAAGTAATGTGCCAACCCAGAGCATGGCATAATGGAATCATTTATTTTTCCTGACCTCCTTACTTCTGCTGGTACCTTTTTGATTATGTAAAGTGATGAATCAACCGACAGCAACTTCAGAGACTTCCTGGCTTGCACAAAATCCCACTCTTACTGTAACCAAGGTGCAAGCAATGCACCCACTAATGAATTCATCGGAGGGCGGCATTCATTGTTTGGAAGGAAGCAAGGCTAGAATCACACTAAACTTTTGTGTCTAAGTCCTAATTTGGGAGACTGGGTAACTATCTAGTTATTTTTTGTTTTTAAAGAAGTCAATACATATTCTCAGTGTGACCCCATTAAAAGCTATAGTGACATCAAGTTTCACATAAGAATGTTCATATTATCACATCTTTTGGCTTTCCTACTTTACTTTCAGTGTGTCATGTCTCTTCATATACAGCATGTGCTGAGGGACTGCTGGAATTCAATTATCACCCGTCACTGTTATTTATATTGATTTGTAGATCATCCGTTGTGACAAGTTCATTGTGCAGCCTTAACAGGCCTTAATGGCGTTACTGTTTATTAATAGTAATGCACCAGTCAACTTCAAGTCTTACATTAAATGTAAGCTAGTTCATTGTCTGAAAGCTCAGTGGTGCCAATGTATGGTAGGTAGGGGTGACAATAAGACTGTCACTAATGTGCTACAACACTGCCCTTTATGCTAAGCCTCTACAAACATGACAAGGAACAATTCCTCTAATTAATGAGCTCCCACAGATTATTTTTCTTCTACAGATTTCTGAGCATAAAAAGCAGTTTCTTCAAATGGACAATTAAGTAATAAAGAGATGTAAGTAATCGAACATTTGTCATACAAATAATTGCCTGTTAATGTTCCTAATGTGCTAACCATGCTTTCTAGTTCTCACTTCTTTACAGTGTTCTTTGCTACGGCGTGTCTCCTTGGCCTGTGCAATTCCTCCCTGCCCGGCTTTTGGGCTGCTTCTGTAATGACTGACTGTGGTCAGTAGATAGCACTGCAGCATACAGGATCTTCTGAGCCAGTTTAGCACGCGTCTGGTGACAAACAATAAAAAGGGTGAAGATTAACATTCCAAATGGTTAGCACGTCAGAACAGAACACTAAACCCAAGAATATTACAGAGAATAGAGAGGTGAAAAATCATGTGCACCACGGGGCTCTTTTTCTGGCCAATTGTGTAGAGTTTTATAACGAGGGCAGAGTTCACTGGCAATTATTGCGGGGAAGAGTTTTCATGGAAGGCTATTTTTCTTTCATTCCTGAATCCCTGCTCTATTAAAGATCCATAGGAAAAGTGTGTTACATTTCTGTTGAACAGCACTGAGCCAGCTGTACCATGAGGCAGGAATGTTAAGGAACAGGACAACATAATGGATAAACAAATGTCCTGAATTGCTATATGATGGGTTATGTTTCACAGTGTATGCTGTTTACTGTAGCACACCAGCAATATTAGAGGGAAATACAGCTGCACCGTTCATACAAACCAGTATACTGGCTGTTTACAACATTTAGAGGCCTAATTTCCAAAATGAAGCTATGTGTGTTTGCCTGGATGTAGATTTGTATATTTCCCCTCTACGCTGTGATCCTGGCCATGTGACAGTTAACAAGTTGGGTTATTTTTTTTATCCAATACAACATGTACTGATAATTCCAGGAGGAGGTTGCCTTGAAAAAGCCATAAAATTTAATCAAGGCATGGAGCCAAGCTGTTGCATGAGCCTGGGAGGGAGTAGGTGCAAAGTCTTTTTCAAGATGAAGATACCAGCACATCAGACTCATCTGTAGCAGCACAGCTCTGCTATGTGAGTTATTTACTATGACAGCAGAGTCCAGTATCATATACAAGCCCCTTCCAGAAAGTGTGCTGCTTCCTGGTATGTTGTTCAGTGGCATTGAGCACCTTCAAAGGAATACATTTATGTGCTCAGTTTGCCATTTCCCTAGTCTGTTATGTTTCCCCACAGGCATCAGTCCATACATTCTTTCCCTTACTAGGGAATGAGTTGCATTTTTTAATAATATGTATATTAAAGAGAGAGATGCACGCGTATGTTATTCCTGTGAAATACAATTAGGATTTTTCCCCCCCTTTCTTGGATTCAGTTTTCTAAGTGAATTCAGCAGGAGTTGCCACTTTTGATGATGAGATGTGACCTGTTTTAATCACCACTGTCCACTGTCAAGCCTGTCAGGCAATTTAGCTTCAGGTGCATAATGGCAAGTTATTATAGGGAGAGAATCATTTTAAGTTTCTAGACAGTGGGAGCATTCCCAGAATCCATTACTGCCTGATTAAATTACCCAGATTTCTGCGTGTGAAGGTTTGTTACAGCAGCATGTAATCCACGGGAGTAACTAATCATATCATATTGATTTAGATGCTGCTAGAATGGGAAATCTAATTGTAATACTGTGAAAGCTTCTCAAGGAATCTGTACTAATGATTGCATTTGTAATCCCATTTGCAGGTGAAAGTTCTAAAAGACATCCGTGAGACGAATATCAATGCTGCAGTTTTGGACAGTGCATTGGAAATCAAGCTGCAGAAGGTGAGGCTGCTAGAGGTTATTTTGATGACTCAGTAGTGCCACAAGGTTCTACCATTCTAGCTTGCCCCTCTGCTGTTCTTTACCATACCTACAGAAAGAAATATGTGGGAAAGTTACATGCAAATATGAAGAAAATCTGAAGGATTTGACCTTCAGTCTTGCTAAACCTTAATATTCATTTCAGTAAGGTTGCTAAACTTTTATCTGTGCTTTTAAGGTTTGTGTAGAGAGCGATATCCTTGATCTCCTCCCTCTCCACATATGAGAACAAACAGGTCTGAAAAACACTTCTTATTCAGGGCAATGAAATGATGGCCTGCTTTTTATCTGGAGTGCTTTGTGGCTCTTTAGTTACTCTTTAGATGTTAAAAAGAAATTCTATAATCCTTTATTGGGTTCAGTGACTACCAGCAACTTAACCTTGTGTGTGTGTGTGTGTGTACGTTAGGCTATCCAAATTTTTTTCTATTTAGTGAAATCTATGGGTCATTTACTATAGATCAAGTATATTTAATGTTTTTAATCTGTTGTCTGTGTAATGTTGAAGTGGGGTGACCTGCAGACTGTATAAATACAATACAATGGCTCGTGTAGCATACTTGTTGACAAGGGATTATTTTACTAAACCAGGATATTCCCTCTTCTGAGCTGCAGTGATTGTGTTTTAGGAGTAATGTAAGCAGTTATACAGCATATCAAGCTAACTCATTCTTATCACTCACAAACAAGGTTTGTGTGTTAGCAAATGATTAGATGTGCAAGATGAGGACAAGTGATCTGACCGGTTACAAACCAGCTGTGCGTACCATTCTTTGGAAAGAGTTTCATATTCTTTCACAAAGCAAAAGCAAGGATTCCACTGGGCCATCAGATCATTCTTTTGTTTTCAGATGAATTTGGGACTGATGAAAATGACTGACTTGACTAATAGCAACGGCTAGTGCCAAGTGACTGGAGTTTTCTCACAAAACATTTAAAGCCTAATTTGCAACATCGTTGTGCCTTGGGTGTTAACTCAGTCCATTTTTTGATACAGAAAGAGACTGACATTTGGAGACAGAATAATCATCCCCCTTAAGAAAAAGGTTGTTGTTGGACTTTGTCTCAGTGGACCTTGTCATTGGACTTTGTCTCAATGGACTTTGTCTCAGTGACTGCTTCTTGGAACAGCTGATACAGGAACCCACAAGGGAAGAGGCAACTCTCGATCTAGTCCTGAGTGGAGCGCAGGATCTGGTCCAAGAGGTAACTATAACAGGACCACTTGGAAATAGTGAGCATAATATAATAACATTTAACTTTCCTGTGGTGGGAAGAACACCTCAACAGCCCAACACTGTGGCATTTAATTTCAGAAAGGGGAACTATGCAAAAATGAGGAGGTTAGTTAAACAGAAATTAAAAGGCACAGTGACTAGAGTGAAATCCCTGCAAGCTGCATGGACACTTTTCAAAGACACCATAATAGAGGCTCAACTTAAATGTATACCCCAAATTAAAACACACAGTAAAAGAACTAAAAAAGAACCACCGTGGCTTAACAACCACGTAAAAGAAGCAGTCAGAGATAAAAAGGCATTTTTTTAAAAAGTGGAAATCAAATCTTAGTGAGGTAAGTAGAAAGGAGCATAAACACTGCCAAATTCAATGTAAAAATGTAATAAGAAAAGCCCAGTGGTGAGCTGGAGCCGGTGCGAACCGGTTGTTAAATTTAGAAGCGGTTTTAGAACTGGTTGTTAGGGCTCCCTGAGCTCCCGGCCGGGGAGGCTCCCCCGGCCCCTCCCCCGCCTTCTCCCCTCTGGCAGAGCCTCAGCGTGCAGCTGGACCGCTCCTGGGCAGCTCTGGAGCGCCTGCCGCTTTGAGCGGCGTGGCCAGGAGGCGGGGCTGTGAGCTCCAGCCAGCCGCGCGGCATCCACACACGCTGCCCTGAGCAGCATGGTAAGGGGGCTGGGCCGGAGCTGGGAGGAGGGGTTGGATAAGGAGCAGGGAGCGGTTGGAGGGGGCGGAGGATCTGGGGGGGTGGTCAGGGGACGGGGAACAGGGGGGGGTTTGAGTAGGCAGTCGCCACCCCAGAAAGTTCCAGCCAAGCTGGGGCTCAGCTGGGGCAGCCCCCCGGGCCAAGGGGGCCCCGACTCGCGGCGCTAGGGAGGGTGCATGGTGTAGGGCTCAGTGTTATAGAAGGGGGCGCTTGGAGACAGGGCCGGCTCTAGGCACCAGCAAAACAAGCAGGTGCCTGGGGCGGCACATTTCTAGGGGCAGCATTCTGGCGCCGGCCATGCCGCCCCTAGAAATGTGCCCCCCGCCGCCCCAGCTCGCCTCCTCTCCGCCTGCTCCCCTGAGCGCGTTGCCTCTCCCTCGCCTGAGAGGGAGGGGGAGAGGCAGAGCGGCGGCGTGTTCAGGGGAGCAGGCGGAGCGGAGGTGAGCAAGGGCAGGGGGTTGTGGGGGGAAGCCGTAGGAAGCAATGGCGGGGGGGGGGGAAATGTGGCATGCTCAGGGGGAGGCGGTGGGGCCGGGGATTTGGGGAACGGGTTGGGAAGGGGCAGAGCTGGGGGTGGGGGCGGGGCATGAAAAAAAAGCTGGGGCGGCCAAAAATTTTTTTGCTTGGGGAGACAAAAATCCTATAGCCGGCCCTGGTTGGAGAAGGGGCTCGGTGCTAGAGGGGGGGTGCATGGAGCAGCACCGTTTGGGGGGTACAGGGCTATGGAAGGGCTGTGGGACCCCACGTCCTGTCTTGGGGCAGGGGCTGCGCTGTGGCTGGTACCTGCGCTGCGCAGCCATCCGGACAGCCGCTCCGGGGCCATGCGCACAGAGGCCGATCCGATGCCACCTCGCTCAGCAGCCGCGGCCGAGCTCCATGCTGCTTCCTGCCCGGCCCAGGAAGTGCGACCAGCTGCGCTGGGCAGGGAGATCAGGCACCATGTGACTGGGCGCCGCATAGGGCCGGGGAGCCAGGCCCCTCACAGCAGCAGCCTCCTCTGCCCCAGGAGCCGGGCAGGGCCGGCTGTTACCATGGCTGGGGGCTGCCTTGGGCGTGCTGGGGCGAGCCTCCCCCCCCAGTCTCTCCTGCTTCTGCGGTTTGGTGCTGTCCGGCCTCTGCCGCTTGGGGGCACTCACATCCTGCGGTGGGGAGTCGGGCAGACGGCAGCCTTTGCCTGCAGGGAGCCGCCGCCCCACATGCCAGGAGCGACCCCACTGGTGCAAGGACTGCAGGACTCCTGCGCCACCAGCAGGCACCTGGGATGGAGAACGGGCCTGGAAAGGGCAGGGGGGCAGGACAGAGCCTGGGGGGGTGGGAGGGGGCAGGACAGAGGCACATCCCTTAAATCAGAACTTTTTATAGGGAACCGGTTGTTAAGATTTTGGCAGCTCATCACAGGAAAAGCCAAAAAGGAGTTTGAAGAACAGCTAACCAAAAACTCAAACGGTAATAAAATGTTTTTTAAGTACATCAGAAGCAGGAAGCCTGCTAAACAACCAATGGTGCCCCTGCACGATCGAGATACAAAAGGAGCACTTAAAGACGATAAAGTCATCGCAGAGAAACTAAATTAATTCTTTGCTTCAGTCTTCACACCTGAGGATGTTAGGGAAATTCCAAAACCTGAGACATCTTTTGTAGGTGTCAAATCTGAGGAATTGTCACAGATTGAAGTGTCATGAGAGGAGGTTTTGGAATTAATTGAGAAATTTAACAGTAACAAGTCACCGGGACCAGACAGCATTCACCCAAGTGTTCTGAAAGAACTCAAATATGAAATTGTGGACCTATTAACTATGGTTTGTAACCAGTCTTTTAAATCAGCTACTGTACCCAATGACTGGAAGATAGCTAATGTAACACCAATATTTAAGAAGGGCTTTAGAGGTGATCCTGGCAATTACAGACTGGTAAGTCTAATGTCAGTACTGGGCAAATTAGTTGAAACAATAGTAAAGAATAAAATTGTCAGACACATAGAAGAATATAAATTGTTGTGCAAAAGTCAACATGGTTTTTGTAAAGAGAGATCATGTCTTACTAATCTATTAGCGTCCTTTCATAGACTGAGAACTGGTTAAAAGACAGGGAACAAAGGGTAGGAATAAATGGTAAATTTTCAGAATGGAGAGGGGTAACTAGTGGTGTTCCCTAAGGGTCAGTCCTAGGACCCATCCTATTCAATTTATTCATAAATGATCTGGAGAAAGGGGTAAACAGTGAGGTGGCAAAGTTTGCAGATGACACTGAACTGCTCAAGATAGTTAAGGCCAAAGCAGACTGTGAAGAACTTCAAAAAGATCTCACAAAACTAAATGGTTGGGCAATAAAATGGCAAGTAACATTTAGTGACACTAAACTGGGAGGAGACGTAGATACGCTGGAGGGTAGGGATAGGATACAAAGGGCCATAGACAAATTAGAGGATTGGGCCAAAAGAAATCTGATGAGGTTCAACAAGGATAAGTGCAGAGTCCTGCACTTAGGACAGAAGAATCCCATGCTCTGCTACAGATTAGGGGCCAGATGGCTAGGCAGCAGTTCTGCAGAAAAGGACCTAGGGGTTACAGTGGACAAGAAGCTGGATATGAGTCAACAGTGTTCAGTTTTTGCCAAGAAGGCCAATGGCATTTTGGGATGTATAAGTAGGGGCATTGCCAGCAGATCGAGGGACGTGATCGTTCCCCTCTATTCGACATTGGTGAGGTCTCATCTGGAGTCCTGTATCCAGTTTTGGGCCCCACACTACAAGAAGGATGTGGAAAAATTGGAAAACGTCCAGCAGAGGGCAACAAAAATGATTAGGGGCCTGGAACACATGACTTATGAGGAGAGGCTGAGGGAACTGGGATTGTTTAATCTGCGGAAGAGAAGAATGAGGGGGGATTTGATAGCTGCTTTCAACTACCTGAAAGGGGTTCCAAAGAGGATGGATCTAGACTGTTCTCAGTGGTAGCAGATGACAGAACAAGGTGTAATGGTCTCAAGTTGCAGTGGGGGAGGTTTGAGTTGGATATTAGGAAAAACTTTTTCACTAGGAGGGTGGTGAAACACTGGAATGCGTTACCTAGGGAGGTGGTGGAATCTCCTTCCTTAGATATTTTTAAGGTCAGGCTTGACAAAGCCCTGGCTGGGATGATTTAGTTGGGGATTTGTCCTGCTTTGAGCAGGTGGTTGGACTAGATGACCTCCTGAGGTCCCTTCCAACCCTGATATTCTATGATTCTATGAATGTGGATAAATGTAAAGTAATGCACATTGGGAAAAAATAACCCCAACTGTACATACAATATGACGGGGGCTAATTTAGCTACAGCTAATCAGGAGAAAGATCTTGGAGTCATCGTGGATAGTTCTCTGAAGACGTCCATGCAGTGTGCAGTGGCAGTCAAAAGAGCAAACAGGATGTTAGGAATCATTAGAAAAGGGACAGAGAATAACAAGGAGAATTCTTATTGCCCTTATATAAATCCATGGTACGCCCACATCTTGAATACTGCGTACAGATGTGGATCTCTCATCTCAAAAAAGATATACTGGCATTAGAAAAGGCACCTAAAATGATTAGGGGTTTGGAATGGGTCCCATATGAGGAGAGATTAAAGAGGCTAGGACTTTTCATCTTGGAAAAGAGGAGACTAAGAGGGGATATGATAGATGTATATAAAATCATGAGTGGTGTGGAGAAAGTGAATAAGGAAAAGTTATTTACTTGTTCCCATAATATAAGAACTAGGGGCCACCAAATGAAATTAATGAGTAGCAGGTTTAAAACAAATAAAAGGAAGTTCTTCACTCAGCGCAACAGTCAACCTGTGGAACTCCTTGCCAGAGGAGGTTGTGAAGGCTAGAGGGTAAACCCCTTTGAAATCCCTCCTGGCCAGGGGAAAGCTCCTCTCACCTGTAAAGGGTTAAGAAGCTAAAGGTAACCTCGCTGGCACCTGACCAAAATGACCAATGAGGAGACAAGATACTTTCAAAAGCTGGGACGAGGGAGAGGAACAAAGGGTCTGTGTCTGTCTGTGTGCTGCTCTTGCCAGGGACAGAACAGGAATGGAGTCTTAGAACTTTTAGTAAGTAATCTAGCTAGGTATGTGTTAGATTATGATTTCTTTAAATGGCCGAGAAAAGAATTGTGCTGAATAGAATAACTATTTCTGTCTGTGTATCTTTTTTGTAACTTAAGGTTTTGCCTAGAGGGGTTCTCTATGTTTTTGAATCTAATTACCCTGTAAGATATCTACCATCCTGATTTTACAGGGGGGATTTCTTTATTTCTATTTACTTCTATTTTTTATTAAAAGTCTTCTTGTAAAAACTGAATGCTTTTTCATTGTTCTCAGATCCAAGGGTTTGGGTCTGTGGTCACCTATGAAAATTGGTGAGGCTTTTTATCCAACATTTCCCAGGAAAGGGGGGGTGCAAGTGTTGGGAGGATTGTTCATTGTTCTTAAGATCCAAGGGTCTGGGTCTGTAGTCACCTAGGCAAATTGGTGAGGCTTTTTACCAAACCTTGTCCAGGAAGTGGGGTGCAAGGTTTTGGGAAGTATTTTGGGGGGAAAGACGCGTCCAAACAGCTCTTCCCCAGTAACCAGTATTAGTTTGGTGGTGGTAGCGGCCATTCCAAGGATAACGGGTGTAATATTTTGTACCTTGGGGAAGTTTTGACCTAAGCTGGTAAAGATAAGCTTAGAGGGTTTTTTCATGCAGGTCCCCACATCTGTACCCTAGAGTTCAGAGTGGGGGAGGAACCTTGACACAGGGTTTAAAAGAGAACTGGATAAATTCATGGAGGTTAAGTCCATTAATGGCTATTAGCCAGGATGGGTAAGGAATGGTGTCCCTAGCCTCTGTTTGTCAGAGGGTGGACATGAATGGCAGGAGAGAGATCACTTGATCATTACCTGTTAGGTTCACTCCCTCTGGGGCACCTGGCATTGGCCACTGTTGGTAGAAAGGATACTGGGCTGGATGGACCTTTGGTCTGACCCAGTATGGCCATTCTTATGTTCTTATGTTCCCTTGTGAAGGTTTTGTTGGAGGTGCCAATAATCAAGTGTCCTCTCAGAACCTGAAACTTCTGGAGGGCGGGGGAGGGGGCGGGGAGGAGTGTATTTTTCCTTCCCCTGTATAATGTGGTCAATATTCTCTGGTCAGGCTCAATGTGTTTCACATAAGACTGGGGACAGGGCAACGGTGGCTTTCCGAGCCCATCTTTCCTTGACCTGCTTACCCTGAAGACTGCACTAAACTGCACCAGCTACAAATGGCCCACAGGGTTCATTCTAGCAGCTGGGGATTGCTGGACTCCAGAGATGCTCCAGGGAAGACCCCTTTTTTCCTAGACACATTGGCTAATACACTAAGAGTTGGGAGCCAGGGGTGGAAGTAGAGACTGCTACAATGGCTCTATGCCACCCAAAGATTTCCTTGAGTAGGGAAGGATCCTTCACTGTCTGAATTTGCTAGGTTTAAGGCAGCTTTGCTCTGGAAAGTCAGCACAAAGCTAGCCTAATAGGCTGGAGAATTTAGCCTTATATGAGGGTTTGACTGATTTTTTCAATCAAAATTTTATGTAACCTTACAAAACAGAAAACTTTACAGCTGCTGCTTTGCAAGGCCATCAAGTCTCTTGTAACTCCAGAAACCCTGCAAAGGATATTGCCCATATGCTAGCCCTTTTTACAGGATAAAGATGCTTCAGATATTCCCTTTCAGTCTGCCTTCTGGCTGTGAAGAGGTAGGAGATTAGGAGAAATATAGGTGTCTTAGACAGACATTAATATTCTCCAAGCTGGGTTTAAAGTTTTTGTACAGTAAAGCCTTATTTGTGTAGCAGTATATTTCCTTGCATACTTCAGACATAGTTCAATCCCAGTCGTAACAGTAACAGGCTGCACAAATTCTGTGCACAGAATTTTAAAAATTCTGCATATTTTATTTGTCAAAATAACACAATATAATCACACCAGTTTCAATTATTTTGATAATCTATTTCCAAATACCTGTCAGCAAGTATGTCTGTAACAGTACAGACAACAAAAGATTCAGGAAATTATTTTTTGACAAATAGATTCCTTTCTAGGCATATTAATACAGAACTTTGAGTAATAATTCATTTAAACTACTATACAGAAACATATTTCCTGCACCCCTCAGAAGCAGTGGGGGAGTCAGGGGTTATGGAGGAACTGAGGGATGGGGAAGTAATTGCTGGGAAGAAGCCTGGAAGTGAATGTGGAGGGTTGTTGTGTGTGGTTGGGAGAAGTATTGAACAGTTCTTTATTTTTCTGGGGTGAGGGTAGGATTGTTAAGGAGTTGGGGAGCCTCCCCCATGCAAACCCTGGCTGACCCCAAGCCTCTCCCATTCGGTCAGGCACATCTGCCCTTTCTCTGTGTGTCCCTTCGCTCCCCCACCCCCATCCCTATGTGTCCCTGCACTGCCCTCCTCTCCCCATCTTCACGTGGTCTTGCACCGCCTCCCATTCAGCCCCTGATCTATGTCACCACCCCACTAGCTCCTGTGCTCCTGCCCCAGTTCATCCCCCTATTAGCCCTTCTGGACCCCAGTCTGTGATCTCCCCAGCAGCCCCGTGTGTCTCACTCTGTTCCCCCATATCCTATGCCTCCTCACCTGACCCCACGGGCATGTTGCTGTGAGGAATGCAGCCTCTGACCCCGCTCTCTCTCACCTCACTGTGGCTGGGTGCTCCTGCCCCTGAGCCACCTGCCATCTCTTCTGGCATCACAGCAGCCCCTGGTGGACGAAAGGTGTAATTGCAGCAATTCTCCGGCAGAATGTATTATCTGTGGGGGACATGGATTCTGCACATGCGCAGTGGCACAGAATTCCCTCAGGAATAACAGTAATAGCAAATTGTACAACTTTACATCTTATGTTTAGCAGCAATGGACCTGGGTATGACAGGGTAAGTCATCCTGTATCTATTCAAGCAGCTAAATTAGAAATTCTCTGTGTTAATTACCTAAGCTTACAACGTGTCACACAACTTCTGCCGCAGCTAATAAACACTATAGCTGCTTACTCATTGTTTATTTACTCAGAATTCAGGAAAATAATTAGTTCATAAATCATATGAATTTTGGTTAAACTGTTAATGAAGGTTTCACAAGGTGGTGCTGTTATACAGAGTCTTCTAATTTATTTTTTCTGGGGACATGTGACCAAATGTTCAGTCTTGGGACTGAACATGTTGTCCTAGTGGGAGCAGTGCAAGCACCAGAAGAGTTAACTCACTTTCTTGGTCACTGATTACAGCCAGTTCTTGAGGCAGAATTGCTGTCTGGGAGCCGGGCATTGGTGTTGGGCTGAGATTCCTGAAAGAAGGGATTGTCTGTCTGCAAACTGTATGACCAACTTTTTTTCTGGGACTGGTGTATGTGTCTAAATAAAACAAGTAACACTTAGAATATACCCAGATTTTGTGTCGCTGATTTCTCCTCCTGTGGGAAGCCGCCCTGGACATCTGCAATTGCTCGGCATTTGTGTAATAATATGGCATCTGCAATAATTTGCACAATTATTTGACCAATAATATTCCCAATAATATGGGGAATCTGAACTGTGCTCTCAATTGCAATTTCTCTCTGGGTTCCTCTTGGTGGGATATGTGGCTACTCTACTCAATGGACATATGGTCATTTTTATCAAGGCCTAACTGGGTTAGGATTTTACCTCCAGAACAGTCCACCAGATTTCTCATTGCCTTATCAACTGGCATAGCTACAGCTTAGCTTTGATTTGGTTTTCTAAAGTTCCCACTCTTTCGCCTGTAGTTCTATCTATCTATAAGTCATCTATGGATTGATTGGTTTTCTATAGTATCCATTACCATAGAATATGCAAGCAATTCCAATGTAGTGTAAATGATACAGAATCAGGCCCAGAAACTTCTAGGTATTTGATATGGAAAGTCAGCCATGACATATTAAGATGAGACAATGAATGTGGCTTTTTATTGTGAACAAAACAGGATCTGAACCCAAGAATTTGTACGTGAAAAGCTCATTAATTGACTCCTTGGGCTGGCCAACCATCACTGTAATCCTGAATGAGGACTGGCTCTGTTCAGAGTAACTGATAATGCAGTGGTTTTTAGATTCCCCCAAAAGCAGTTTAGCATGTAAGCTTATAGACCACTAGGTGTTAATAACTATATCTAAACTTTGGTTAATATATTATTAATTATTGTTATTATTATTATTATTATGATAATTCCCATCCTATACCCAGGTAATCTCTTTTCCTGATCTCCATAGCTACTGAAATTAAGTGCAAAGTAAAAGTTTTTTGAAAAAAGCACTGATAAATACTGGCATAACATCCCAGTATTGGAATTAAGAGTCAAATAAATTACCCAAATGTCTTAAACAGTTTTGAGTGAAGGACTTCTGTGTTCTCAATTAAGGTGCAAATTCATTGGGAGAGATTCTAAATAAATGAAAAAATGGTTGCATTGACATCAATGAGTTACTCCAGGTTAACACTGGTATAGTTCACAGTTTCACATGGTTTTGATCTAAACCAGGTTAATTTGAGAAGTTTGGGTTGAATTATGGGATTTGCTCAAAGCAGCAGTCAGAAAAAGTGAATCACACAAAAACAAAATCAAACAAAAGGTTCAAATGAACTCTGCAAACAAAACCTGCTGAGTTTTGCACAGCTCTAGTCTATCACAACAGAAGCCTCAATGAGTAATATTTCTCCAGTGGTGTTGCTTTTATTTGAACTGTTTGTAAAACATCGGAATGCCAGAGTATAGAATAACCCTGTAGGGATAGACATTGTAGTTAACCCTTTGTAGTCATTAGTTCTAGCACAGAGTCAGGCACTTTACCTAGGACTCATGGTGTGATATTTCCTGGACAAACAGGCTGCAGTGCTTACTCACATATTCTGCACAGTTTCAGGCATTATGTACCTTAAATACAGTTAATCTGTATCACAGATGTAAATCTTGATGGGCTACATTTCTGTTTCTCCAGTATGTTCTGTTTTTCTATCTCAGTCAGCAAATTACATTCCACCAGAGAAGAATTATTTCCACAATTAAATTAGTGCTGCATTTATACCGAGTCTGAAGTGTAGGGCTTTACTTACTTTATTATTCAGTTTGCTATAAATGTTGGAAATAAAATTCTGAGAGAGGGAATTGAGCAATTTCTTTTTCACTGCTCTGATACATATTTCTACTTATTTGCCATGTGTCTTTACTACATTAGAGTTGGTTGTTGAGCAAAGGCCAAACTGCGTTTAGAAAGATTGTAAGATCTACTGTGTGGAAATAACATCAGTAAACTATGTTCCAGATGAACAGAGCCCAGATAAGTTTCATGTAAATTTTCCCAAGGTAGGGTTGGAGTTTCATCTACACCAAGATGATTACTGGTCTTGAACCTGAGTGGTGATAAAGAGACACATCTTCATTTCTAAGTTGATGACACTTATGGTTTATTTACACACAACATAGGATCTGAATTGTGCCAAAGTGGTTCAGCACCACAGATTTCTCGTACAAACTTCTATATGCCTAGCAACTTTAAAAGGAATTCAGTCTAGCTGGAGTCTCCTTTTGTTCTGTACACTCTGCGCTAGCCATGGATGGATATGGTTAGTCTCAGAACTACATTCATGTTTTTTAGGACTTTTCTAAGCAGACATGTTGAATGCAGCTTTTTATTTCTTTAGAAGAGAAGGCATTAGCAAGGATAGAAAGGATTGACAATCCACTCATATGCCCCCTACACTTCCTAATAGTTTTACTGAGGGTTTTGCAAGCTTGTCAATCATTATTATGTTCCCTCACAGCATCCTGGCCCTTGTATCCTGTTCTCATTCCATGATCTTAGAAGGTGAATACTTTTACCTCTAAAGCTGTCTAAAATGGCAAATAAAAAAGTTATAAGTACATCATATAGTAAGTAGATGGATATATGCACTTCAGAGCCAGATTCTCAAATGTGTTTCTTAAATCACACATCTAAAATTTGCAAGTGCACAGCTTCTTAAGTGCAAACCACAACATTTGTGAGGGGTGAAAAAACAGTAATTGGGTTTGTAAACAGGCACTGGCCCTTGCAACTTCTTGTCATCCACTCAGAAAAGGGCACTTATGCATTCAGTTCCCTGGCTGCATGTATATATGCTAGCCTTTATGCAAATATACAAATAACTGTGTGGCGATGAGTGTACAGCAGAAAAATAGACATTATAAAATATAAAGATCTAGCAGGTCACCTATGTCATTCCCTTGCCAATGCTGAATCATTCTGTAGAATGGATTTCTAGCATTCTGTGCTTTCTCATGTAGTTTTAAACTTCTCCCCTTAAGAGACTGTTCCACAATCTAATAGATTTCACTATCAGGAAGTTCTTCCTGAGTCTGTCTGAATTTTCACTTCCTTAATAATTGTTTCCTTTCATTTCATTCCTAATAATATCTCCATGTACCATCCTAAATAATTCCTCTTCCTTCTTGGGTGTTCACAACTATCAGAGCTTTGTAAAGTGTGATCATGTGCTGGGCACACACACACACACACACACACACACACACAGAATTTTATAATGCATAAAAATGTCAAAGTGTATTGACATGAAATGCACTGTAGGTGCACAGCATAGCCAAAATCCTACAGCCCTTACTTAGCCAAAAACACCCACGAAAGCCAGAGCGAAGGATTTAGGAGTTGGGATGGTAACACATTTGTATGTGGGCACAAGACATGGCCCGTCACTATTCTGCTAATAGAGCTGTTTAAACTAAAAGCACGGAAGCAATTTGACTCATTTCAAGACTGTCTTATCTCTTCATTAGCCTTTGAATTACTATGAAAACATCCGTATCAGTTAAACATACCATCAAGCATTCTTGCTGCTGACCTACCCATCCCATAATATCCCAGAGGAAAAAGACTGGCTCACGCCTCATGCTAAAGACAGGGGACCAGTCACGGTCATTACAATATTCCAAATAGTTCAACACATTCCAAACTTGCTGCCTTTGAAGAGGAGCTGCTATTATGGGATCACTCAATTGGGGTGGCAAAGTTTTTCCATGGGGGTAACATCTGCAGAAGAAATATTCTTAGTGATATTCTCATGGTGTGCTGGTTGCTTCTGCACTGCTGCTGAAATACCATTAAAATAATAATTAATAAAAAAATCTTCCACTTTTATGGAACCTGAAGGTCTCAAAGCCATTTACACTCATGGATGAATAAAGCAGCTCAGAACCCCAGTGACATAAATACAATCACCCTCATTTTACAGATGACAAAAATGAGGCACAAAGAGACTGCTAAAATTTATCCCTGGTCACACATGAACTTTGTAAGAAATCTGAGAATATAATCCAAGCAGTTTGACTTTCTATCCTGTGATAACCACGAGATCAACCTTCCTTTCTAAACAGACAAGGCAGCGTGTGTTAAGTTCCTATCACCCAGTATCATATTTAGTGGCGTTACTGTACAAAACTCTCTATGCTGATAAGCTCAAAGAAAAGTGATTGATAGCTAGAGAATTTTCTCCTTCTCATAGTGTGATAATAATGGACAAAGACAAACAGGTTGGAGCAGGGAATTCACTGTTCGCGAACTATGTTGTTTAAAGTAACAACTTTGTGGCTTATTTCGTAGAGTTCAGACCCTTAGAGGAGGGTATGTTTGTGGCCCCCGGAGCGACCTGGGGATTCCTGACTGGGATTCTGAATCAGTTGGTGGATGACTTCATAGTTCATAGAACCTCCAGAGGAGCCTACGTGGAGTGGTGTTGATTGGTCACAATACAGAAAGTAAAATGAGTGTCAGATTAGTCCAAGAGTCAGAAACTCCTGGCTGCTCTGGTTATTTTGGGGGTTCTTTTTATTTTTCCCCACTGTAGTTGAGGACTAGGCCGACAGAGGTGACACATTTCAGAGGAACAGCCGTGTTAGTCTGTATTCGCAAAAAGAAAAGGAGTACTTGTGGCACCTTAGAGACTAACCAATTTATTTGAGCATGAGCTTTCGTGAACTACAGCTCACTTCATCAGATGCATACCGTGGAAACTGCAGCAGACTTTATATATACACAGAGAATATGAAACAATACCTCCTCCCACCCCACTGTCCTGCTGGTAATAGCTTATCTAAAGTGATCAACAGGTGGGCCATTTCCAGCACAAATCCAGGTTTTCTCACCCTCCACCCCCCCACACAAATTCACTCTCCTGCTGGTGCTAGCCCATCCAAAGTGACAACTCTTTACATAATCAAGTCGGGCTATTTCCTGCATAAATCCAGGTTTTCTCACATCCCCCCCACCTCCATACACACACAAACTCACTCTCCTGCTGGTAGCAGGAGAGTGAGTTTGTGTGTGTATGGGGGTGGGGGGGATGTGAGAAAACCTGGATTTATGCAGGAAATAGCCAGCAGGAGAGTGAGTTTGTGTGTGTATGGGGGTGGGGGGGATGTGAGAAAACCTGGATTTATGCAGGAAATAGCCCGACTTGATTATGTAAAGAGTTGTCACTTTGGATGGGCTAGCACCAGCAGGAGAGTGAATTTGTGTGGGGGGGTGGAGGGTGAGAAAACCTGGATTTGTGCTGGAAATGGCCCACCTGTTGATCACTTTAGATAAGCTATTACCAGCAGGACAGTGGGGTGGGAGGAGGTATTGTTTCATATTCTCTGTGTATATATAAAGTCTGCTGCAGTTTCCACGGTATGCATCTGATGAAGTGAGCTGTAGCTCACGAAAGCTCATGCTCAAATAAATTGGTTAGTCTCTAAGGTGCCACAAGTACTCCTTTTCTTTTTGAGAGGTGACACAGATTCTCTTCCTGTGGGCTGCTTCTCCAGATATTCTTTTCTCCACTGAAAACTGAAGTCATTGTAAATAACTCTCCAGCAGCTCTGGCACACAGTTATGTGATTAGGGCACTGACTTATCTGACGATATTGCTTCATATTACATTTGAGACAGTAAATGCATTCCCTCTCTTGGAACCACCTCGCTGAGTGCCCCAGGTGCTTAAGACTTTTACAGTAGTCTATGAATCCATCACGGAGCCCCTATAGCAACAACTGCATTCCCTCTCCCCGAGCCACTAACAAAAGAGATCCCTGAAGATTTTCACATCTCTTGGGGAGAAATATGTATCCATTTGTGTGCGGATTTGTTGTTTCAGTCCCAAAAATAACTCCCTGACACCTACCTACTTATTTTAAAAGTGTACGTAAGTTACAACCAGTGATCAAGGAGATGCTGTACAGTGGAAATGAGCCTTCAGTAGGGAACAAGTGCTGCAGCAAAAGAATTGCGGACGGAGCAGGCTTCATGCCAGTTACAGAAAGCAGCCTCGGATATGAATAATATTGAGTGAGAATAAAAGCAATTAAGAAACACATTCTATTTGTTGCTATGGACAGTATGTGCACAGCCCATAAATCCGCCGTACTCAGCGGTTGTTACACAACAGAAATCTGTTTTTTAGTCGGTACATATTGGCCACCAAAGGTTTAAATTAATCCATTTAAAGCAAACTTTAAACAAATCTCCCTGGGAACTAGTCAAACTTCTCACTCTTAGAGGATGACTGATAGTGTTTCTTTCCACTGTAAAACAGACCTTAAGCAGGTACCTGTTGAGCGCCAAAGGTCTGCTCAGTTCCAGTATTGGTGGGAGAACACCCCCTTATCCCTTATGGGCGAAATCTTGTCTATTTCAAAACACCATTCAGTAATAATGTGAAACCCTCTTAAGCAAATAAATGCTAGAGAAACAAGACTACCTAAACACTGTACATTTGCTGTTCAGCCGTGTCTGCGCTGGAAGCAGTTTGACCCTGTACCACTGACTTTGTCTGCTTTTTTTTAAGTAAAAGAAAGAGACAGTCCAGCATCTCTAAAGGAAACTGCTTGTGCAGATTTTGACTGTCCCTGATGGTGAGTGGGATTTCTGACTGTCACAGTGCTGATGGCTAGGTTCCTGTTTACAGAAGAGCCTTCTCTTTTAGCTACAACCTGTTAACTAGGATAAGCCCTAAAACATGCAACTCATTGTTCCTTTGAGAGTAACAGTTCAGGTCACATTTTATTTTATGGTCTCTAGCAATTTTTCCTCCCCTGTTAATTATGATAGCTGTAATGTAATAAGAAAAATATTCATTAATTGTTCAGATTTTGTATGCCCTACAGTGGGAGCTGCCCAAGATGAGATGTGCAAGTCTGAGGATGACACTAAGCTGGGGTGAGAGGTAGATATGTTGGAAGATAGGGATAGGGTCCAGAGTGACCTAGACAAATTGGAGGATTGGGCCAAAAGAAATATGATGAGGTTCAACAAGGACAAGTGCAGAGTCCTGTACTTAGGATGGAAGAATCCCTGCTACAGGCTGGGGACTGACTGCTAAGCGGCAGTTCTGCAGAAAGGGACCTGGGGATTACAGTGGACGAGAAGCTGGATATGAATCAACAGTGTGCCCTTGTTGCCAGGAATGCTAGTGGCATATTGGTAGGAGCATTGCCAGCAGATCAAGGGAAGTGATTATTCCCCTCTATTCGGCACTGGTGAGGCCACATCTGGAGTACTGCGTCCAGTTTTGTGCCCCCCACTACAGGAAGGATGTGGACGAATTGGAGAGAGTCCAGCGAAGGGCAACAAAAATTATTAGAGTGTTGGGGCACATGACTTATGAGGCAAGGCTGAGGGAACTGGGCTTTTTTAGTCTGCAAAAGAGAAGACTGAGGGGGAATTTGGTAGCAGCCTTCAACTACATGAAGGGGAGGATGGAGCTAGGCTGGTGGCAGTGACACCGGTGGTGGCAGGTGGTGGCAGATGACAGAACAAGGAGCAATGGTCTCAAGTTGCAGTGAGGGAGGTCTAGGTTGGATATTAGGAAACACTAATTCACTAGGAGGGTGGTGAGGCACTGGAATGGGTTACCTAGGGAGGTGGTGGAATCTCAATCCTTAGAGGTTTTTAAGGCCCGGCTTGACAAAGCCCTGGCTGGGATGATTTAGTTGGGGTTGGTCCTGCTTTGAGCAGTGGGTTGGACTAGATGACCACCTGAGGTCTCTTCCAACCCTAACCTTCTATGATTCTATGTTAATGATTTGGCTGCGCTAGGGCACTTCCTTGTTTTTGTTTATTGTATTAACGAAAGGGTTTTGGTCTCATTCAGATATAACTTGTAATAGTAAGTGTCATGTATTTTTGAATTCACCATGCATCACTTTCACAAGGTTTCAATGTGTGGTGGCACTTACAGTGAAGTAAGTTATAGCAAAACTATAACTATGCATTATAGACTCATAGACTTTGAGATCAGAGGGGACCATCATGATCATCTAGTCTGACTTTGTTCACATTGCAGGCCATGGAACCTCACCCACCCACTCCTGTAATAGACCCCTAACCTCTGGCTGAGTTACTGAAGTCCTCAAATAACGATTTAAAGACTTCAGGTTACTGCAGATGATGTTGGAGCAGGAGTTAAAATGATAGCTTATAATGAGGTAGAGTGAATTATTTGGAACCGTTTGAAAGCCTTGCAATAGAAAAACTCCATTCCTAGTGGTAGATAACTCTCTCTTGCAGTGTCATTGTTCTGGGAATCGAATCCAGTTTTAGCTACTGATATATTAATAGGCTGGTCACATAGTATCTAAGCACCAGAGAAAAATTAAGAATTTCAGTAGATCCATGAAAGGACCTTACTCTCCACCACTTTTTGATTCAACCACTATTACTTAGAGCAGGAGTTCTCAACCTTTTTCTTTTTGAGGACCCCCCCAACATGCTACAAAAGTCCATGGCCTAGCTGTGCCACCACAACTGCTTTTCTGCAAATAAAAGCCAGGGCTGGCATTAAGGGGTAGCAAGCAGAGCAATTGCCTGGGGTCCCATGCCACAGTGGGCACAAGAAAGCTAAGTGGCTCAGGCTTTACTTCAGTCCTGGATGGTAGGGCTCAGGGCCACAGGCTGCAGTTCTGTGCTGTGGGGCTTTGGCTTTATGCCCTAGGATGTAGCGAGCCTAAAGCCAGCCATGCTTGGTGGACCCCCTGAAACCTGCTCGCAGCCCTCCAGGGGATCCCAGACCCCTGGTTCAGAACCACTGACTTAGAGGATTCTTTGGGAGTGGTAGGACTCTGCTTGTCTTCCTCCCCCCATCATTATCTGGTCCACTGGAAACCAAATAGAAATGATGGCCTCATGACAGGGGAGTTCTCTCTACTTACAAACCTACAATTTGGAGGAAACAGTACCATTTCTGCCACCTTTCTCCAAAGGCCTCTATCCTGTATTAAGTATCAGGGGGTAGCCGTGTTAGTCTGTATCCACAAAAATTATGAGGAGTCTGGCGGCACCTTAAAGACTAACAGATTTATTTGGGCATAAGCTTTCATGGGTAAAAAACCCACTTCTTTAGATGCATGGAGTGAAAATTACAGATGCAGGCATTATTATACTGACACATGAAGAGAAGGGAGTTACCTTACAAGTGGAGAACCAGTGTTGACGGGGCCAATTCAATCAGAGTGGATGTAGTCCACTCCCAATATTTGATGAAGAGGTGTCAATACCAGGAAAGGGAAAGTTACTTTTGTAGTGAGCCAGCCACTCCCAGTCCCTTCTCTTCATGTGTCAGTATAATAATACCTGCGTCTGTAATTTTCACTCCATGCATCTGAAGAAGTGGGTTTTTTTCCCCATGAAAGCTTATGCCCAAATAAATCTGTTAGTCTTTAAGGTGCCACCAGACGCCTCGTTATCCTGTATTAAATGCTACTTAAGTGAAGACCTAATATCACAGTCTGTTGCTCAGCTCTCTCCCAGAGAGATCATAGGAAATAATGGTTTAGAACTGGCCCCACACTAGATCCTTTTTCTGTCCATCCCAACCCAAAAGTTGAACATTGAGATAAAACAGGACTCTGATTTCAATCATCCCAGATATGGGTTTTACAAAACCAGTGCCAGGCCTAAGTTTCTCCCCATTCAAATTTTTTTGTTCTGGGTATTAAAATGTTAACTGATATTTCCAAATGACTGTATATACACAGATTAGGTGCAGCTAATTTTGTTTCCTGTCAAATGACTGCTAGCCACAGCTCTCTCTCTCATGTGTGTGTGTGAGAGAGCGAGAAGATATTTTTCCACACAGTTCTAAGACTTCTATTTGCTGCAGAAAAGAGCCTTGATTTCAGAATAACATTTTTCCTGAGCCTCATGCCCTGCAGAGGGGAAGATTTATTCCATTATTCTTTACAATTTGTAAAACATACACAATCCATTAGGTGTAGCAGTTCTCAACCTTTTCCACACCAAGACCCCTTTTTCCATGGCTCTAGGTTCTCTCTCCATTCTAGCCAGGACCCTCCTCTCACTTACCAGTAGGAAAGGCAGGTTGACTGTGAGCCTCTGACACCTATTGCGATGCCCCAGTTGACAAACCCATGTCTTAAGAGCAAAGTTGGATAGGTGATTGGAGCAGGGTTCTTCATCTGTGATCCATTATTCATCTTCTCCCTTTTTCCTGGGTACCATAATGTTCAAGGGTGCTTGTGGTTGGGACTGTTTATGGGGTATGGAGGTGTGGGGGAAATTATTCATTCATCTTGTTCATTTGGTAATCCTGTAAATTTCAGGACAGTTGCCAATGCAATATAAGATGCATCTCTATGCTCAGGCCTTCCCTGAGTCAGCAGCTGTAGAAGAGCTAGAAGTGACAAAGCAAGTTCACCCCACTCAAGAAAGCAGTGATAATTAGGCTAAATAAACAGAGGACAGGGTCATTTCAGAGAGAACGGATGCTACTTTTAATTTATGTATCTGGAGCATAGCTGCTATAGTGGTCAATGCACTGAAAAATACTTTGATAGATACCATTAGATCAGAATAAGATAGCAAAGCTAAAACAGACCTTGGATGAGATATGGAAGCACAAAAACTAGAGAGGGGAAAAGACCTAATACTCTGTGCCTTCTATGCCCCCTGCCTATTTAGGAACATTCCCTGCCAAGCATCCCCTTTACAACTTCTGAAATATGTGTAACCTGTCTGCCAGTTGGAGTCAGCAGCAGCAGTAGCTAGAGGTTCCTCTTAATACAAAACAGAACTGACTCAGGCCCCCACCCAATAATCTGGGAAAATGTAACACTGCCCCTGGGCTCCTCTGAGAGGCAATATTTCCCTTCTCGCAAGCACTGAGTCTGTGTATAACAAAAGAGAACTTTAAATAAAAGGGAAAGGGAGCCCAACATTAATTTGGGAAAACACCACAAACACATTCAAAAGCATGTGACCATAAGCAGACCGGACTCCACAGTGTGTGGGGCAGTGTCCTTTGCCTCAGTTTCCCGCCTTGCAGTGGGAAAGTCTGACAAACAAATGCCCCTTTAACACATCACGCCCTTCTCGCTGCACTGCACCCCACTCACAGTTGGTGGTCCTTGGTTATGGAAGACCCAGAGTTCAGAGGTGCGTTCACAGTGGTTCACCTCCCACCCTTGGTGGGGGGGCATTGAGCAATGCCTCTGCAACTAGCTCACAGCTGCTGCTGTCTCTTTGCCACTGCTCTCTGCACATCACATTCTGAGGTTCCACCACTTAACTCAGGTCTCCGTGATTTCAGCAGGTAGCAGGGAACCTCACTGCCAGTGCAGTTGCTGTGTTGTCTGTCACAGCAACATTGTCCCCACAACAAGGTCTAAAGCTGAGCCCCTTCGACCTGCTCAGCTGTGATGTCTACACCAGGAACCACCCACCAGCGCAAAGGACTCTCAAATAAATCTAATCAGCTCCATCTTTAAACACTGGAAAAGGGCAGTCCAAATGTTAGCTAGGATTCTTCAGGTAGAGTCTGCACTCCCACCTGCCCCACCCCCTTTCATCTTCACTAGGATTTGGCATCCCTACTCCCTGCTTAGCAAGAGAGGTTCAGTTTAGGGTGACCCCCTCAATCAGGCCATGCTGAGCACAATTCTGCTGACCTTTACTCATACAGTAAGGATAACAATATTTCATTACCCCTGCATTCAAATACTAGAGTGATCTGTAACCCAAAGCCAGCCAGAGTTGATCATTTTGGCAAAGCAGCTCCATCATGGTGCGCACCTCGGCAGCATGTCTAAGCAAACACAGTCTGCTCCTGAAATCTTTTCCCCAGTGCATCACAAGATGTCAGGGGAGAGCTTGTTTAGACCCTGCTTACATAGAAAATAGAAGAAGAAATACAGCACTTGATTATTGCTTTGCTGTGTATGTGTAGGCAGCAACTGGTTTTCAGAGTGGAAATGCTAACAAACATGAGTTTGTGGGTGGTAAGTTTCTACTTACTGGTCAAACTGATTAGGATAGAGGTGGGAGACAGTGTGAGGACACTGGTTCCCTTCTTAAAATAATCAGTGAGTTTAATGTACGGAAATGACACAGAGATAGAGGAGTTCCTCTTATTTAATGGCATTTCTCCTTATTAAATGTTCTCCATTCAAGCCCTGGGGCTCATGTTCAATCTATGAATGTCTATTCTTCTATTTGGTTATAGAAGCTTCCCTTCTCTTTCCTTGTAAGAAGGCATGCATTTGCCTGAGCCTCTTGAAATCCCAACATGAATCATTCAATTCAGCTCCAGCCAGCGGACCACCCTGGTGGGGATGTGCCTTTGACAGCATGCTGTCAAAAGTGTTTCCCTACAGGCACACTCTCTTTTTAAAATTCCTGACAGAACGGTTTTCTGAAAGCTTTTGTTCGGTAAGCATGTTTAATTTGCCGCCACTCTCAAACCTCCTGAAAGCTGAATTAGCACCCCGCCAATGCCTCTGGGGTGTGTTTTTGCACCCCAAAAAGGGCCTCAGGTTCTGCAATCTGATTAGATGCATAATTTAAATTCAGCAGACATCTGGCAAACACATCTGAAGATTTTCAGTATGTGCCATCTCGAAATAGCTGGAGCAGAATCTACAGTGTTAATTAGCAATTACATTCATGTCCCAAAAATATGTAAATAAAGTACAACAAGCTAGAAATGCTAACGATCACAAAGACTGAAGGTACTCAGCAAAGCCTAATTAAAAATGTGAGGAGACTGCCAGTGTATCTAATGTATGCATCTTTCTTTTCAAGATGATCCTTTCAATAGGCAGGGCTATAAAATATGAGTTATTCCTATTCAGTGGAGATCATACACCTGGAAGCTCTCTCCATTTGGGGAATGAAATAAATAGAACTCATGTGATGAAAAGAAACCTTGAATCGTTAGCAGGAACAAAGCTTTTTGAAGAGTCATGGCCTTGATTGGTAAACAACTGCCTCTATGAAGGTTGGTTCAGTAATATGATGGACATCTGCTTCCTAAAAGCTTACAGTGCTATTGTGGTTTCCGTCATAAGCAGGAGCTGTGAAGAGGCTTAGCTCCTTTGGCTTTTCCCTGTCTATATTCCTGGCATTTTTCTTTAAAAAATGGTATAGTCTAAACAACACAGTGCTGGATAGAATGTCTTTGTAAGGCAAACACAGAAATGTAATAAAGTGCAGCTGAGGTACCCTGTAAATTGAATACACCAAATTGCCTCTGAATGATACTTGTAATTTCTTGTACAAATCACTGATATTCTCAAAGATACCTCCTGCTATTATGTCTGTTAAAAAAAACAAAAACGAAACCAAGCCTCACTTAAGAAGCAAGAGCTGTTGTATGTCACCCACTGGTCATTATTAAAGGAACATGAATGACTTTGAAGGCAAACCGTCCTGAAGTGGGACCCCAGGGACCAGTCATCATTTCATCCAGTGTAAAGGGGTATTCTGGAGGAGGAGGAGGAAAAACTTCCAGAATGAGGTGCATTTTCCCATTAAAAAACAATAAGCCTGGATGCACATGGTCTTCTGCCAATGATCTCAGTGCGTGAGTCTGTGATTAGGACCCAATCCTGCACACCCCCAAAACTCCCATTGATTTCAGGATCAGGGCCTTGAGTAGTGTGCTGGCGGTACACAGGAATATAACAGACCAAGCCTAACCTCATTGCTGCAGAAATCCAAAGCATTTGCTGCAAGAAGCGCTTGTCAATGGAAACCATTCAAATGCTGCTAGATAGAGAATTTTTTTAAGCCGGGGAGGGGGAATGATGTGCTGCAGTTTCATTTTTATTAAATAAAAATGTTAGTGCTGAGATTTGTGTGCAGTGTACTGTGTGTGAAGTTTGTAAAATGAGTTGTTAAATTCCTTTGTCCCTGGCTTTACCAGTGAATGGTGCTAGCTGCTAGGTTTTGTAGCCCTTCAATGGACACTGAAGTTAGGTAAACAGTGGATCCCATTTTAAAGGGTTACTTTTTTAGATGATAATATTTGAACATAAACTCTTTGAACTGCAAAACTTGGAAAACCAACCCCAGATTATTTTAAGCATGCAGCAGGCATGTTTGAATGGGCAGCCACATAGACTGTAAAGACAGGAAAAATCAGCCCCTATTTTTCTAACCAGTTACTAGTATTATTAATGCCCATTGACAGGTTTCAGAGTAGCAGCCGTGTTAGTCTGTATTCGCAAAAAGAAAAGGAGTACTTGTGGCACCTTACAGACTAACCAATTTATTTGAGCATGAGCTTTCATGAGCTACAGCTCACTTCATCGGATGCATTCCGGATGCATTAGTCTCTAAGGTGCCACTAGTACTCCTTTTCTTATTAATGCCCATTGTACATGTACTAGCAGTACATTAAGGTCCACATTTTTCCAAGTACTTGCATGATTTGTGCAACATCCATTGTGCAAGCACAAGTCAGGGATTTTCTTGTGCTCCTTCTGATGCACATGCATACTGATGCATACATGCACTGAGGGCCACTGAGCGTGAGGAGCAAAAGGGCATGCGTACTTTGAACATGGGGGTACAGAACACATTCACTCTCAGAAGGGAAAATGCCCTATCTGCCTTTTACCTTTACTCAACCAGGTTTTTATTTTTTACTACATTTCTGTGAGGGACAGGGGAATCAGGGGCGGAGAACTTTGCTTCCTTTTAGTGAGGGACTTGATATAGCTTTAACTTCATGTAATGGTGACTGGATATTATGGAGATTGATGCCTTGGAGATATGCCAATAAAATAAGATTCAGAATACCAGAGTGTTTGTGACGGTTAAATTGCACAATTGGACAAGGACAAAAACCTCTTGGGGAAAACAGCATTGAGGGGATATTGTCCAAGAAAAGGGAAATATATGTGTGTGTGCCCATCTGCAGATATGAGTAACTCAATACAGAGAGTAGTTAACTAACAGGCTGCGTAGTACTTAGCAGCAGAGATTCACGTAGGGTGATTTTCCACCCTGGCCTTTTTCAAAGCCGGGTGAAGCTGCACTGAGCTGTCTGTGTGCAGTTCTAAGACTTTTATTAGCAAAGCAAAATGAAAATTGATGCTCAGTTAAAGAAGGGGAGTACATGAATGGTGGTGTAATAAAGGCTCTTTCTGACATGTTGATGCATAGCTTTTTTTCTGAGTGCAGGTTTGGGGTGTGTGTGCAGATGAAATGTCTACATTAGGCCCACTGCCCAGGACAATAGACTGTCTAAAATGAACAACTCTGTAATGAGCTAGTTTTCAGTTGCCATGGTGGAGATTGTAGACTAGTGCTCTGCATGACTGTTTCTCGTCAAAAATTGAAAGCCTGAGGGTTAAGTTTCATTGCTCCCTGGGGAAGCACTTTGGTTGGGATCCCCATAGGCACTGGAGCACCCCAGGCAGATGGAATCTTCATAGAGCACAGGGGCTTATTTTCACTTGGCAGAGGGCATCATAAAAATGTGAGCTCAGTGTCGGAGAGTTTATTTCCTGGCCCCGGTCACCAGACCTGGGTCAGGGTACAAAGGTAAAAACTTGTGTCACATGAGAGGGGTCAGTATCCACTGGTTTCAGTGGAGGCAGGGACTCTACAGTGGCAACATGTTTGTGAGGTGTCGTAGGATTGCTGGCATCTGCTCTGTTTTATTTCCAGTTGAATCCCTGGCCCATGGTCTCGGGACTATGGATGTTCTGCAGTTTTCTTAGGTGCGGGAGGGGGATGGTTACCAAGAAGGATAGAGTACCATCATTTTGTATTAGCAAAGGAAATTCTATTCCTCTGTCTGATTTCCATCCTACATATTGATGCTGTAGACGGCTGACTACTCCTAAAGTCAGCCTTAGGGAGGAGAGAGCCAGGGGAACATTTTCCTCTCTGAAGAAGAGTGCTACACGATTGACTAGGAATAGAGCTTTGCTCTAACAGACCAACTACCTTGAAATAGCCTCACTTCTGCCAAGTCGGGCTGTAAATTGCACATTAAAAGGTTATGAGGGTTCAAGCGTCACTCCACAGTTTGAGTGTAGGTGCTTCTTCTTGGGTTGCCAGCAGCTGCAAAGATCTAGGTACCTGGGATGGGGAAAAGAAATTCTTGAACACTGCTTAGTACTGGAGGGAGAGGGGGCTTCTCTTGGAAGGCTTTTCTCCACAAGAGAGCTATTGGGTTTTCAGTCCCAGAAATTCAGCCTGACTAGGTTTTCCACTGCATGGGGGCTGTCTCCTGAAGAACAATCCCCAGGGAGCTGTCTGCAAAACACTGACGGCCAGAAAGGTGGGGGAGGATGTGCCACAGCAGGAGAGAATTTTTAATTAGAGCTGCTCTCGCTCAGAACATGGGATTGCAGGGAGCAGGTGGACTAGGCCCTTAAACATTGCTGCTGAACTGCCTTAATCAGAACAGCTGGTAAATCTCTCGAGGTGCTTTTGAACATGAAGGAGGGAATTCTTTTCTTTGCTGCTGCTGGGCTGTGGCTTCTCCTCCCAGCTGCCGAAGCTGAAAGTTAGCCAGGCCCTGGCTCTCAGTCAGGCAGAGGAAGGCATTTTTAAGTTGCAGGTCGGTGTGTGGAAAAGGGGGTAGGGAGAGCAACTGCTCAGCTGCCGCAAAACTTGAAAGGATCCAGAGTAGAATCAGTGCTGTGTATTTTAAGGGCTCTAACCTGGAAACCTTGGCTGTATAGTGCCTGCAATAGAGAGAATTTTATCAGAGCTGCACAGCGTCCCTTGTAGGAGTAAAAAGAAAAGGAGGACTTGTGGCACCTTAGAGACTAACCAATTTATCTGAGCATGAGCTTTCGTGAGCCACAGCTCACTTCATCAGAACAAAAAGAAAAGGAGGACTTGTGGCACCTTAGAGACTAACCAATTTATTTGAGCATGAGCTTTCGTGAGCCACAGCTCACTTCATCTGATAAATAAATTGGTTAGTCTCTAAGGTGCCACAAGTCCTCCTTTTCTTTTTGCGAATACAGACTAACACGGCTGTTCCTCTGAAACCTTGTAGGAGTGGATACTATTCATCTGTAACCTCAGGGAGGTCAGTGCTAAGGGTGGTATGGGATTTCACTGCAGATGCAGTAACCTGCCCAGGGCATTTCCGTGCCAGTGATTTCTGCTGGGTGTGTGTGTGTTTTCTCTTGCTGTGTAGAGGTAGCTGAAAACAGGCAGTGGCAAAATCATTATCCACATAGGCTCTCACTAGAGTAACATATGCCAGTGCAAGAACATCCAGTAACCATAAGATGGATGGATCATATCACGTAAGCTTCTGGTGCTTGGCATGTTAAAACTCACTGCATCATAAATGGCAGCACTGGTGCTCAGGGCTTCTCAAAACATCATGGTGTTGAGCGGTGTTAATTTGTGCTGACTTCAGACTGTGTACTCATCTCAGCTGCTGTTGAAAGCTCTGCTCACCTTATACAGCATCGGGGTGCACTTGTGCACAATCATCAGACATAAAACCAGCAGTCAGTGCCAGAGGAAGAGGAGAGCTGGGAGTGGCAGTAAAGCATTTGTTCCCCTGTAATCAATATAAATGCTGCTTCTCTACCCCCAAGTTACCAAAACAATGGGAACTTTCAGATTCTATTTTCAATGTGCAGCCCTACCAGGATGTGGATTCAGTACCTGTGTTTATATACTTGTCAACAAATAAAATTGCCTCTCCATATTGAACTCGGCTGCTATCTTGCAACCCAACTTTAATCTTACCAGTGGCATCAGCTACTTGAAACCAGCATTTGAGCACTGTCTGAAGAAGCTCAGAGTGTTTCGAGCGAGCAGGGTTCGAGTGAGCATCTTCCCAGCAAAAGATGTTGCAAATGGAGCAGTTTGTTGATACCCTATATCTATGACTGTCTGGCTAGCAGAGGATTTTAACTTCCATTGCTGGAACATCACAACTGGCTAGCAATAGTGATGCAAACAGTTTTGTATGGCTGTGTCTCGGGGATGCTTGAAAGCATTATATCTGTGACATGAAAGTCTATTTAGTAGTTCACTGTTAAACACACTGGCAGTTCTTCGCAGTCATGTTTGTGTGTTGTGGGGTATATGTATATCTGTTTTGCAAGAGAGTCTGGCTTTTCGACATAGACACAATCAGAGTGTACAGTACTCTTTTTGCTTCTTTCATCCAGTTAATGTAACTTTTGCCAGACAATGCTTAGAATGAATCAGAGGGCATTGTGTCAACTGATCTGTGAACAATGTAACCAATTTTTCATTAACCAACAGCTTACGGAGAAGTTGCTAAATTTTATGGGCCATTAGCAGCTTCTGATGCTGCAAATGACTATGAAAATCAGGGTCTTGCAGTTTTGAATCCTGCTCGTTTGATAAATTGCCTCATTGTAACTGTAGCATTTTGAAGAAATGTACTCAGTCAGTATTACCCAATTTAAACAAGTTGTTGAAGGTAAGTAAAACAACCCACCCAGTGGGAGGGGAAACGACTGTAACGGCATGCAGACACTCCACATCTTCAAATATGTGCTAGGTTTTTAAAAAAAAGTTAATTTTGAAAATCTTTGCATCAAGGGAGATCGTTCATTGTGGTTTGGAGCTAGGGAGGATAAAGAGGAACAGATATTTATATAGCAAATAAGGTGCCCCTTCATAACAAGACAGCTAATAATGCATAACTCTATTCATCCGTACATATCAAAGGACTTTATAAAGGAAGGTAAAAGTCATTATCCCCATCTTACAGATGGGAAAACTGAAGCCCCGAGAGGTAAAGTGAGACTTGCCAAGATCACACAGCATAAGTGGCAGAGCAAGGATTAGCACCTAGATCTCTGGACTTTCACAGAGCACGATCCACGGGCCATGTTGCCTTCTCCATGTGGGCAACAGTGGTGCTAGTTGCATCTGTTTTGAACTAGAGGTTAATATAATTATTTTTACAGCATCTCAAAGCATACTGGTCATTTTGCAATCTCTTCAGGCCAGGGACATTGTCTTTTATTTGTGTTGTAATCTAATTTGTAAGAGAAGAGCTGAAGCCACAAAATTTAAATCCGGAAATGAATTTTGAAGGACGTTTGGAGATAGTGTTCAGACCCAGGTTTATAGTCTACACTCATCTCTGATTTACACACAGTTTTTGTCCACAGGGTTCAATTGTCATTTCCCGGGGCTCTGTGAACATGCAATTTTTGTCTGGGAACTTCAAGACCACATTATAAACTACCAAAGGGTAGAACTTTTTCTGATGCTCGGTGGGGAAGAGGAAAATGGGGAAGCCTGTCTCATACTGGCCTAGAGCCATGCTAGGAGCAACCCAATAGCTAATATGCTTCTGTTCCCAGTGTTGGCTGGAATTTCAAACTTCTTGTCACAGCTGAAACAACTGTTAGCCTTGGTTGTTAAAACCAATTGAGGCAATTGAGGGTTTTTAAAATTGAGGCAGAAGTTAACTATGAGATGCTTTAGCTAGCCTAGGTGGATGGGGCTATGCTACATTATGGCCAGACTTTAAAAAACATGCATTCACTTGCTATGTGGGTAAAAGAACAATTGTATAACTGGGTTAATAACACAGGTTAGCCTTGTCCACACAGATAGCTCCTAACCATGTTATAACATAGCGGGACCACAGCCTAATTTAACAAACAGTTTTAAAATCAGAAGCTGTAGCTATAAGGTAGACTGAGCCATAGACAGCTTTCAGAGTAGCAGCTGTGTTAGTCTGTATCCGCAAAAAGAACAGCAGTACTTGTGGCACCTTAGACACTAACAAATTAGAGCATAAGCTTTCGTGGGCTACAGCCCACTTCATCTGATGCATAAATTTGTTAGTCTCCAAGGTGCCACAAGTACTGCTGTTCTTTTTGTGGATACAGACTAACACAGCTGCTACTCTGAAACCTGTCATTATGCAAGGTACTGAATTTAGCTGTATGGAATAGAAATCCATCAACTTCACAAAAAAACTCGTACAGATACAGACAGATATAATCTCCCATTCCAAATGCAAACAGATGGACATCATACCAAAAGGACTAAAGGTAAAAAATCCATTACAATCTACATATCACACAGACTATGCTGACAGCTTGTACCACACACTCTCAAAGAAACTGCAAAATCACCTGATCAACATCCTCTACAGCAAACAGGGAAAGATTAAGAATGAGCTCTGAAAACTGGATACTCTCATAAAAAACCAACCTTCCACACAAACTTCCTCATGGATAGATTTTACAAAAACTAGACAAGCCATTTACAACACAAACTTTGCTTCTCTACAAAGGAAAAAGGACATTAAACTATCTAAACTGCTACATGCCAAAAGGAGCAACAACAGAAGTTTCCTTAACCCACCCAACAATATTGTTAATCTTTCCAGCTATACCCTTAGCCCAGCAGAAGAGTCTGTCCTATCTCGGGGCCTCTCCTTCTGCCCCTCCAGGCCCACGAACATGATACAGTTCTGTGGTGACCTCGAATCCTACTTCCAATGTCTCTGACTCAAAGAATATTTCCAACACATCTCTGAACAACATACTAACCCACAGAATCCTTCCTACCAACACTACAGAAAGGAGGATTCTGCATGGACTCCTCCTGAAGATCAAAACAACAGACTGGACTTCTACATAGATTGCTTCTGTCGACCTGCATGGGCTGACATTGTGGAAAAGCTTGTCCCATAACCTCAGCCATGCTGAACACAATGCCATCAACAGCCTCAGGAACAACTCTGACATCATAATCAAAAACGCTGACAAAGGAGGTGCTGTCATCATCATGAATAAGTTGGAATATGAACAAGAGGCTGCTAGGCGGCTCTCTAACTTCACATTCTACAGGCCATTATCCTCTGATCCCACCGAGGATTACCAAAAGAAACTATACCATCTGCTCAAGAAACTCCCTGAAAAAGCACAGGAACAGATCTGTGCAGACACACGCCTACAACCCCGACCAGGGGTATTCTATTTGCTACCCAAGATCCATAAGCCTGGAAATCCTGGACTCCCCATCATCTCAGGCATTGGCAGCCAGACAATCCTGCTGTTAGGGTACGTGGACTCTCCCCTCAGGCCCTATGCTACCAGCACTCCCAGCTATCTTCAAGACACCACTGACTTCCTGAGAAAACTACAATCCATTGGTGATCTTCCAGAAAACACCATCCTGGCCACTATGGATGTAGAAGCCCTGTACACCAACATTCCACACAAAGATGGACTACAAGCTATCAGGAACAGTATCCCCAATAATGTCACGGCAAACCTGGTGGCTGACCTTTGTGAGTTTGTCCTCACCCACAACTATTTCACATTTGGGGACAATATATACCTTCAAGTCAGTGGCACTGCTATGGGTACCCGCATGGCCCCACAGTATGCCAACATTTTTATGGCTGACCTAGAACAATGCTTCCTTAGCTCTCGTCCCCTAACGCCCCTACTCTACTTGCGCTAAATTGATGACATCTTCATCATCTGGACCCATGAAAAGAAGCCCTTCAGGAATTCCACCATGATTTCAAAAATTTCCATCTCGCCATCAACCTCAGCCTAGACCAGTCCACACAAGTGGTCCATTTCCTGGACACTACTGTGCTAATAAGCGATGGTCACATAAACACCACCCTATACCGGAAACCTACTGACCACTATACTTACCTACTTGCCTCCAGCTTCCATCCAGGACACACCACATGATCCATTGTCTACAGCCAAGCTCTGAGATACAACTGCATTTGCTCCAACCCCTCAGCCAGAGACAAACACCTACAAGATCTCTATCAAGCATTCTTAAAACTACAATACCCACCTCCTGAAGTGGAAAAAACAGATTGACAGAGCCAGAAGAGTACCCAGAAGTCACCTACTACAGGACAGGCCCAACAAAGAAAATAACAGAACACCCCTAGCTGTCACCTTCAGCCCCCAACTAAAACCTCTCCAGCGCATCATCAAAGATTTACAACCTATCCTGAAAAATGATCCCTCTCTCACAGATCTTGGGAGACAGACCATTCCTCACTTACAGACAGCCCCCCAACCTGAAGCAAATACTCTCCAGCAACCACACACCACACAACAAAAACGCTAACCCAGGAACCTATCCTTGCAACAAAGCCCGATGCCAACTCTGTCCACATATTTATTCAAGTGACACCATCATAGGACCTAATTACATTAGGTACTCCATCAGGGGCTCATTCACCTGCACATCTACCAATGTGATATATGCTATCATGTGCCAGCAATGCCCCTCTGCCATGTACATTGGCCAAACTGGACAGACTCCATGCAAAAGAATAAATGGACACAAATCTGACATCAGGAATCATAACATTCAAAAACCTGTAGGAGAACACTTCAACCTCTCTGGCCACTCAGTAAAAGATTTAAGGGTGGCAATTTTGCAACAGAAAAGCTTCAAAAACAGACTACAACGAGAAACTGCTGAGCTTGATTTAATATGCAAACTAGATACCATTAACTTGGGTTTGAATAGAGACTGGGAGTGGCTGGGTCATTACACATATTAAATCTATTTCCCTACGTTAAGTATCCTCACATCTTCTTGTCAACTGTCTAAATGGGCCATCTTGATTATCACTACAAATGTTCTTTTCTCCTGCTGCTAATAGCTCATCTTAATTAGCCTCTTCCTTCTCTGTATGTGTGTGTGAGATTATATTTTTTACTATATGTTCCATTCTATGCATCTGATGAGGTGAGCTGTAGCCCACGAAAGCTTATGCTCTAATAAATTTGTTAGTCTCTAATGTGCCACAAGTACTCCTGTTCTGTTTGAGCCATAGACAGAAGCACAAGAACAGCTCAGGCATATATATGGCTTTGTCATATGAGAGGGGAGACGGTCTTTTTTCCTAAAAAATAATTAAACAGTCTATATAGGGTTCAGCCTCCAACCTTTGACTGACACCCCTTCTATACTGATGCCATTAGAGTCAGCCAGCATGGCCATTACAACTTGAACATCTTCCCTGAAATGCCAGTGCTACTACCTCATGTGGGATCAGAGGTAAAGGCAGAAAACTGCAAAGCAGAAATTTTTAATCCCATTCAGAATCCTTAGAACAAGCCTTTAGTCAAAATTCTTAAATGATTAGGAAAAAAGTCTGGTTCTGGGAGTTTCAGTACGGCTGCCTTTCAGTGAGAATCCCACTAGAGAAATATGTCCTAGCAGCAGTTCTAAGAAAAACCAATGGTAGGTGATAGGTTGGCCAGATGCCAACATGCCCTCCTTGGCCTGTGGAGGTGGATTAACAGGATAACAGTTCAGATGGGGATGTTTTCTGCCAAACCTTGGCAAGTGATTGGAAGATTTAGTGATTTAAAGAGACACATTTTGGCACCTTACTGTAGAGAGGCGATGGAGGAGATGGCATGTACATATACCCATGAGGGGGAAGTGAAAAGCAAGGATTGACTGTGAGACAGACGTATGCTAGACAGGATTTGAACTTTCCCATATATTGAAATTGTTGAGATTCCCCAGCAGCTCTCCAGCTCCCCACGGACACTCAAAGGAAAGCACATACACGATGTTTGCCAGTATTCAGTTTAGCTGAAGCAGAAATTCTTAGGGACTCTCCATGTAATCAGAGGAGATGCCTGGGCATAGGAGCGCGGCTCTGACCACAGTGCATGAGGGTGTTGAAGAGGGATGGAAAGGTGGTTTAAAGCTTACATTTGCACTGCTCTGTACCAGGCTGGTTCCCATTTGCTGGGATAGAGCAGCCCTTAGTTTGTTCTACCAGATACCAGGTAGCAATTGGCCACAGCAGTCCAAAAGCACAGCTGATGATCAGTAAGATAAAGGGTCATCCAAACCCCACTCCTCTGGCCATGCTATGCTGGTAGCAGGGTGGGCGAGCAGAGAGAGGTTAAGCCACTTTAGGGCCACTATGTTAGCAGAGAAGGGAAAAGCAGCTGCACCACACTAAAGACTTTAATACCTTTGACTAGCTGTGAACTGGTGTGCACCCCACAGCAGCCTGGGTAGAGCTGGCAAGGTCTGAAGGTATATCTACACTGCAGTGAAACACTCGCAGCTGACTTGTGTCAGCTGGCTCAGCTGCAGGGCTGTAAACTTGCAGTGTAGATATTCAGGCTGGACCTGGAGCCTGTTCTCGGGGGCCCTCCCTGCACCCTAGGATAAAGGAGGTTGTCATGGTCAAGGAGAAAGTCTAGGGAGAGAATAAGCCATGAAATCCTGCCCTGGAGTAAGGAGTCTGGGAAGAAGTTGGGAGGAGTGAAGTAACTATGGGGAGTAGAGTGAACTCCAGAGGTAAACCCAGAAACAGGCAAGAGAAGATAGAGAGTCTAGGTAGGAAGGAAACGAGAGAAATAGTAACAGTAACGGGGACTACTGGTTATAGGGTCCTTGGACTGGAACCCTGTGTAGAGGGTGGGCCCAGGTTCCCCTGCCAGCCACTGGCATAGTGACACAGAACCCTGAGCTGGGGCTGAACACCATCTGGAGACAGCATTTGGACCATTGTTCTGTTGGACTTTATAACTCTAGAAGGGGTGGAGTAAATGGTAAATTGGCCAGAGGCCAAGTTGACCAGAAGGGATTATCGCAGAATGAGCAACAAGCAGCAAGGGGACCCCCAATGCAGCAAGAGCTACATTCCCAGATCTAGATGCAAGGAGGTGCACTAATGGTGAGTGGCAGCCCCATTACACTAGCCTTGGAACTGACATTAAATACTTTCCTGGAAAAAAAAATCAGAATCCCTTAAACTTGTCTGACATAGATGCCAATGCCTGTTTGCAGATACTGAGGAGAAAAAAAAAATGCACATTTCAAGGGCTCTTCAGGGAAATGCAGGTAGTTTTAAAGATGTTTACTGCCAATGAAACTGGAACACTTAGCGCTAAGAAGGAAAAGAGTGTTCCAGCTCTAGCTGAGCTATCAGATATAAGTGCTAGTTCAGAAGTCCCTGCAGCTCAGCAGGAAACTTCAGCTAAGGAGGTACCAGAGAGTTTCACACCAGCTATAGTAATAAAGGTACTGGAAAGGTACTGAATGCGTGCCTAGAAAACCAGTGGTAACGTTTTCTGGATCTAATGAAGAGAAGCATACCAAACCTTGCTAGCTATTAGAGAAATAATAAGAAATGGAAGGACTGTAAACAGTGGAAGTCAAACAGACAACTAGTTTTAGTAAGACTGAGTGGTGCCATTTTTGCATGCAAACCAATCAAGTTTCCAGGGGCATTATTTGTTTAGAAGTGAAGTTGGACAGAGAATTAAAAGAGAGGAAAAACAAGAGTTAGCAGCAGCGAGTGACAGAGCATTGAGAATGGAACATGGAGCTATTCACGTCCAGGTAACTCATATCCAGCCCATGTTGGCATTGCCATGATGGTTCCTTGGTGGCATATGTGAAATGTGCTGATGCTGTCAGCTGATAGGTGTCCCTATCACAAAATGTGCCATAAAAATTGCAACCGTTGTTGGCAGTCCCAGATGAGAGGCCATTGACTGAATTAATTAACAATCAACTCATCTCCTAGGGTGTTCAAGACAAGTGGCACATTAGCATAATGGGCAAACATGTTCTGCTGAGCTCCCACTGTATCTGTTCTATAGTAGATTCCAGTCCCAGTACTGCAATCTGGAATCCGTCAGGAGCACTTACTATGTGTAATGGAATCCTCAGTAGAGAGTAGTGGACCTGTAAAACCGACTAATACAATCTGACAAGATGACAAAAATACATATTTAACAGAGAATGGATATTAAGGGGGAAAAAATAAGATTTGAGAACTGGAAGATATAGAATCGAAGGGAGGTCATCTAGTCCAGTCCCCTGTACTCAAGGCAGGACTAAGTATTATCTAGACCATCCCTTACAGGTGATTGTCTAACCTGCTCTTAAAAACCTCTAATGATGGAGATTTCACAACCTCCGTAGGCAATTTATTCCAGTGCTTAACCACCCTGACCATTAGGAAGTTTTTCTACTTAGTATGAGTCCCTGTAGTGGCATTAAGATATCACATGATGTGTGGACTAGAGATAGGTCACTTAAGGTAAAATATCAGATACTTAACAAGATCAAAGACATACAGGTTTCTTCTGATGTTTCATGTGTCAGAAATAATTCCATAGTAGCTTTTTTTTTTCCTCTCTGCATTTTGATACTTGTGCCTCTGGGCAAGGCCAGGAAATAAACAGACTTTTGAAACGCAAGGAGTGAGCCCTCTGAATGCTTTTACATTTTTCTATCTCCTGGATCACTTAGCTTTGACCACGTCTATAATTGTCCTTAGCAACTCTTCCCTGGCATTGTTTGAAGAGGGAGATGGCAGTCTAATCTATGCCCAACATCTCATTTCCAAGTATAGTATATTTGGCTGGGTGTCCTCAGAGCTTAAAGTACTTTCTCTGCTTGGGCCAACCATCAACTGTTTTCTGGTAACAGTTCAGATACCAAGTTCAAGTTGCCTTAATACAAATACATTTTATTTAAGGTTTTAGAGAAATAGAAAATAATAAAATATTTACAGATTCCAAGGCTTGAAGGGGCCATTGTGATCATCTGGTCTGAGCTCCTGTAGAACACAGGCAATTGAATTTCCCCAGAATAATTCCGAGATATTATATTAATTAATTAATTAATTAATTTTTAAAATCCAATCCTGATTTAAAAATTGTCAGTGATGGAGAATCCACCAGGATCCTTGGCAACTTGTTCTAATGGTTAATTACCCTCACTGTTACAGGCATACTTTTTTTTTTTTTTTTAGTTTCAGTCTGAATTTGTCTAGCTTCAACTTCCAGTCTTTTTGGATACAATTAATTTAGGCTTGAATAGAGACTGGGAGTGGCTAAGTCATTATTCAAGGTAACCTATTTCCCCTTGTTTTTTCCTACCCCCCCACGCCCCCACCCCTCCACCCCCCGTTCCTCAGACGTTCTTGTTAAACCCTGGATTTGTGCTGGAAATGGCCCACCTTGATTATCATACACATTGTAAGGAGAGTGGTCACTTTAGATAAGCTATTACCATCAGGAAAGTGGGGTGGGGGGGAGAGAAAACCTTCTGTAGTGATAAACACCCATTTTTTCATGGTTTGTGTATATAAAAACATCTTCTGTATTTTCCACAGTATGCAGCCGATGAAGTGAGCTGTAGCTCACGAAAGCTTATGCTCAAATAAATTGGTTAGTCTCCAAGGTGCCACAAGTCCTCCTTTTCTTTTTGCGAATACAGACTAACACGGCTGTTACTCTGAAACCTTTGGAACATGTTAGACCTTTCTCTGCTAGATTGAAGAGCCCATTATCAAATATTTCTTCCCCATATAGGAACTTATAGACTGTAATAAAGTCACCCCTTAACCTTTTCTTTGTTAAACTAAATAGATTGATCTCCTTGAATCTGTCACTACAAGGCATATTTTCTAATCCTTTAACCATTCTTGTGGCTCATCTCAGAACCCTCTCCAATGTATCAACATCCTTCTGTTGGCACTGTGAGCACAGTATTTCAGCACCACTTGCACCAGTGCCATCCCAGCATCACATTAGCTCTTTTGTCCAGAGAGTCACATTGGGCGTTCATGTTCAGCTGATTATCCACCACGAGCCCCAAATCTTTTTCAGTCATTGCTTCCCAGAAGAGTCCCGCATCCTGGAAGTATGGCCTACATTCTTTGTTCTTAGAGGTATACATTTACATTTAGCTGTATTAAAATGAATATTCTATACTTGCACCCAGTTTACTGAGTGATCCCGATTGCTCTGAATCAGTGACCTCCTCTTCATTATTTGCCACTCCTTCAATATTTGTATAATCTGGAAACTATCAGTAGTGATTTGATGTTTTCTTCCATGTCATTAATAAAAATGTTAAATAGCGTAGGGCCAAGAACCAATCCCTGTGGGACCCTTTTGGAAACACACCCGCTCAATGATGATTGCCCATTTACTATTGCATTTTGAAACCTATCGGTTAGCCAGTTTTTAATCCATTTATTGTGGCCATGTTAATTTTTTTAAATCAAAATGTTGTGCAGTACTAAATCAAACACCTTACAGAAGTCTTAGTATCTTATATTAACACGATTAGCTTTATAAACCAAACTTGCAATCTCATGGGGAAAAAGGATATCAGGTTAGTTTGACAAGATCATAGAATCATAGACTTTAAGGTCAGAAGGGACCATTATGATCGTCTAGTCTGACCTCCTGCACAACGCAGGCCACAGAATCTCACCCACCCACTCCTGTAGCAAACCCCTGACCTATGTACTGAAGTCTTCAAATCATCATTTAAAGACTTCAAGGTCCAGAGAATCCTCCAGCAAGTGACCTGTGCCCCACGCTGCAGAGCAAGGTGAAAAACCCCCAGGGCCTCTGCTAATCTGCTCTGGAGGAGACTTACTTCCCAACCCCAAATATGGTGATCAGCTAAACCCTGAGCATGTGGGCAAGACTCGCCAGCCAGGCACCCAGGAAAAAATTCTCTGTAGTATCTCAGATCCAACCCTATCTAACATCCCATCACAGGCCATTGAGCATATTTACCGCTAATAGTCAAAGATCAATTAATTGCCAAAATTAGGCTATGCCATCATACCATCCCCTCCATAAATTTATCAAGCTTAGTCTTGAAGCCAGATATATCTTTTGCCTCCACTGCTCCCCTTGGAAGGCTATTCCAGAACTTTACTCCTCTGATGGTTACAAACCTTCATCTTATTTCAAGTCTAAACTTCCTGATGGCCAGTTTATATCCATTTGTTCTTGTGTCCACATTGGTACTGAGCTTAAATAATTCCTCTCCCTCCCTGGTATTTATCCCTCTGATATATTTATAGAGAGCAATCGTATCTCCCCTCAGCCTTCTTTTGGTTAGGCTAAACAAGCCAAGCTCTTTGAGTCTCCTTTCATAAGACAGGTTTTCCATTCCCTGGATCATCCTACTAGTTCTTCTCTGTACCTGTTCTAGTTTGAATTAATCCATTTTAAACATGGGAGACCAGAACCGCACACAATATTCCAGATGAGGTCTCACCAGTGCCTTGTATAATGGTACTAACACCTCCTTATCTCTACTGGAAATACCTCACCTGATACATCCCAAGACCACGTTAGCTTTTTTCATAGCCATATGACATTGTCAGCTCATAGACATCCCGTGATCAACCACTACTCCGAGGTCCTTCTCCTCCTCTGTTACTTCCAAGTTTTGCGTCCCCAGTTTATAACAAAAATTCTTGTTATTAATCTCTAAATGCATGACCTTGCACTTTTCACTATTAAATTTCATCCTATTACTATTATTCCAGTTTACAAGGTCATCCAGATCTTCCTGTATGATATCACAGTCCCTCTCTGTATTGGCAATACCTCCCAGCTTTGTGCCATCCGCAAACTTTATTAGCATATTCCCACTTTTTGTGCCAAGGTCAGTAATAAAAGATTAAATAGGATTGGTCCCAAAACCTATCCCTGAGGAACTGCATTAGTAACCTCCTTCCAGCCTGACAGTTCACCATTCAGTGTTACCTGTTGTAATCTCTCCTTTAACCAGTTCCTTATCCACCTTTCAATTTTCATATTGATCCCCATCTTTTCCAATTTAGCTAATAATTCCCCATGTGGAACCGTATCAAATGACTTACTGAAATTGAGGTAAATTAGATCACGAATATGATTAAAGGCTTAGAAAATGTGACCTATGAGGGAAGACTGAAAAATTGCATTTGTTTAATTTGGAGAAGAGAAGACTGAGAGGGGACATGAAAACAGTTTTCAAGTACATAACGGGTTGTTACAAAAAGGAGGGAGAAAAATTGTTCTCTCTAACTTCTGAGGATAGGACAAGAAGCAATGGGCAGGTTTAGGTTGCAGCAAGGGTGGCTTAGGTTGGACATTAGTAAAAACTTCCTCTCAGGGTAGTAAAACGCTGTAACAAATTGCCTGTGGAGAGGTTGTGGAATATCCATCATTGGAGATTTTAAAGAGCAAGTTAGACAAATACCGGTCAGGGAAGTTTCTAGATTATACTTAGTCCTGCCATGAGTGCGGAGGACTGGACTAAATGACCTCCTGAGATCCCTTCCAGTCCTCTGATACTCTGACATGGTAAAATGTCTGCAATCCCCTCTAACATTTTTATAAGCAATTTCCCTTTACTTGTGTTCTCTCATTCACTGTGTCCTTAAACCAAAATGTAATGAAGAACATTCATTATTTAATTGTATGATTTAAATAGCGATCTCTCTTATATCAGCCACAAATTGGTAAACTACTGTTGGATAGGAAAAGTGTAATTCTTTGAGTTTTGGATCAAAAGTTCCTCAGGAAATATCTCAACTCGACATGAATCCCTGAGTAGCTACGTTTTTGTTCAATATAAAATGGCATGTATGCAGACAACTGTCTATTAAGGAGACTCATGTGGGTTGCATATTCCATCCAGGTTGCAAAACAGCCAGTGTTAATGAAGGTTGCCTCATATGGGACCTAGATCAGAGTATTTGAATAACTACAGTGGAACCTCAGAGTTATGAACACCAGAGTTATGAACTGACCAATCAACCACACACCGCATTTGGAACCCAAGTACAGGCAGCAGCAGAGACCAAAAAAAAAAAAAAAAAAAGCAACAAATACAGTACAGTGTATTCAATGTAAATGACTAAAAAAGGGGGGGGGGAGGGGCAAGCAGCATTTTTCTTGTGCATAGTAAAGTTTCAAAGCTGTATTAAGTCAGTGTTCAGTTGTAAACTTCTGAAAGAACAACCATTACGTTTTGTTTAGAGTTACGAACATTTCAGAGTTACGAACAACCTCCATTCCCAAGGTATTCTTAACTCTGAGGTTCCCACAAATGCAAATACTATACTTTTATTATTACTTTAACATGTTGATCTGAAGATAAAATCAAGTTCTTAATTGAGGAAGTAAACCAGCATTTGGTCTATACTTTGGTTCTATTACTATCTAACTGTACTGTCATCTGCTTTTCCCAATAACCGTTCCTCAAATGCATGACTAGTTTAGTGCACAGTATATGGCAACTGTAAGGGTATAATCACATGTTTCAATGCTAGCATTTCAAAAATCATAGACATTAGTAAATGACATGGAGTTAAACCCAGACAACAATGCACTTGTCTCTTAGTTTATCTTTTCACCATGAAATATTAATAAGCCAGCTCTACCACTGCTGCTAGCTACTGCTACATGAAATACTTTTGTATCATCAGAGCAGTGTAATTTACAAAATGCTTGTCTCCTGAGAAGAGCCTCAGAAGAAGGTGCTCTGTATTTCTTTCATATTTTCAAGGCAGCCTGGTATGGAATTTTTCTTACTTGAATTCCCCATTTTCTTCTTTGTTTGGTCTATGGTATATTCACTTTCATTATAAATCCCTTTTCATTGGTATCTATTATGAAAATTCATTAGGTGGGTTTAATTTTCCACAATGAAATGGCATAGTTCTGAGTTGCTTCAGAGTTTTCTTTGGAACCCTACTAATTTAAATTATGTGCAAAGAAATCTCACTGAAATATATTAATTCAGGAGACTGGAAAATGAGTCATCTTAAATATGCTTCCTGTTCATGCCTGTTTAATTGAACAATGTGCGTACATACACCATATCTGTGGTGGGGATATCCACGTGATAAACAGCTTTTAACATTTGCCTTGACCATCTCACTTGCACTCTATCATCTAAATCTACCTCTGCTGGGAGTATTTCTAAAATTCTAAGGATGAAATCCTGGCCCCATTGCAGCCAATGGTAAAACTCCCTTAGATTTCATCAGGGCCAGGATTTTACCTCATATCTCCAAGCTAATGCAAGCAGTTTCCAATGAGAAAACCTATCTAATACATTTTTTTCTTCCTCCCTTCAGCCTCATCTCCCAGTTCACTCGTCTGAGATGCAGGACAGGCAGTATTCTGTCCTATACAAATGATAGTCTTAAGAGCAGATATCTCACACCATTTTATTGCTAGGGATTGGTGCTACATACCATTGGACAGGGGAGATTTCCAGATTCCCAATGGAACCCAACATTTGCTCCTGACTCTAATAGGTTCTGAGAGGACCTTAAAATCATGACATTAGGTACAGAAAATCAATTTTTGACAATTATAGAAGTTTCTGAAATGGATCAGTTATTTTTCACTATGCATCTTATTCAGTGTTTATCGCCACGGTATCTCTCAGCACTACACGTGTGCAATGTGGTAAATAGAACACATGCTGGTGTGGTATAAAGATTTGATTTACACTCATTGGGGATGACCTGTAGAACTCACAGGTGGTCTCATCACTCATGAGTAACGTGAACATTTTGAACTCAAGCTGATAGAAACTGGATGACATACCACATCCATACGTATTCTCTCTCTCTCTCACTCTTTGTCATATTATATACTTTGTATCAAATAATTTATGTTGGTGTTGCTTAAGTATATGCACCTAGCACATTTTTGGGTGCTGTATAAATAAAAGTATTAGTATCTGATCTAGTTTTCACGTAATGGCAATTTGTTAAATAGTTTACTATATTCCTTCCCTTGAAAACTGCTTCTTCATGACTATATGTCAAAATCAGTCTAGGATTCATGTGTTGTGGGGTAACGTAATTTTCTTGGACAGGTAAAGAGTCACAAAGAAACAGACATTTTTCAAAAAAATGAAAATAAAATAGCCAGTTAAAGATCATTTAATCTCAAAGACACTTAGTTTAATCACACTTTTCAGCAAATATTCTGAGAGGTAACTGTAAACATTTGAAAGCATGAGGATTTTCTTCTTCCTCTCGAGTTTACTAGGGAGGATAGGATCAGCTTAATAATGGAACCATGATCTTAATGACAGAAGGGCTACCTTCTTCTCCATAATAATCAGCTACACACACCTGCAAAGCTGAGAAGTGAATCCTATTCTTTCAGCTCCAGAAACACTGGCATTTACCCCATTTGAGGTAAGTAACCAATCTTGCTATAGATACCGATTAGCTGTAGAAATACCCCTAATGTTCTTTCTGAGCAACGTGCAGCTAACAGAGCAACACACTCACTTACACATATAGAGACTAGTCCAAAGGAAAGACTCCTATTGACTTCAGTGAGTTCTGGCCATAGTGCTCAGTCATGCTCCCACTAAAGTCAATGCCCAATCAATCAATCAGTTAACAACGGACACAGGAGTGGGCCCATAATTCCCACTGAAACCAAAGTATTTGGCCCAAAACTATCCATAACAAACATAATTGAGAACTTTGCTTAACTTTGTCAGATGTAGCATGGAATTAGTAACCTTAGAGAAGCTGTGACAGTGAGCCAGCGAGGGTTAAACAACCAGTAGGCTAAGTGATCTAAAGATCAACCTTTAAGAACATATTAGGGAAGTACTGAAACGGTAAACAGGGCCATTTCTTGTAGATAGCTATCAAAGCCATCTTAGATGCACTAAAACCTTTGAAATGTAAACCTATATTGTCACAGAATTAGAAGTAAATACTAATTGTATTTGTCTGTGTTTACCTATATCTGTTAGGAATTTAACAATGTGATCTAATTAGCCGGTAGATGCAAAACTTCGGTTCCTGTTGGTAATATTTCATCACTATATTCTGTTGATTCAGAGATCAAAAGGGAATATTGTCAATTAGATGAAACGTGTGGTGTAGTAATATCATTGTCTTATTTCTCTTTTAAGTTTGTAGTAAACTACCTGTGAACCTTTGAATGGTGAATTGCCTTATGCTAATCAATGCAACTAACTACCAGTGTATAAATAGGAAATAGAAAGTTTACTTCAAAGCAACAATGTATATTACCTATTCTTCATCCAAGGAATGCCTGTGGTATTATCTGCTGTCAAGAGGATATTGTAGCCTGCCAGAGAACTCTAGGGCCTGATCCTGTCGTCTCAGATCTGCTTAAGCTTTGTCAGGAGAAGTTGAAGTCGCAAGACTGAGCTATCCAGCTCTATTCTGGATTACCCTGCAATTTCTCATGGAAGAATTTAAATACATGGCCTGCCTATTGCACTATGACTTAATGAATTGATTCTGGAAGGATTTTTTGCAAAACAGCAGCTCAACATCTGTGCTATGAAACTGACCTAAGGACTTTATTCATATCTCTGTGTATAATGATCTTTTAACCATAAGAACTCTCTTTTCTTTTTAATACAATGGAGATTAGTTAATAAGAATTGGCTGTAAGTGTATATTTGAGTAAAATCTGAAACACAGAGCATAATGTGTCCAATTTCTTGGGGCTGGTAAAACTTTATATATGGTGAATAAGATTTTCAGTGTCCTCCTCATATTTGATTTGGCTGTCTGGGTGGGAGCCCAGGGCTGGGTTGCTTTAAGGGAACTGTATTTTTGGTTTCTGGATAACCAGAAAAGTGTTGCAGAAGCTGTTTTGTTGCTGGCTCAGTGAATCTAATTATTAGAATAAACCATCAGTTTTGAGGATTGTCTGCCCCATTCTTTGCAGTTTGCCCTGACTGAGCACTCTCAGTGAGGCCCCTCCAGCAACCACGGTTATAGCAGCCTTCTCAGATTAGGGTGATTTTATGTGATTCAGAAACTGACAAAAAGAACAAGGAGTACTTATGGCACCTTAGAGACTAACAAATTTATTTGAGCATAAGCTTTTGTGGGCTAAAACCCACTTCATTGGATGCATGCAGTGGAAAATACAGTAGGAAGATATATATACACACACAGAGAACATGAAAAAATGGGTGTTGCCATACCCACTATAATGGGAGTGATCAATTAAGGTGAGCTATTATCAGCAGGAGAAGAAAACCTTTTGTAGTGATAATCAGGATGGCCCATTTCCAACAGTTGACAAGAAGGTGAGAGTAACAGTGGGGGCGGCGAGGGGGTGGGGGGGAAATAAGCATGGGGAAATAGTTTTACTTTGTGTTATGACCTATCCACTCCCAGTCTTTATTCAAGCCTAATTTAATGGTATCCAATTTGCAAATTAATTCCAGTTCAGCAGTCTCTCGTTGGAGTCTGTTTTTGAAGTTTTTGTTGTTGTAATATTGTGACTTTTAGGTCTGTAATCGAGTGACCAGGGAGATTGAAGTGTTCTCCGGCTGGTTTTTGAATGTTACAATTCTTGACGTCTGATTCGTGTCCATTTATTCTCTGTCTGGTTTGGCCAATGTACATGGCAGAGGGGCATTGTTGGCACATGATGGCATATATCACATTGGTAGATGTGCAGGTGAATGAGCCTCTGATAGTGTGGCTGATGTGATTAGGCCCTATGATGGTGTCCCCTGAATAGATATGTGGGCACAGTTGGCAACAGGCTTTGTTGCAAGGATAGGTTCCTGGGTTAGTGTTTTTGTTGTGTGGTGTGTGGTTGTTGGTGAGTATTTGCTTCAGGTTGAGGGGCTGTCTGTAAGCAAGGACTGGCCTGTCTCCCAAAATCTGTGAGAGTGAGTGATCATCCTTCAGGATAGGTTGTAGATCCTTGATGATGCATTGGAGAGTTTTTAGTTGGGGGCTGTAGGTGATGGCTAGTGGCGTTCTGTTACTTTCTTTGTTGGGCCTGTCCTGTAGTAGGTGACTTCTGGGTACTCTTCTGGCTCTGTCAATCTGTTTCTTCACTTCAGGAGGTGGGTATTGTCAAACTGACAAATTTTCTTTGACCTTTGCAGAACTAGTCTCCCTTTACTGCAGAGTAAATATGGAAATGTCCAAACTTAAGTTATAAGGGAGCGAAAATAGGGCTTTAAAATGGAAGCTGGTGGCAACTTTAATTTTTGGAAACCTACTACCTCTCCATAATACTAGAACTATCATAGGCTGGCAAGAGGAAAAACTAGATGATCGTGTTGGTCTCTGCTTCCAGTTACTAAAATACTATATATTCCCTAGTTTAGATATACAATGAATTCTTTTCTCCTTTTATTTGCAGTGTTCATGGCTTTGGCCAAGATTCTGCTGTGACTAGTAACTAACCATCCATAATTTAATTAAATGTAATTAGGTGACTACTTGCAATTTTGGGGGACAATGGAGTAGTTTCTGGATGCAAATCTCTGGTTTTACCAAAAGAGATTAAAGCACAAGTGCTGAAATACTATAGAGATGTATATGTATGACCTATAAGACTAATGCTGTGTAATGACGTCGTTCCTTTGTTTACTTTGATCTTTTGCAGTTCTTTCAAATTAGGACTTTTCTACTAAGTCTTAAAAGTATTTAAACTCTAATAGAAAAGAACCCCTGTGGATAAATTAGCACTCTCAAGGTATCTTTTAACTCACTATTATCTCTTCCCTGGAGAATGACTTAATTACAGCTACATTGTATGCATTCTATGTTGTCTAAGACTGTTGAAAGTGAAACCGCTAGTGGAGAGGAACAGGCATCATTTGAAGCTGATAATGAGTTAGGCATCAAAATCTCACCTAAACTAACACTAGAAATCAGCCTTGATGGTGATGATTAACTGATGTCTATTGCACATCTATAAATAACACCCCCCCCCCTTGCATAATTGCTGTCATTTTGCAGAAAGTATTTTCACCTTGCCTTTTGAAGTTAGAATAATCAGTGTCTTTTTTTTTTTTTTTTAATCAGGAAAGCAATTTGCGAAGTTGTTAGATCAGAAGCAGTATATGATACCTTGGTGGGCAATTTAAGCACAGATGTTTTTGGAAGATAAATTTGCCACACTATTCTCAAACCTAACCCGACAACGGTTTGTAGACGATCAAAATTGAAGTTTGCATATTTTGGTGGGTAAAGAATCTGAAGTTCATTTGCAAAAAGAATATTTCACTGCATGCCAAAAGGATTAACACTCAAGACGGCAAAGATATTGAGATGGAGGCACTTGCTGCTCGTTGAACTTTAGGAAATGAAAGATTTGAGTGAGGGCCCTGGGCATGGGAGACCTGATATGTTAATCCAACTGCCATTTGATATTAGAAAACAAAAGTGATCGCTTGTCATGACTCTTCCTCTTTTTTTTTGAGTAGGTTTTATTTAGAACTTCTCTTTCACCAGTGTCGCAGCTGCTTTTAATCCTGTATCTTGCAAAGTCAAAACATTTTTATTTTCTCTTATTCTGATGAAAAACAGAAGCACTCAAATAGCAGTTCCTGTTGGCTAGACATCACACTGTATGCAAGCCCCCAAGTCTCTAATAAAAATAAGGAGATGAATACTTAACCAGTCTCATTCATAACGTCAAATGGGGCAGATTCTCAGCTGGGCGATCTATTGCAACATGCTTTACAAAGGTAGGTAAGCAGAAAGTGACCAAAGATCTATCTTGTATGATATTCCCAAGAGCTTCTTTTAGGTCATCTGAGATGGTTTATTATTTTATTTATTATTTATTTATTTCATTAATCAAAATCTTTCGGGTTTTTTAATAACTACAAAATGTTCATGGTCACCACAGAACAATTTCTACCAAGAATAATAAAATAGCTTGAAAAAAACAATCAATCAGGTGAAATGAGTGTTCACTCTGATAAATGGGGTGGGCGTGAAAAGTTGAATGAGTGTAAACAATATCCGAGGCGTTCTTTTGCTCTGTATGAGTTTTAACAATGCTTGTTCAGGGTTTTGTGACGAGTTATTCAGAACACAAAGTCACTGGAAACAAATCCTCCATTATGAAAAATATCCATGTATCGCTACTGAGTCACACTCTGGCGCTCATGGCACCTGCACACCTTTTAAGAAACATTGTGCTTTTGGTATGGCTTTTTCATCATCCTAAGAATTGCCTCCACAAAAGTGTCCTGACTGTAGATTTTGAAAATATGGTCATCTTAACTAAAGATTACTATTCTATTTTAGAGGCAGAGGGAAATTGAGGCATTGATGTGTTAAGTGATTTGTCTAAAGTCACAGAAGTAGAGATTCACAGAGGCAGGCGTAGAACTCGGGTGGCCTATCTCACAGGGTATCTCTATGCTGCAATTAAATACCCAGGCCTGGCCCATGTCAGCTGACTCAGGCTTTGTCTACAGGGCTGTCAAATTGCAGTGTAGACGTTTGGGCCCAGAGTGGAGCTGGGGTTCTTGGACCCTCTCCCCATGCAAGATCCCACCTCTTGGGCTCCACATTGCAATTTTACAGCCCTGTAGCCTGAGCTACACGACCCTGTATCAGCTGACTTGGGCCAATCACAGGTGTTTAATTCCAGTGTTGACATGCACACAGTTTGGTCACCTATCCAGGAGACCATATCACTTGTGTTTTCTTTTAACACACAAACTGCTCCAGAACTCACAGCTAGTGCCAATGGCCAGAACTAACCTTAGATCTTCATCTGGTAAAAATACCATAATGATGGGTGCTATAAAAAATCCAAGATAGTTAGAAGTAGGGCTGTGAATTAATCACGGTTAACTCAAGTGATTAACTCAAAACAAATTAACTAGATTCAAAAAGTCACGATTAATCGCAGTTTTAATCGCACTATTAAACAACAATAGAATACCAATTTAAATTTATTATACATTTTTGCATGCTTTTCTACATTTTCAAATATATTGATTTCAATTACAGCACAGAATACAAAGCATACAGTGCTCACTTTATATTATTCTTTTTGTTTAAAAATATTTACACTGTAAAAAAAGATAAACAAAAGAAATAGTATTTTTCAATTCACCTCATAAAAGTCCACTCAGTCCTATTTCTTGTTCAGCTAATTGCTAAGGCAAACAAGTACTAGTGGCACCTTAGAGACTAACCAATTTATTTGAGCATAAGCTTTCATGAGCTACAGCTCACTTTCGATGAAGTGAGCTGTAGCTCATGAAAGCTTATGCTCAAATAAATTGGTTAGTCTCTAAGGTGCCACTAGTACTCCTTTTCTTTTTGCGAATACAGACTAACACGGCTGCTACTCTGAAACCTAAGAAAAACAAGTTTGTTTACATATACAGGCGATAATACTGCCCACTTCTTATTTACAGTGTCACCTGAAAGTGAGAACAGGTATTCCCATGGCACTGTTGTATCCGGTCTTGCAAGGTATTTATGTGCCAGATATACTAAACATTCATGTACCCCTTCATGCGTCAACTTGTAGGCTCTAAAGTTTTACACAGTTTTGTTTTTCAGTGCAGTTATGTAAAAAAAAAAAATTCTACATCTGTAAGTTGCACTTTCATGATAAAGAGATTGCAATACCGTACTTGTATGAAGTGAATTGAAACGTGCCATTTCTTTTGCTTATCTTTTTTTACAGTGCAAATATTTGTAATAAAAAACAATACAAAGTGAGCACTGTATACTTCGTATCCTGTAGTGTAATTGAAACCAGTATATTTGAAAATGTAGAAAAGCATCCAAAATATGTATAATAAATTTAAATTGGTATTCTATTATTGTTTAACAGCACAATTAAAACTGCAATTAATCGTGATTATTTTTTAATCTCGTGATTAAGTGCAATTTTTTTTAATTGCTTGACAGCTGTAGTTGGAAGAGATTTCACTATTTTCTCTCGGACACATTCCCACCAGGATTATACACATCTTTTACTGGAAAATTAGACAATTGCATGGCCTTCTTGCTGGTCATAACTTTGATTGACAATGAAATGCTTCAACTACTGTAGAATATGTTTACCCACTTTTTGAGTAGGGCAGACTGCTGAGAACTTATACATCAGTACTCTTTACCATTGAATGGCTACCTATACACTTCTCGAGGTGCTGGTTAAGGTCTTAGTTACCTCAAAGGCTGCCTCTTTGCCTATGCCCAGCCACCTTTCGTGTTTATGGCAGGAATGCTGTGGGTGTCTGTCCTGAGGTAAAAGTTAAGTCCCAGTAACAGGCTGTGACCTCTAATTAATTCCTGTCAGACATATATCAGAGCCTGAGCACTCTTAGGCCCCAATCCTGCAAGCTGCTCTGTGCAGGGGTCCTCTTCAGTCACAAAAGTCAGGATAGCTCTCTGTGGGCAGTGGGGTCAGCTCATATGATCCATACTTTAGGGTCATGGCCTTAGAATGCACTGTAAGATGCCTCTCTTTTTCTAGGCTTTAGAAGAGTGGTGGGCAATCTGTGAGCCACAGGTGGCCCATCAGGGTAATCCACTGGCAGGGCATGAGACAGTTTGTTTACATTGACCGTCTGCAGGCATGGCCGCCCACAGCTTCCAGCCACGGTTCTCTGTTCCTGGCCAACGAGAGCTGCGGGAAGCGGTGCGAGTTGCCAACCACTGCCTTAGAACCTCCTGGAACTGAACCTGCTGGTGACTCTTTCTCAAGTTTCTGTTAAGGTGACCTAATTTGCTGCTGTGTTTAGAGCCAAAATTATAGATCTGCATTCCATAAAGCTACAACAGCCATGATTCTGCTCAGATCTCAAAAGGGTAAAAAAATGAAGGCACAAATGAGCACTGTCTGACCACAACCAGGTACGCTCCAGCTGTGTCTTGCACCCAGCACTCCCCTATTCTTGACGTTGACAGTTGCTCTCCCTCGTCACCTTCCAGTGGGTTAGAACAAATTACATTATTTAAAGAAAAATAAAATAATCAAAAGATACGTTTGTTTTATGAGGAACTATAATGCTAATAAGGATGTAATTAAAGGAATAAAACTAAGAAAATGCCATAAGGAAAAATAGTTGAAGGTAGAAGATTTTTTTTCCTAATTAAGAAAATTAGCATTCATGTAGTGAGTTCTTGGCTGCTACCCCAGTGAGGTTGTGCTAGTAGTGTACACTTGAGAATTTCTAATAAAATTATTCATTTTGGGTTGTTAACTGCTCGTATTTTAAACTCCGTTATGAAGGTAACTTTTGATCATAAATGGCTAGGTACTGTGTAAAATCATTATTAAAAAACTCAGAATGCAAAGCAGCTTAGAAGATATTCTGCTCTTAGTAGAGCCTCTCCTTGCCTATAATACCAAATTAAAAGACCCCCCCCCAAAAAAGGGGGGGGACACACCAACCAACCACCTCAAAAAAATTGTCTCCAAAGTCAAGATAATAAACCAAAAACTCGCCTGACTAAAACAGTCTTGCAGTATGAGCTTGGCAAACTCAGGCTCCTGTTCGTTTTCTAATAAGTATCCTTATAGCAAATATCCTTTATTTTGAAGACCATGGTCTTGATTCTGATCGCACTTATGCTAGTATAAACCAAGTGCAAGTCCGATGACGTCAATAAGAGTTACATTGGAGTAAACTGTTTTGGCAGCAGCCCCTGTAATTTAATTACTGCTTGTGCTAGTACCCCATAAAAAGTGATGCCACTGATTTCAGTGGCAGCAAAAGCGGGCCCAAATGACGGAGAGAGGCAACAGCACCATCGAAAGGTAGACTGCTGCTTTTCATAAAAAAGACGAGACTGTTGTTTTTGATGTGTCAATGCACGGGACAACATTTGGGGGAGACAAAAATCTAGCTGGCTTAGCAACGTTCTTACAAGGCTCCATCAGGGTAGTAGGTCAGTTTCTGTTTCCTGGAAAAGTAAGAGAACCAGATGAACATTATGTATATAAGTAAAGTTACATAGTGTTAATATGGGGCCCAGTCATGAAATTGTTACTCAGGCAAGACTCCCACCTGTATGCAAACAGATGCAGTTGCCACTCACATAAGCTATGTGCTCAGGTATTGGGAACTCTTCTTTTAAACATTTAGGGCAAAATGATGGCTGCTTAGAGCACTGAAAGAAGGGCATGCCTGCACTCCAGAGCAGAGGAGAAGGAAGGATTAAGGTCTTTGCTATCATAGGGCCAGATTTTTAAAGGTATTTAGGTGCTTAAAGATGCACATAGACACCTACTGGGATTTTTCAGAAGTGCCCAAGTTCCTAACCCCCACTGGTTTCATTAGGAGTTAGGCACCAAAGTGCTTTTAAAAATTGCACCAGGTGCTTAGCTGCATTTTTAGGCACCTAAATAACTTTTCACATCTGGCTCAGGGTGGCTGGTGTGTGCAGACTACAGTGCTTTTTGCTACACCTGTCAGAAAGGGTGTGTAGCCTATGCTCATACTACCATGCAGCTGCCTGCAGACGTGCTATTAAGGGTGGGGGATTGATTGTCTCCCCCATATGGCTTCTGCCCTGTATGCATATGTGCAGAGGACAGGACAGGGTCTCTCAGCATCCTCTCCACTTCCTAGCACATCCATGCAGGGCTGGGGCATAACTTGGCCTTTAAATTCCCCAAGCAACATCCTTTCCCCTTGTCTTCACCCCCTTACTTTGGTATTTCCTAGTGAATGATGCACAATTAAGTGCATACATTTAATTGAGACCCATATGCCATGCATTCCTTTATCTATTTGTCCAGAGTATATTAAAATCACCACCTTTATGTGTATGTGCATGTCCTACCCCCTTTAACAAACTGACACCAACCAATAAATAACAATAGAGAAGCATTAGCATTTTCCTCCCCTCCTTGTTCATACCCAAAAGAGCTATATCCAAATTCAAATAGCATTTTAACAAAAGAATAGCACTGTAAGCTCTTCAGGGTAGGGACTGTCTCCTCTTCTGTGCTTGCATAGCTCCTAGCACATTGGTACTCTGTTCTCTATGTAAGGAAACATGTTCTACAAAACCTTATAGGAACAGCTTACTGATGCCAGTTAGACGAGCCTCTGGGAAATTTTAATGTGTGAGTATGCAGCAGACTTTTTGCTTAGATTTTCATTTAGAAATAAATACACATCATTTGCACATTTGAATGAAGCTCATGTTTTGTTATCAGCTGCTGGCGTCTCCTTTTCATGTTATGTTCCCTACAGGTCTGGAAAGTTATTATGCAAAGAAAGAAGAGGAATATGAAATATTAAAAGCAGATACTATTCAGGTACCTGCTTTCTATCTCTCACTTTCTCTCTGAGTAAATTCCATAGCAAAGCATGAAGAAAGATAGAAAATTTAAAAATGAGTCTATCTTAAAAGGCCTGTGTAACAGATTTTAATAATAATTACTTGGAGATCAACTGGAAAAAATACAAAAAGCCTTTGTTTTGTTTTAAGGACATTGTCGATCAGGCCCAACTGAGTAATTACTATTTCTAATTGCAAAAACTAACACAACTCATATAATGTATAAAAATATACACGGCATGCAACACAGATCTTTTTTAACATAGTTGTAAGTCTTCTATCATCAGCCGGGCAAGGAATTTGGATGAAAGTTGACTAAACCATAGTGGTTAGAAAGAGCAGTGGACTAAGAGTTTAGGCCAGATTCTCAGTTGATATACATTATCTTCAGTGGAGCTGCATTGATTTACTCTAGTTGAGTACATAAGCTCTGGCTCCTGGATTCTTTTCCTGACTCAGCATCTGATTCTCTGGCTGACCTGGGGCAAGTCACTTAACTTCTCGGGCCTTGTTTACAATAGAATTTTTTTCCTAAATTTTCATCAGTGGTAGCAGTACATATGGGCAAAGTAGCATCAGTGGCCACTGGTGTTTTAATCACCATGTCATTTATTTTGACTCTGAGCAGGATTAGACAATGGATATGAATAATACTCATATTATGCACTGAACTACCATTATCTTCACACCCCCATTGGGTGTTGGTAGCATTCCATGGTTCTCCTGTGATCTTATGCTGACTCTGTGCACCATGGATCATTCAAAAGGCTTGCCTAAGTTCATAAAAATAAGTGCTGTTTTTGAAACCATAGTTTAACAACTTGTTCTTGGCTATGCTTGCAGCTAAACTGTGTTTAGTAATGGTTCAGATGCTTCATTGTTAGGGCCCTACCAAATTCATGGCCATGAAAAACGCATCACGGACCATGAAATCTGGTCTCCCCCAGTGAAATCTGGTCTTTTGTGTGCGTTTACCCTAGATTTCAGAGGGGAGAGCCATGTTTCTCAAATTGGGGGTCCTGCCTGAGAAGGGAGTTGCAGGGGGGGTTGCGGTATCGCCACCCTTACATCTATGCTACCTTCAGAGCTGTGTGGCCGGAGAGCAGCAGCTATTGGCTGGGGGCCCAGCTCTGAAGGCAGTGCCATTGCCAGCCGCAGCGCAGAAGTAAGGGTAGAAGCATCGCAAGCCCCCCTACAATAACCTTGTGACCTCCCCACAACTCCTTTTTGGGTCAGGACACCTACAGTTACAATACCATGAAATTTCAGATTTAAATTGCTGAAATAATGACATTTACTATTTTAACAATCCTATGACAATGAAATTGACCAAAATGGATCATGAATTTGGTAGGGCCCTAATCATTGTTCAACCCATTGTCAGCAACAGTTAATTTTCCTAACACAGACCAGGCATTCAAGAGATAACTAGCATACTTAAGCAGAAGATTCTACTAACTCATTAATTTTTCTGTTGTCCTTCACCTTTGTTTGTGTCTGTCTCTTGAAAGAAGCAGTGTGTTAATTTGTGCTCCTCTGTGTTCGTGCTGTGACATATCTTGATCACTCATCCAGCCTTGCCTCTGGTCATCTCCATCCACCTGAGTCTTGTTTCAGCATCAGAATGTATAGAGGTTTGCCTAGGCTCTAGGCCCTCATAAGGCAAATTAAAGTTGCTGGAGAACTGATTTACAGCTGCCTCTCGTCTAGGCAGGCCATTCATCTGGTTTTCAGCTGGACAGTGTTGCTTTTCTAAGGTTGTCCCCCAACCAGTACTGAGACAAAACTAGACGTGGCATTGGATGGGAGATGCCATTTTGAAGAGTGCACTGCTTCCCCGCCCCTGGTGTGACACAGTGCATTAGAGGTCACACTGGTGGGGGCGGGGTGGTGTGTTCTTCAAAATGGTGTCCCCTCTGTGGCATCACTTCATATGGTCACACTGCTGAGGGAGGGGCCACATCATTTCCAGAAGTAGCAGACAGTCCAGTATTCTGGGGATGCGTGAGTGGCCACCCTGTGTCTAGTTTTTATGCCATACATTCCACTCTGGTATCTAAGCACCTTCTGGTAGCACAGCAGGCAATGAAACTAGCATCAGTCACATATGTTTTTCCTTCTCGCATGGGTGCTCTCTCGCTCTCTCTTTCTCTCACTTTTTACTTGTTCCAAGGTAGCCAGTTTATTAGGGCTGCATGTGATTTCAGTGTTTTCTTGATGATATCCCTCTCATTTATACAATTACCACACCTCCTCCAGAACCTAAGATCTGCATCACTTTCTGTGATAGGATGATATATCTGTATTTTGCCATAAATTAGAGTCTGACATAATTCTCCTTGAACAGTTTTGGAGTGTAAATCCAAATTAGCCAGCTTGACAGGGCAGTATATACCAGTTTATTTCTTTACATTACAGATTGGATGAGGGCCGAACCAAGCCTATTTTTCTTGAGAAGCATCTCACACAAATCACTTGTAGCAGATTATGCAGTGAGGAGGACAGGAAAACTTGGTGGGCTGGAAACTGAACAGGCCACAGAAGTTTCTTCTGAGAAACCACATGGGTGAAAACCCTTATGGTGTTTGCTATCTGAGTGGTGTTTATAATTGCAACAGCAATTCTTAAAATTCTAAATAGATGTTGACTGGGATAATTTACTAATTCTATGATTGTGTCCAGCCATTTCTGTCTAAAAAATAGAATAAAACACTTCTGAGTGTATGTGGCTGCTTTGAATCATTACAGTGATAGTGACATCAGAGGCATAGGGCAGATATAAGACTTTACTACAAATGTAGGAAGCATGATTATTCATATGACATGTGACACTCCCTTTAGTTCTAACCATCCGTTCCTACATTGTAGCCTGAAATACAGCTCTGGGCAGAAGGACAGCACAAAGTCTATGCACCCTGGAACTGAAGTGTGCAGGGCACCACACGGCTGAATTTCACCCACAGCACATACATTCACAATACATTCCCAATACCTTGTAAGGTAATGACGTTTGGAATTTATTTGCAATCAAAATAAGTTTAGGAAAAATACTTTAAAAAATGGAAGAGCAATTTAGTAAAGCTTTTATCAGCTTGTCATAGCTGACGGACTAGTCAAAGTTCAGGGTCCTGGGCATGCTCCAGTTGGGGGTAGAAATTCATGATGGAGTATGGTATTTGATCTGACGCATTCTTGTTTATTTACAAGGGATTAACAATGTCCGGCTTCTGCGAACACAGGAGGAGCCAAAAGCAAAGGGGCAATTTCTTAGATTGCAGGCCCCTTTCAGCCAGTACCCCCGACCTTTCTCTAAGCTTCTCCCAGGTCATATCATACTTACAGGCTGCTGCTTTGTTTTCTTTCTCCGCTCTTGGTCTCTCTCTTTCATGTCTTTGCTCTGTCTTGCCTGCCCCCCCACCCCCCACACCTGGTCAGGAAAATGCCCAATTGAACACCCTGCCCACATGATGTTTGTTTCTGGGCATACTCTAAGGGTACATCTACGCTGCAAAAAAAAGCCTCTGGCCAACTGACTCAGCCTCATGGTGGAAGAAACTGCAGGGTTAGGGTTATGGGCTACTGATATCACCACAGGAGACTTAAATTAGCCTCCTGTGGGAAGCATCACCCAGCATGACCTGAGTGGCAATTTTCTCACAGCCCACTGATGGGCTGGCACCAGTATTTAAGCCAGGAAGCCATGACAGGGAGTTGTCTGAGCAACTATACACACTGCCCACTTGTCTTGCTTCAGACCCTGCACATGAGAGATCCCAGACTCTGGCTTCTGGCCCTGCCTGCCTCCTGATGCACGGTTCATACTGTACGACAATGTACGGTCGGGACGCCATTTGTCCCGATATTGCGGCTTTGGCCGCTCTGGCTTTTTTTTTTTCCTTCCCCCATGTGTCCCGATATTTTCTCCCTTACATCTGGTCACCCTATCTACACTGGTATGTTTAGCCCCATCACTCAAGCCTCATGAGTCTGTCAGCTGACCCAAGCTCTGAGTCTCGGTGCCAGGGTTTTTTCCTTGCAGCATAGACATACTTTTTGTGCTTTGTTTGAGGTGTGGCCCCTTAACTTCTCTTGCAGCAATCTGAAGTGAATGATGCATTCACATATCAGTTTTGTTAACTCAACTCATAACAAAGTTTAACCCAGCTCATAATTATAGTTTAAACATAGTAAATAATAGTGTAGACAGATGGGACTTCCTCAAAGAAAAAAAGCTCATTCAAGCTATCCTAAATGGGATCCAAGCAAAACTGTTAGGCCCCATATTCAGCAAAACACTTAAGCATGTGCTTAACTGTAAGCATGTGTTGAAGTCCATTTTTATTCAACAAAGCACACTTCAAGGGTATGTGTAAGCCCCAATGACTTCAATATGACTTAGGCACATGCTTAAGTACTTTGTTGAATCAAAACGTTCATAGAGGGATATGGATATTAATAGCCATATCCCTCTATGAACTTTTATAAACAAACAAAAAACGTTATGGAGTTCTGCTTTTTATTTTGTGCGGGGAGTGGGGGAGTAAGAGGTGGTTTTTTAAAATTGTCTCTGAAATGAAAATACAAACAAAATGGGATTCATAATTTTTCTTTTGCATGGGAGATCAGCTCTTCCTGAATATCAGGCTCCTTTAAAGTGTCTCAGATTGAACAGTGAAAAGCTGACACTCTCAAAATTGCAAATCACTTTGGAAAAGTGTAGCTCTATTACTGTATCATTGGTGATTTTTGCTCTACCTGGATAGGCCTCCTTAAAAATAAATGGCCTAATTAAAGCAAGAGTAAACTTTATCATTTCTCTGCAGAGTAAGCCAGTAGCAGCTACCCTGGATAATCCCCCAAAGCAATCCTTCTGTGTACCAATGGCGTTACAAGCGAAGATGATTTTGAGAAACAGTAATAAGAATATTGTCTATCTTGATGCATTTGGTTCTAACCTCAGTGGGAGACCAAACTAGTAACTGCAATTATTCCTAATAGATTGGTAGAGTTTTTTATGCTCTAATTCCTACTGCCACAACAACAGCCCAGAGATGATAATGTCAGAGAACGCTAGCTTTTGCTCAAATGTTATTAGACTGGTCTTGGGCTTCAGAAAATTGCACTTTTTATGTAATAGAAGATGAAAATATCAAAAAAGCATGTGTTCTAAATAAAGTCTGTTGTTAACTGGCTGCCTGCAATTGCCTTTAATGTCTGAGGCAATTCTAGTCAAGTAACATCATGGTACATGTAATAGAGATATCATGGCAAAAAAGTACTGTGTGTTTGTCTAATCTTTTTCCAATGCGTCTCGTTTACTTGGATCAGACAAGTTGCCTGGTTTTCATTTGTGGGTTATTTAGTTTGGCAAATAATATACTTTAATTCTGAAAATGACTCAAGTTAAATTAGCAAGGTAGCCTTGTATATGCTGTTATATCTACAAAGGCTGGGAGTTCTGTACTTTTTCTTTGTGAAACAAGAATTTTTTAGTTGAACATTGATAGCTAAGTAAAGGTCATCTCTTCCTTTTTTGCTGTGTAATTGACTTGGCTGCTTATGCTCTTTGGCAAACAGTACATTAATTAAACTCACAGATTATACTAAACTGACAGCTGTTACAAAACCTAGTGTGGATGGCAAAATAATAAAAAGGGACCTAAAGAGGTTAGAGAGGTGGGCAGGTAAGAAAATGAGGTTCACCCTGGAAAAAATGTAAACTAGGAAAAAGCAACCCAAAATGCAGCTATTCATTAGGAACGAGGTACATGGCGATAAAAACCTAAGGAACACAGTATATTAGAAATGAATTCATAAATTGTGGCAGCTACCCCCAAAAGTCCTCACTATGATTCTGGGCTGTAGAAGCAGATAAATCATAGAGGAGACCATGTCTACATATCTCTTCTGTGAGGTGCCCAGCACAACTCTGGGTGCAGTACAAATGAATTCATAATTAGCTATTCCTGGGAACATAACATTATATGTGCATGGCTATTATAATATTATGTGATAAAGCATGGCCAGAGAGCAGTAGGAGAGCCTTATTCCTTGTAGAGGGAAGAAAGTTTGCTACAGATTAATTAAAACACCTGAAGCCAATTAAAGCACCTGAAGCCAGTCACCTGATAAATCCCCCTGCTTCAATCAGACAAGGGAAGGTGTTGAAGCAGAGTGGATTGGTGTTGGAGTAGAGAGCAGTTTGGAGGGAAGCAGAGGAGAGTTTGGAGAAGTGCTGTGGTGGACTAAGAAGACCAAGACCCTAGGTAAAGGGACACCTGATTTGTGCAGAGGGAGGGCAGGAAGCCCCACAAGCTGAAGGGCAGGAGAGGGAAGTAGCCCAGGGGAAGGAACCGCTAGTTCAAGCAGTTTACCGCTATCCCTAGGGCCCCTGGGCTGGGACCTGGAGTAGAGGGCGGGCCTGGCTCCCTCCCTCTCCACTCCCCTCCTCTAGGACCCTAGTTGGGCAGTTAATACCCCAGTTCAGGGGTGAGAAACTGTGCCCTGAACCCTCCCCAAGAAGGGAAAGTGTGAGACCCATCAAAGTAGTGCTGGCAATTTGACACAATTAGTATTTATTGCATCAGGCATTGTTATGGTGCTTCACACAACGAAAGTGCATGCTCTCTGTACAGAAGAGAATCTAAATAAGAAAGACATAAGAAATTATGATAAGGAAGCATGAAGGCCCCCAAAATAATGGACATGCAGGGTGAATAAGTGGGAATACATAGCAACAGAGCCGATATCAATAGTGGAAAGCTAGCTGGAGTTATAGGCTTTAAAAAGCAGTCTGAAGAGGATGGGGAAGAGGATGTTTTGGTGAGTGTTTGGGGGTGAAATCTTCTCTTGTGCAGAGCACCAGGAGAAGGCCTAGGCACCACTTACATTTCACTTCAGCCCTTATGTAATTATGAGCTTAAATAGGATTTAAGTGGTTGCATAGGCACTCTGCTGGGTCTCTGCACAAGGGGAATTTCTCCCTGCAGAAGGCATAAAGGTTCTAGACAGAGGGTTCAGCATGAGAAGAAGCCTGAAGGGTAAAGGAGACAAAAAGCATCAAGGATAGGAGAGTGGACAGCCAATAGGGGATGTGGAGCGGAGTTAGTAGAAACAAGGACTGAGATGTAGCTGGGGCAAAGTTGTGCAACATCCTGAAAGTGTGGATGAGGAGCTAGTGAGGACATCTGAGAATACATACATGGCAAGAGCAACACTAATACATCTGGCAAATCTAGAACATAGCATTTGTACATCTGGGAGATCAAAACTTGGTGGCCATTAAATAACTTAGTACTGTTCTGGAAGTACAAGTTTAGTATCCAATCATAGCCATGCATGCAACAGTAACTAACGGTGTCCCCCTTATTGATCTATGTTGTGTTAAAAATTTGCCATGAAAGAAGATAAATTCAAAATCCGAGGGGGGAAAAAAAAATCTATGTCTTTGAATCACTCAGAGCAGTAGAAATAGAATGGTCTTTCTCATCTAGTAGATAATAAACACAAGCCAATGGAGAAAAATTGCTGTATCCATCCCAAACAAATCAACGAAGCAATGTGCAAGGATTACTTGAGGATCTTGTTCAACATGTGTGGGAAAGCACAATCTACATTGTCTTTCGGCAATTTGTCGTTTTTTGTACATAGATAAATATCACCCCTGTAACTGTCTGAAAGGAATTGACTTTAAACCTGTGCATATTCAATTTCACTAAGCAGTTCAGTATTCTGATCAATTTTATTCAAGCACAGCTTTTTTTTATTAAAAGAAGATCCCAAGAAATTCATCTTTGGGGAAAAACTCATTTTAATTCACTACATGCTACAACATATTAGTGGGTAAACCTCCTCTTCTGTTGCATAATCTACAGATCAGATTTATGGGTTTTCACTATATTTCCAATGGCCCCACTGCCTCAAGTGTGAATTTGCTGTGTTTGGGACAGTGGGACCTAAGTGTGGCTGGCAAACATCCTCTCTACCATGTTCGACTTGTTAATGTCAGTAGAGGATGCTTTCTCTTATGCTGTTTTTCATCAGCTTTCTTCCACTTGAAGATCCACCTTGGCCATGCAGGTCCAGTTCTGGGTATGGTTCTGATCAATATCTTCACCAATGATTTAGATAATGGCATAGAGTACACTTAGAATATTCACGGATGATACCAAGCAGGGAAGGGTTGCAAGTGCTCTGGAGGACAGGATTAAAATTCAAAACGATCTGGACAAATGGTGAGAAGTAAATAGGATGAAATTCAATAAGGATAAATGCAAAGTACTCCACTTAGGAAGGAACAATCAGTTGCACAAATACAAAATGGGGAAGACTGCCTAGGAAGGAGTACTGAGGAAAGGAATAGGGGGGTCATAGTGGACCACAAACTAAATGAGTCAACAGTATAATGCTGTAGCAGAAAAGTGAACATCATTCTGGGATGTATTAGCAGGAGTGTTATAAGCAAGACACAAGAAGTAATTCTTCCACTCTACTTTGTGCTGATTAGGCCTCAATGGAGTATTGTGTACGGTTCTGGGAGCCACATTTCAGGAAGGATGTGGGAAAATGGAAAGTCCAGAGAAGAACAAAAATGATTAAAGGTCTAGAAAACATGACCTATGAGGGAAGATTGAAAAAATTGGGTTTGTTTAGTCTGGAGACGAGAAGACTCAGAGGGGACATGATAACAGTTTTCAAGTATGTAGAAGATTGTTACAAGAAGCAGGGAGAAAAATTGTTTTTCTTAGCCTCTGAGGCTAGGACAAGACGCAACGGGCTTAAATTGTAGCAAGGGAGGTTTAGGTTGAACAATAGGAAAAACTTCCTAACTGTTAGGATGGTTAAACACTGGAATAAATTGCCCAGGGAGGTTGTGGAATCTTCATCATTGGAGATTTTTAAGAACAGGTTGGACAAACACCTGTCAGGGGTGGTCTAGATAATACTTAATCCTGACATGAGTGCAGGGGACTGTACTAGATGACCTCTCAAGTTCCCTTCCAGTCCTATGATTCTCTGCCTGATTTTGGCCTACCTGTTCCCCAACTCTTCCTTCTACTTATGAACCTGCACAGTACCCATAAAGTTTCTGAGAAGAAGCCACTACACCCACATCCTGATATATGTAGCCTCCTTGTCTTTCTTTCTTTGCTGCTCTGTTATGTCTTTGTTTGCTCTGTGCCTGAGCAGCAGCCGGGGAACACAAAAACCTCAGTAATGCCAATTTTTACTTAAATGTTCTTACATTTTTTCTTACTTACTTCCTAATGATTTTAAAACCAGGCAGGAGTGAGCAGAACTGTTGAGTTTTACAGCATTAAGCAAACTGAAGGACAGATGGATTTACCTTTTAGTGTTTCCAAATCAGAATGGATTTCCCCCTTAGAAACTTTTACAGTGTCAAAAGCTGAAGTAGATCCTATTTAGAAAATATAATTGTTAATTGACCAGTCCCTTTGCACTATCTGGTTTGTGTCATTAAAATATTTATTAATAATATACATACATGGAGACCTTATTCCCAAAGGTCCCTAGGTTCCTTAACAAAGGATAATAAAAAATATTTACCAGAAACCAATGAGAATGTGATTAAGTAAATATATAATAAAATATCCATGCAGGTGAAGGAACAAAACTACATCATTCCTGACAACAGAATCTCCTGACAGGGGCCAGGTTCAGACCAGATTTCATTTTGGTTAAAAATTTTCAGTTTTCAATGGAACAGTGAAACAAAATGATTTTTTTTCATTTAGTGAAACTAAAATATTCGTTACACATTTTTAAAGAAAGGAAAACTCTGTTGTAAGGGGCATACCGAGGCAGAGTTGGGGGTAGGAGTGGTGGGGCTGTTCTGGAGGGATGCTGGGCAGCTTTGCAGCCCAGAGGACTGCCCAAGAGAAGGTGTCATAACATAAGGCAGTTTACGTCAATCTAGTTATGTCGCTCTGCATGCTACAGCCTTGTGTCCACCGATGTAAGTGCCCTACTACACCAACATCATAACTCCACCTCCCGAGAAACAAAGGGTTTATGTGAGTGTAGTTACGGCAATGCAGTGTCCCTGTGGACACTGTGGGTTACTTACTTCAGCTGTGGGCTCCCATTCTTGTCAATTTCATGGCTCCATGCTCAGACCTGCCGATTGAGGGGAGGCACGGAAGGGGGCAATTGCACAGGGGCTTGGGCATGGGAGGTGGGTGAACCCCAGGTTTGGGGAGGCTAGCCCCGGGCCTGGACCATCCCTTCTACCCAAGGCCCTGCCTCTCCCACCGGAGTCTCCCTCTCCCAGCACGGCAGCCAGCACTCCCCCACCCCAGGCCGCCCAAGTGCCACCAGCCTCAGAGCACCAGGTGGGTGAGCGGGCCGGGTGGCGCGGCACAGCCTCCCTCCCCCAGCCCCAGAGTGCAGCCCGGCTCCCATTAGCTCCCCAGCCCCAGCCACCAGGAAGCAGGAAGGGGCCTGGGTGTGGAGCATGAACGGGGCCACGCAAAGCTGTTTGGGGAGGTACAGCCTCCCCCTGCCTTTGATACCCATCACCCATAGCCCTGGGCTCTTTTAAATCACCTGGGCAGGCCACAGGGCTCCTAGGCATGCATAGGGTGGTGCCGGCAGTGACGAAAGCAAATGGGCGGGCATGAGGAAACACTGGCTGTACCGGAAGAGCGTGTCCAGCAGCGCAGCCGGCAGCTCACTGGGCACCAGCCAGAGCAGGCATAGCACCGCCCCAAAACCTCAGCCATCCCTTTCTAGGGGGCCCATTGACTTCTGCCCTGGGGCCCAGATTGCTGTTGGCGGGCCTGTCCATGCTGGAGCCTAAAACTGACAAGGAAGATGGGTGGTAGGGGGCTCCAGCTAGAGCCCAGTTCCCTGCTTGGAGCCGGGTTGTCCCCCCAGGCTCCCAGACCAGCTACTGCCTGGGCTCCCCACTGGGCTGAGCTTGCCTGGCTCCTCACTTCCAGCTGGGCTGATGCCTGGGCTCATGGCTCCTGTTGGGGAGCTCAGCTGCATGGAGGCTCCCCACAGGGAGCCCAGCTGCTGCCCAGAGGCTCCTGGGCTGCCCACCTGGACTCAGTGTGGACAGCTGGGCTTCTGGCAACGGGGAGCTAAGAGCCTTGGGGGGAAGTTGGGCTCCTGGGAGCACGGAGCCAAGAGCCCAGGGCCAGCGGGGCTCTCAGTGGCGGAGAGCTGAGAGCTCGGTGGGGGGGCGGGGACAAGCTGGGCTACTGGCAGTGGGGAGCCGAGAGCCCGGGTGTGGGGGTGGTGAAGCTGGACTTCCAGTGGCGGGGAGCCGAGAGCCCAGGGGGCAGCAGCCAGGCTCCCAGTGAGGAGTCACGTGTGGAGCTGACAGCCTGGTCTCTCAGCCCTCCACATTGCCCCTCTTAAATTGGTGGAAGCACTCCTGGTGAGGATGGGCACCACCAGCAGAAGGTGGGTAGTGTGGACATGAAGTCTAACATAGGTAGACTCAAGTTTCTAGTGTAGACATGCCCTTAGACAACCCCTTTCCCTCAACTATCTATACTTCATTGAGATCTGCTCTAGTCCCAGGAGCAGCCTGAGAGTGGAAGACTGCAAAGAGACCTTCTAGGCACCCTAGTCTATAGTTTGCTGGGTTGTGCGTTCTGGGCTGTGCTTTGCAATATAGACTCTCACCCTTTGTGTCTTTGAGAATTTTGGTGGAAAACAGTTTGTTTGTTTTTTACCAGCCCTCATTTCTGCTTAATAAAAAAGGTGAATTTTAAATATACATTCCTAACATTGATAAATATTTTCCTGCAAATGTACTGAAAACCACTCCAAGAAAAGGCTGTGTAACTTAAAGTTGGTGGTAATGTGACATTTGCAGAGTGCTGAGTCTCATGTTTGCCATAGTAACTAGGTGAGCTGGATTTAATAGATGTGTATAAAAAGTATTATGTAGCATAAACCAGATGATCTAGCCAAAATACATGTTTCATCTAAGAAAGTTAAAATCATAATGGTTACAGAACTGCGCACACCAAATTTGACTATGGGCGGCTGTCCCTGAAGGTTTGTCAGATTTAAGTCATCTGGGAAACCCGCTAGGCTTTGTTTATTTCCAGCCTCTGTAAACCAAATCCCATTGCAATCCAAGCTATGTAGGTTTCATACAGTCTGTCTCATCTATGCAGGTGAAGTAGACACATAAACTTTCTTTAAGTGGTCATGGAAATTATGTGTGTACATCATCCACATGTCTGTGGGAGAAAAGACACTGTGATCTTTTCACTGAGTCAGCAGTGTGCCCTTGTTGCCAAGAAGGCCAATGGCATTTTGGGATGTATAAGTAGGGGCATAGCGAGCAGATCGAGGGACGTGATCGTTCCCCTCTATTTGACATTGGTGAGGCCTCATCTGGAGTACTGTGTCCAGTTTTGGGCCCCACACTTCAAGAAGGATGTGGATAAATTGGAGAGAGTCCAGCGAAGGGCAACAAAAATGATTAGGGGACTGGAACACATGAGTTATGAGGAGAGGCTGAGGGAGCTGGGATTGTTTAGCCTGCAGAAGAGAAAAATGAGGGGGGATTTGATAGCTGCTTTCAACTACCTGAAAGGGGGTTCCAAAGAGGATGGCTCTAGACTGTTCTCAATGGTAGCAGATGACAGAACGAGGAGTAATGGTCTCAAGTTGCAGTGGGGGAGGTTTAGATTGGATATTAGGAAAAACTTTTTCACTAAGAGGGTGGTGAAACACTGGAATGCGTTACCTAGGGAGGTGGTAGAATCTCCTTCCTTAGAGATTTTTAAGGTCAGGCTTGACAAAGCCCTGGCTGGGATGATTTAACTGGGAATTGGTCCTGCTTTGAGCAGGGGGTTGGACTAGATGACCTTCTGGGGTCCCTTCCAACCCTGATATTCTATGATTCTATGATTCTATCCTAGTTGCTGCAATCTGATTGTCAATGCCTCCGATGGGTGATTGTTCATTACAACTATCCTCTTATTAAAGCTTCCCTAACGTGTGCAAAGTGGAAATGGGCACCACCCTCCAAACAGGCCCAGGAGATCCAATACTTCCTGTGTACTACAGATAAGAGCACAGTTGCAGCATGTAGCTGGCATGGTCAGCTGGGCAGTTACGCTCAACAATGCAGAGCTTTAGGTTTGCTCACCAAGCCAGGCAATCAGGACCAGGAATTTCAATTTCAATCCATTATGCTACTAATTTTCCAAGAGGGCAGAAAAAATCTGTAGCTTTTTCTTGCTACAGAAATGGAAACTGCCATAACCCAAATCCACTCTTTTGACAAAGGACATGTAACCGACACACGATATGAGGCAACACCTGGACCTGTCCTGTTTTTTTTTTTTTGTTACAGAGCTGAATCATGTTGCAGAGGCTGTAAAAGCCAGTCCCACAGATTGGAGATTATGGAAATGAAAGATTAGCTCACCAATTTGAGCACATAATTTTGTTGTTCTGAGCAGGAGTCTACATTGGGGGGATGGGCAGAAGAGAAGAGAGAACCAGTGTGTCACAATCTGGGGTGCAGTCCAGACCAGTGAGAGCTTGTGTCACTACTTGGGTTATAACTGAGTGCCCCACAAATGCTTCTGCTATGCGTGGCTCCCTGCCTGAGGGACACACACACACACAGCCAGCAGTCAGCATGCACTTTGTGTTGTGTATGCTGTACAACTCTGATCCAACCACTTTGAATCCAATAGCAATTAATCCTAAGCCTAACCCTAACCAGTCTTGGTTAATGTTTGCAAGTGATCCCAACACCCTTGTCCCCAGTCCTGAACCTTTCCAAACCCATGTGCTCTGCAATGTCCAGCCCTCTCCTGCAACATTCAGAGAAATAATATGGTCCATTTGCTCCTTTAAAGTGACAAAACCCAACTGGCATTAACATTCACTTTAATTCAAACACTGGGCTCTGGGTTTAGATCAGTGGTAAAACAAGTTTATTAATACAAGAAGATAAAGATAGAAATGGTTACAAGCAAATTAACATGAAAACACAGCTCTAAAAGTCTAAAACTTAATCTAGCCACATACAGACTTTGATCAAGACGGCTTTTCTCACCCACAGTCTTCTAGCAAGATAGTGGCTGACCCCTCCCCCTTGTCAGGATCTCAGCCCAAAGTGCTGGTTCCTTTGTTTGCTTAGGTGAAAGAGAGAACTTGGAGCTTTCTTCCTCTTTCTTTTATAGTCCTTTGCAGTGGATTCTTCTGAAGGTTACCCCTCAAAGTAAAGTTTATTCAAGCTGGGAGGAAGGTGACATGGAGTCTCATGTGGACGGAAGCTCCATGCTCTTTCTCCCACCTCTGGTGTTTGCTGAAATGAAAATTGTTCTGTTTCCTGCAGTCTCCCCTATTGTTAGTTTACTGCTTCTATGTATATTGAGGTAAACCCACATTCCTTTGTTTAGGCTAGACCTGCTTAACAACCCCCGACATGCTTGGTTTAAACATACTTTAGTCATAAGTCCAACATATATCCAAAACTCTTAATACACATCACGTACATACATCCTGTGAGAGTATTAATGAGCAATGAGTTGTTAGTTTTCAAAGGATACCTTCCAAGGCATATTCTGTACAAAGATAATTACAATGGTGTGTAGGGTGTGAATACAGGGTGCCTCGGGGCACACAGTGAACAAGTGATCTATAGCGCAGTCACTTTGGAATGTGCCTGCTGACACTCCAGTATAGTTTTGAGGCAGAGCAACCTTAGTTTAAGGAAAGAGCAAGTTAAACTCCCCCTCAAGGTGTGGACTGGAGGTGTTCATCTTTTAAATGGCAGAGCTTGTTTGACAAGCAATTGTAATCTATCTACACTATCAACGAATCAGATTTACAATGTTGCTGCTAAAAAATTTCAGGTTGAGTTTAAAGCTATTTTACAAGTGCTTGTGTCCTTGTACACATAAAGACATATGATGGTAATAGCATGGACCTTTGAGACAGCATCGTTTATGTCAATAATGAAAGCCAGTGCAGGAATCACTGGTTTGTAAGGCACATTAACTATCCTCCAGGGCAACAGGTGGCAGAAGTCCTGTTAAATACACAAAGGATTAACATTTAGGAGGGACGCCCTGGGCACAAAAGCTGTACAATAGGGGGAAATAAGCCCATATGTGATTAGGGTGATTATATTTGTAGGAACAAAAGCAGAGTTACTTTTATGCAATGCACTGTTACCAGGTACAGCATAATTAGATCTTTAAATAAGCTCCTGAATTTTACGTATCAGGGGGTGGTCCTGTTTGTTAGGGGGCTTATTCCTTCACCCGCTTACTTCCCTGGTCCTTCTCGCATGAACAGAGAGTAACAATACCCGAAGTCCAAAGGTGCAAACAATTTGATGTTTATTGGGGTGAACTTCCAGCAAGCATGATTCCAGTTTCCTTCGTGTCCCCCTTCCCAGCTCTGACACCACAGAGCCTTACCTGTGTCCCTGTTCCAATTCCCCCCCTTAGCAAAACATGATTCCAATTTCCCCACCCCCATTCCCTGTTCCCATTCCCCCCTTAGCAAAACATTATTCCAATTTCCCCACCCCCGTTCCCTGTTCCCATTTCCCCCTCCTTCTGATTGATTGCAGACTATATAGTAAAACTTGAGTTCTGCTTAGCTATACCTTAACCAATCATTTTACTGAAATGTAACTAACCAGTCCTAACATATTGTAACATGATTATTTAACCAATTATATCCACCACCTTAATTAGTTTACACCCAGCAAAATTAATTATACAGCAGACAGAAACAATCACAGAACCAGACGGATTATACAGACAAACAATAGGGAAATGGGGACTACAAAGATAGAAAAACACAGAAATGAGGATTTCATATCCCAGCTATTGATAAGTGAGTTCTTGCCAGACAGGGTGCTATCAGGCTAAGTTTCCTTTTATATTTTCTAGTCACTTCCCTTTCTCTGGAGGTGATAGGCATTATCAGGACAGGACTATATTCCGAACAGCCCAATAGCTCCTTATCAGTGTGACTAGTTTGGAATGTGAGGATGTGACCATTCACTTCCCAGCTTATTGCTGCCTGTGCTGCTTAGCCAAAGGCCTTAGCCTAAGAACACGGCTTCACACTGTCACAGTAAGAGAAGGCCCTTACACTGTCAGGCAGGGATTTTGATTCTCTCTTTTATACCTCTATAACTAGCTAAGTGATAAGAATACACCTCAATTCTTAGCGTATAGGCCTTTACAGACAGGTCTGAATATCTATATCCTAACACTGTTGCCTTTGAAATTAACAGAAAAACTCCCAATGACTTCACAGGCCTTGGCTCAGCAAAGTTTAAGCATATGAATAATTCCATTGTAGTTAACAGGATACCTGTGTGCTTGAAGTCAAGTTTGTTCTTAAGTGCTTTGCTGGGCCAGAGCCATATGGAGCAGGAGTTTGCCCAAAGAGTTGTAGGGTTTTTGTTAGCTCTTAGCTTTACAGCTCTACTGACTTTAATGGGTGTCACAGAGGGTCAGCCTTGTTTAACACTGTGGTCGATCAATATGTAACTGGTTCTAGGGGTGACATTATGAGTTGTTTGTGCAGCCTTTTCTATAGTTTTATGAAAGAGCTTTCATCTACAGCAGCTTCTTTCCTGGAGTAGAGCGGTTACATTCAGAAGACAGTAAGTTATTAATAAAGCACAGCCTGAAATATCCAGGCTTTATTTCAGGCTACTTGATTTCCAGGAGGTTACTGGCTTTAATGTCTTGCTATTTCAGTTCAGCGCATCCCTCCTTTTTAGAGATGACCACATTATCTGTCAAGTACTTTTGTATCCCTAATTGCTGTACTGTGAAGCTTGTGTTCTTCAATAACTGGTTTCTAAGGCTGATGGTCATTGTCCCTGTATAGGCAAATCTACTTCCAAAAGGACCACTTGTTTAAATTTGTGATAGATATTTAAAGCATGCAATGGCTGCTTTGAGGATCAACCAGCAAGCTAGTTGTAGTCTGGCTACTCATTTCCCTTGAATCTATTGAGGAAATAAGTGGGTAAATGTAGTTTAAATAAATGGCATCTACCATAGAAGTTACCTTTTCCCTAGAAATTTAGTGTGCTGTTTATTGTCTGTCTGATTTAGGGCTAGGTCCTTCACCCATTAGTATTGTTAAACTCGCAATAACTACAATGGAAGTAGCATCAGACCATTTCCTTACACTGTGAATGCTTATGAACACTGACAGAGAAACATATCATATCCAATTAATAATGATACTATTTCTATTCACATATGTGTAAGCATGGTTATTACTAGCATAGTTTCTCTGCGGTGTCAACAAGGCACAACAGAACTTTCTACATCAAAGGTAAAGTAAAGTGCCTTTTCTAAAATAAACTGAAAGCAACACATGTGTAAATAAAGATAATTAAAAAAGTCCCAAACAAAACACTCTCACTGCACACACTTTCCCTCTGTAGAGAGGAAAAGAGAACAAACAGATGTTAGTCCCATAGCTTAATGTGCTGCTGGAAGACATGCAGATATTAGTGTGATGAGCACAGTACAAGAACCTGTATAGAATAGCATAGACATTGAAATTTGCTATCTGTAAACATTCACATTGGTCAGGTTTGCTATGAAACCCCTTAACCCCATTGTCATAAGGGGAGGGCGGGGCTGTAAAATTTTCCTTGGCCCAGCCAGGGCTAAAGATTTGTTGTTGTCCTGTTGTCAGGCTACTCTACCTTAAGCAGAGAGGAGGCTGGAAGGATGGAACTAAAGCAGCAGCCCCAGATGTCTCAAAAGAGGGAATCTCTGGTTGGTTCGGTATCCCAGAGACTGGATGCCTGAGCAAGAGGAGATAGCTCCTCCCTCTGGGGTGATAGCTGAATGGGAAGAGAGTGGGAGGGCAGCAAACAGAACCAGAGAGCGGGGAGCTCCAGCTTCCCTCACAGAGTGACTGTTTTTTTTCAATTTTCTCAGGTGGTAGCGTTAGGTTCCCACAGAACCTACCACACCACTGTGAAGGGAGTGACTGTCCGATGGATAGGTTTCAGAGTAGCAGCCGTGTTAGTCTGTATTCACAAAGAGAAAAGGAGTACTAGTGGCACCTTAGAGACTAAGCTCAAATAAATTGGTTAGTCTCTAAGGTGCCACTAGTACTCCTTTTCTCTTTGTCCAATGGACAGTTCAGCTGACTCCCTCAGCTGCCTCAGCCTGCAACCTGATCAAACAGTTACCTCAGCCTGGAGGAAAAGCAGAAAGCTTATATCTAAACTTGTTACCCTAGTGTGGGAGCATTCAGACCATCCTCTGGAGCTGGAAATCTATGTCTAAAACCCAGACTGCTCTGCGAATCATTCGACCCCTCAGAAAAGACTGGCACTGGACCACAATGCCTGCAACATCTAAGTGCACCACCAACAGGGGCTGGACTTGGGACTAACATGTTAGAAGGTTAACTTAGCAACTAGAGTCAGGGAGACTTTGAGTGGGTGTGTTAAGTGACCGAAAAAAGAAATATATGGCATCCGCTATGGATGGCTGTGTATATATATATTCTAAAAAATCTAGAAATATTGACATATTATTATTTAGTATAACTTGTTCTTTGCATTTTTTTGTGTTTATAATTTTTATTGGTTATATAAAGTTTATTGGAGTTGTTCAGTAATTTGAGAATTGTGTCCTTATGTATGATGTGACTACAGTATCCACTGTTAAGGTAGATTACCCATTATTTCCCTGGAGGCACTGCCATTAGTGTAGCAGTTCAAATAATCCAGTCAGCAGAATCATGAGTTCAGCAGGAAAACCCACCTGGGCAGAATGACCAGGACCTCAGGAGGTAAAGCATACCCTGCGCATCCTGAGTTTGTATCCTGGAAGGCAGCAAGGGGGAAAGAGAGATCTGAAAGGTTTGTGGAAAGCAAGAGAAAAGGGGCTGGAATTTTGCAAAAGGAAATTCATTCAAAAATTACAAAAAGTATTTGTGGGAAATGGTTTGCTGAGTATACCATCTGTAGTCACTACTGGATCTTCTAGATACAAGTCATTGGTCTCAAACGGTAAAGATCTCAAGGGTCCTGTATTAATCCTAGCTATGAGATACTCTAGGAGGGAGAGGCCTATTGCTTCACATTATAATCATCTAGTCTTCTGTTGCTTCACTCATTACAGCAGGGGACATCTGTAATCTTTTCAGATAAGAAAATTTCAGTCAAGAACATAGCTGTCCAGTGAACTTCTTTTGGTTACCCAAAAATCAAAAGAAAGGATAAAAAAAGACACGCACCCAAGAAAATTCCATTCAAAAGACACAAATAATATAGGATCATTCATTTGGTTATTCTTGTCAGTTCTTAACCATAAGGGTAACCATATTTCGTAAAGTAAAAATGGGATGGCCTGTGGCTGACCCTCCCTCCCTGAACTCCGCAGCTTGACCCCCTCATTGAGCACCACAGTCACCTGGGGCTGACCACCTCCCGCAAGCTCCGCACCCTGACGCACACACCCTTTAAGCTCCACAGACACCTGGGGCTGGGGCTGACCCTTCCACCCTCACCCCTGTGCCCCATGCTGCCTGCAGCTGGGGCTGAGCCCCTGTGCCCCATGCTGCCTGGGGCTGGGGCTGATTTCCCCTACTGAGCCCTGCGCTGCCCGGCGCTAGGGCTGACCCTCTAACCAGCCCCACACTGCCCAGGGATGGGGCTGACCCCCTCCTTCCAAGCCCCACACCGCCTGGAGCTGGGACTGGGGTTGAGTGCCCAAGCTCCATGTTTCCTGTGGCTGGGACTGATCCCTGGGTTTCATGCTGCCTGGGGCTGGGGTGGACCCCCGAACCCTGCTGCCTGGCACCTCGCATCACACTCCAGCCCATTCCAACTTTTATGGTAAACTGGGCATTTGTTCGTTTGCTCTTCCCAATTTATTAGTTGGGAAGATCAAATGGGACAAATGTCAGTTTTTGTCAAAAAAGTCGGGATGGGGATGACGGAGCTTAAAAAGGGGAATGTCTCAGCCAGAATGGGATGTATGGTCACCCTATTACCCATTTGTATGGAGTGGTGCTCGCCTTTCAGAGATGAAGTGGCTAGTCTGGCCTCCCTGTTAACATAGAACTTGAAGCCGTGGACTCTGTGAATCTCATTCCTATGTTTACAAGATAGCTGATGAGTGGTGTCAATATCCTGCTGTAACTGAATGCACCCCTGTACTCACACCTGACATGCTTTAATAGGCAGCAGGTTTAAAACAAACAAAAGGAAGTATTTTTTCACACAACGCACAGTCAACCTGTTGAACTCCTTGCCAGAGCATGTTGTGAAGGCCGAGACTATAACAGGGTTAAAAAAAGAACTAGATAAATTCAGGGAGGATAGGTCCATCAATGGCTATTAGCCAGGATGGGCAGGGATGGTGTCCCTAGCCTCTGTTTGCCAGAAGCTGGGAATGGGTGACAGGGGATAGATCATTTGATGATTACCTGTTCTGTTCATTCCCTCTGGGGTACCTGGCATTGGTCACTGCCGGAAGACAGGATCCTGGGCTAGATGGACCTTTGGTCTGATCCAGTATGGCTGTTCTTATTGTAATAATCTTTGTACAAAATATCCCTTGTGAGGTATCATTTGAAAAGTAAAAACTCACTGGTCAATAATATCATGATGAAATTTGTGTAGCAAGTTATGAATTCCCTCTAAATGATGTTGGTAGCCCATGTTCAAGTCCACATAGCCCCGACTAGGCAGGACTGGTCAAGCAGGCCTTAGACAAAGGAATATATGTTTATCTCAGTTTACATATACATTGTAAACAGGGTTCTCAGACAGCAAGAAAGGGAAGACAGGAGACAAAGGAAATCAGCAAACAGGTGAGAAGAAACAGCATACAACCTCTTCCACTACCAGATCCCCTGCCTCCATCCTCACAGCTAGAAGGAACTTTATCTAGGGGTAACCCTGAGGAAAATACATTTCAAGGGGTAACTGAACAATAAAAGCGAGGGGCAAAAATGCCCCAACTGTTCTCTCCCTATCCATCTCTCTATATTCGCCGAAGAGACAAAAGAAACTTTCACTGGACTTTGGGAGCAGATCTTGGCCTGAGTGTTTGGTCAGCAATGCTAGTGGTAACGTGGTAAAGAACTTCACCTTGAACCAAGTCTAGTTTGTTAAGTTCAGAAAGCATTTTGTCTTTATTACTCTTATAACTATTTCTGATCTTAATGCCTTATACTTATACTCACTTAAAATCTGTCTCTTTTTCATTAAATAAACTTATTTTATTTAATTAAAATTAATCCAGTGTTGTGGATTGTCTGAATAACTTCATAGCAGGCAGCAGACTGTTTTATATTGATCCCCTTAGTGGGGCAACGGACCTAATATATCTGGACTGTCCAGGAGAGGGCTGGACAGTGCAGAACACATTTTTTGAGGGGAAAATCAGGGACTAGGAGTGCACTGGAGTCATCCTGCAGGTAGTAACCAAGGCTGCTGGAAGCCAGAGTGTGGCTGATGTTTGCTAACTGGCTGCTGGGGTCAGGGTTGCTGGACAAGGGCAGTAGCTGTACACAGACACTAAGGATGTACCTTGTTGGGAACTACAGTAGCAGAGCATTGTGAGATACTCCAGGTTGCAGAGCAGGGGTGACAGCCCTCATTGGTCTGGCTTGTACCCCAGAATGTCATACCTGCCCAAAGGATAGGAAGGAAAAAGCTCCCATTTCAAAAATAAGCTTTGGCTTTAAAAGTAATTCCCACCTCCCGTCCTCAGGTGCCCTGGTGTCAAGAGGCCTTCCTTGGCAGCCTGGTGTACCATGTTCTAAGAGAAGTCAGCAGAATGAAGACGAAAGACTTGTCTGTGCTTTAATCAGATTGTCTCCTGAAATCATGGTCTTTATTCATCTTTTTATAGGAGCAGCTTTTACCGTCTACCCTTGACTAGACTGGTGATAAATCACAATGTGGGCTGTAGTCGGCTCCCATTGTGTAACACATGGTTAATTCAAGAAGCAGCTGAAGAAATCTTCGTTCTTGAGTCTGGCTTGTGTTCCTCTGTGACCTACCTTATTTGGAAGAAAAAGGGCTTGGGTGAAAGGGGGAAGGTGCACTAAATTAAGACAGATCAGTAACTCTGAGTGGGCTGGAATTTTCAGAGAGGATTTTAGATTCTGAATGTCAGTCATTAGCAGCACCTCAACAAGACAGAATCCAGACAGCAGAAAATGAATATTGAGGAGACTGAAATTGTGTTGAAAAGGTCAGCGGTTCAAACATTCTCAAGTTAAAGTACAGTAGAAAGAGGTAATAAAGAGATGGCTTTTCAAAAGTTTGATTCTATCATGCTATTCATAAAAGATCTCATCTGGGGTTTTCATATTTTTTTTCTTGCAAGCTTGTTCATCTTTTTTTAACTCAAAGTACTGAATGGGGGGAGCAGATGGATGTGATGCCTGCTGTGCTTGAAGCAGTTCAAAAATACTGCTTGTCCAAAGGAACAAAAATAGCTATGCTAGTTCCTGATAGAAATTTAATATGAGAATCACATTGGTAACAATGATCCTGTGAGATGTGGGTGATAATAATATGTGTTTGTACTGCCCAATGGGGCCGCAGACTAATGCATGAGTATTAGTATTTATTTATATTAGTATTATATTTATATTAGTAGTAACTATTATTAATAAAATGAAAGAGGGGCTCAATCTGCAAACTCTGCAACCGGATCCTGATTTGGAATATTTGAGTTCAGGAATGTTTGGTCCTAGAGAAAGAATCCATTTGTAAAATTTGCATCTGGATCTACATGCAGATTTGGAACACATCCTCCATATTTCAAGGGTATTTGCATTAAGTATTATGGCCCAGACCCATCTCAAATCCATATTAATAACTGGTATCCGTGCAGATATATATATTTTCAGAGAAACAGCACCATTTACAGTTTCTTCACCAGACAAACACTGCTACCAAAATGTCATAACCAACAACATCTATGAACCCCTCATGCAGCCTGTTACAAGGAAATGCCTTCTACCATGCAGTGACACCTAATGTCAAGGACATTAGCAGATAGCATTCTGTTTGTGACATCTGACTGACATGTTGTCACAAGGAATCTCTGGTTGACAATATGAATTTGTGGATGAGGTTTATTTTAGGAAGTGGGATGACAATTTTATATTTCTGTCTGGTTTTGTAAAATGAACAGCACTGTGCTTTTTATTTTATTTTTTTAATATCCCACCTAAAATGTCTTTAGTTGTTTTAAGCAAAAGAAAAAAATTTCCCATGATATGCTGTAGACACCAGGAAACTCTTTTAACCTTGCAAATCTTACAGTGCTGTACACTAAAGTATCAGAAACTAAACTAATTAAACTGGAATGCTGCTTTCTCTCTCTCTCTTATAGAAGAGGGGAAAAGATATAATTACTGGAGGGGGAAAATGGCACTGAACATAACTGAAAATTATGTGCAACCCAGGAGCATTATGAATATGAAATCTTTGTTGTACAAATTATAGACTACATATAGTTCTGGACATCTACCTTTTAGAACAATGAAGACAAATTACAGGGAATTCAGAGAACAATGAAAAATAACTGAGGGACTGGAGAGATTGATTTATGGAGCAAGATTAAAAAAAACTAAATATTTAAACTGCCCCGAACAGTGCTAAGGAACTATAACTGTCTACAAGTATTTGAAAGCTGTAAACAGCAAGGAGGCAAAGGGGTTGTTTAGAGTGGTTCTAAGGGGTATAATTAAGAATACTAGGATGAAATTGAGCAAAAGGAGATTTATGTTGCCAAAATATCTAACAGTGAGGTCTAACAGATTGTGAAATAGCTTCCCAAGTAAAGTGGTGGAAGCCCCATCTCTTGGATGATTTAAAAACAGGCTGGACATAGTACTTTCAAATATACTGTCAGGAGTATAGAAAAAATGACCCAGTATGTCTTTTCTATCTCCAGTTTATATGATCCCTCAATTTTTTTGATAGTGTGGCCCACCTCCCCTTCCATCTGTGATTATGTGGACCACGTAACCCCCCATTGGCAATTGAATAACATCCCTGTGCAACTAACATGAACAATTAGAATAAGGAAAGAATTTAATGCATTATTAGCATGTGGAAACAAGGAGGAAGAGTCAGCAGTATGTGACAAACCAGCTACCACAGTTCAGAACTACTGCTGAAGCTTATATTTAGTTTCTCCTTATGAATCTTGCAACCATAAAATGACTGCAAAAATTCTGAAGAAGGAAAAATAAAACTACCAACCCATCAATGTTCATTTGAAATGTCTAATGAATTCACTGTGTTTGCTCCCTTTTCATGTTCTGCTTCTGCACACATTCTGATAGATGGAGTCACTGGCACGCGTGCTTGCCAAAGCAGCACATTTTAAGTACATATTGCAGAAAGTAACTTTTGTTCCTTTCATTGCCCCCAAGTCCTGGCTTTATTAAGCCTGATCTGGCAGGCTTAATATAAGCAGGCACTTTCCACTGATATCAGTATGATGACTTGCAGCAGTAAGGACTGCACCTGGGGTCCTTCAGGAAGGAAGGTGCTCCACGCATGAAGGCAGTAGTAGTCGTTAGTAGTAGTATGTATTGAAAGCAGTGGGAAATGATAGTTTTGTGGCTAAGATACAAAACCAGGAGTCAGGAGACTAGTTTCTATTCCTGGCTCGGCCACAGACTTTCCTTTGTGGCCTTAAAGAACTTGATAAATCTCTCTCTGGGCCTGAGTGCTTTCATCTGTAAAATGGGGATAATAATGTTTATCTACCACAGAGATCTGTTGTGAGGCTCAGTTCATTAGTGCTTTTCCTGAATTTAGACCCAAGTAGTTAGTGTTAGATGGGATAACTGTTATTACATTTCAAAGGTCTTTAAGAGCCTCAGGTGAGAAATGCTATGGAAGTGGAAAGGATTATTTAATGTCTCTTTGACTGCCTATTAGGCCAGCTGCTATGTGGAGAGATTCCTTTTGGTGTCTATCAAGCCATGAATCACCTTGCTTGTTATTAGTTGTGCAATGTTAGACCTGACAAATCTTGCTGGGAAGCAAATCTTGGTCTTTGGTAGCAGCGGGATGCTCTAGGCAAGTGATGTCCAGGACTATAGCAACAAGAGCTGGCTGAACGTTAGATGGTGTGCATCTGAAAGCAAAAAAAAAAAAAGTGAAAAATGTTATTAGCCTTCAGGGCCGTCCCACAAGATTTTGGCACCTGAGGCGGGGAGCTCAAATGATTCCCCATGGTCCCCTTGCTTGGGCCAAAACTTTGAAAGGTCTCAATTCTGCTTTCTTCCTGTTCTACTCCTCTCATGGTACTGCTCTGCTACCTACCCCAATAAAGGAGAACTAATAACTTAAAATGCCTTGTTCAAAATTTTTAAGTAACACTTAACTTTCAAATGCCTGAACAGCAAATGTAACTTTTCTTGTCTTCATAGTAAACACTGGCATTTTATCTGTTTGAATAATCAAAGTGGTGCTTTCCATGCCTTCTTGGTTGCAAAGATTTGAACTGCTTTCTGAAGGTCCACAGTCTGGGCCAGCTCATGCTTTATTGAGACGGCTGCAAGGCCAACCAGCCTCTCCTGTGTCATTGTGGAGCGTAGATGTGTTTTTATTAACTTCAGCTTGGAGAAGCTGCGTTCTCCACTGGCAGCTGTTACAGGAAGCGTTAGAAGTATGCGCAGAGCAACAAAAGCATTTGGAAAGAGGATGGTCATCTTATTTATGCACATATATTCCAGAACAGCCTTTGTAGTTGATCCTGCTGAAATGTAACTTGAAAGGGCTTTCAGTTCATCACCTAAATCACTCACATCAATATAGTACATGTCAACACTGTCTCTAGTGCCCTGCATTGGTGGTGTAGGTCTTCTTCAGGTAAAGTGAGGAGTTTTGGAATATCATACAACATCCCAAATATACTGCTGTGTTCCTTGAGCTGCATGAAACGTTCTTCAGCTGACTGTATTGCACAATCTAGCATCTGGTTAAAGAATTCAACTTTGAATTGTTGTTTGCGATCTCTTATGGGATTATCCCATGCCTCGTAAACAAAATGTCGTCGTCTTCTTCATGACGCTTGTATTCTTGAATGGGTGGGAAAATAGCTTCAGTGTGAAGTTCCTCTGCCAACTTCTGTGCACTCTTCAGAATGTTTTGAAATCCCTCATCTGACCGGCCAGACTGTAGGTATGACTTTGCTTTGTCCAGTTGTTCCATTGCTCCAGATATATCAAGGTCAACACCTTGGAGTCTCTTGCTTACAACATTTATTTCAAACAGTTTGTCATGCCACAATACTAAGCCACACAGAAATTTGAAGTTATGTATGTTTCTGGTGATTCCATTTCCCTCTGCCACTGTCCTCCCACAAACAGTTCCTGTCATAGCATTATTCTCCATAATGGCAACTATGGCATCATCTATCTTCCCAATTTGGTGTTTGATAGGCTTTATTGCCTCCACTTGACTTTCCCATCGTGTGGCACTCAGTGGTTTCAGTGTCAGAGAGGATGTTGCTTCAAAATTTGCCATCGATGAGTTGATGCAGAGAAAAATACATAGATGCTTTGAATTACATTAAAGAATTCAGCAGCCTCACTAGAAGCTGATGCTGCATCACTGACCACTAAGTTCAATGAATGAGAACTGCATGGGACAAAAAAAGCTCCAGGGTTTAATTTTCGGATCTGTGTCTGCACTCCTCTGTTCTTTCCTCTCATGTTGGCACCATTATCATAGCCCTGATCTCTCATGTCAGCTATCGCAATTCCCATATCTTCCAGCTTTTTAAGAAGCACATTTGTCATATCAGCTCCTCTGGTATCATCAATGTCAATAAATTCTAGAAAATGCTCTCTGACAGTCACCATTGCAGGGACATTTTCACTACGTTCTGTTGTTAAAAAATGCACCATTAAAGTAATTTGTTCCATATGGCTGATGTCAGGTGTGCAGTCCAGAATAACAGAGTAATATCTTGCTGACTTCAGATCTGCCACAATCTTCTGTTTGACTTTTGTTGCCAGTAACTATATGATCTCATTTTGAATTGTTTTTCCAAGGTAGTGGTGTGTGTACATTTCTTGGGTGGTGACTCTTCTTACATGCACCTGGAGTACAGCATCAAACTGAGCCATCAGCTCCACAATTTTAAGGAAGTTTCCATTGTTTGGCACATACAGCTGATCTGAAGTGCCACGCAGTACTAGGTTTTGGGTAGCGAGCATTCTCACAATGGCAATGAGCCTTTTCAGAACATTTTGCCAGTAAAGAGACTCTGATGTAATCTTCTCTTCATGCTGATCATCTATGGTGGCCTTTAATCTTAGTCTCATCTCAAGCTCTTTCTACCTATGGAATGCTCTCTGGTGATTTCCTGCCTTCTCATGGCATGCCAGATTTCTAGCCAGAGTTTTCCAGTCCTTTGTTCCTGTAGAACCCAATGTGGCTGGAACATTAGACTGGAAGAGTTTGCAAGAAAAACAGTATGCAGCATTCTGGGTTTTTGAGTACATAAGCCATGGCTTCTCCACTTTGTCACTATTGGGGATTTCACACCAGTAATGTGTTGGATGGAAACTTCTACTTTCATTGTCTTTGGGAAACATAAAGTTTTTCACTTGCTGTGGCCCATGCAGAACAAGGAAGTTCCTCAGGCTACTGCTCAAGTGGGTCCACAGTCCTGGATCATACAGATTTAAGGAACTAAACTCAGCAGCAGCTGTTTCTAGTGCCTCCACTACACTCTTCTCTGATCTACACTTTTCTTCAGGAATGTGCACGGTTACATCCATTTGAGATGGAGATATGGATGCTGCAGTAGCTGCCAGGTCACCTGCATTCTGACTGGAAGATCAGGCATCTCCTCACCACTCAGATCCTCACTGCGGTTGGAAGGCTCACCGTGAACATTTGTGTCTGTCTGTCAGGAGAGCTCCTTCCTGCTAAGATAGAAAAGCTCCCTTTGCTTCTTCTTTCTTTTTCTGAATGCTGCCCCAGAGGGGCGTTTTCTTCTTTCACTCATGACTGCTGTTCTGTGCCAGCTATAGTGGCTCTCAGCATTCAGTGGAAGGGGACAAATAAGCAGGCTGGTAGCAGGGCCTGAGTGAGGGAAGATACCAGCATCTTAACGGCCTAACTGGCTCCTACTACTTCAGTTGACTGCCTGGTCTCCTCAGTGGGCTTCAGGGAAGCAGCAGGAAACAGGAAGTTCCCTGAGAGGCTGGTGTTAATCAATCCAGGCTCCTGGGGGTGCTAGAGAGGTACATAAGAGGCTCCTCCTCCTCTCTCTCCCTGCGGCTCCTGCTGCTTTCTGTTATTCCCTCTCACCTTTTCTCCTGCCTGCCTGTTATGTCTCTTGTGCCCTCCTTCCTCCAGCACAGCACTCCACCATCTCTGTGCATCTAGAGCAGAGAGAATACATATGCACCAGCAGCAGACACAATTTTCTACACTCTGGGTCCTAGTGGCACTCGCCACACACAGTCTGGCACCTGAAGCAGCTGCCTCAGTTCGCCTCATGGTAAGGCCAGCCCTGTTAGCCCCACAGCCTTAAAACAATCTTTGCAAAGGAATAACAGTTATCTCCTCTGACACTAACTACTTGGATCAGGCTGTCCTGATTTTAAAAAAGAGAACAGTCAAGTAAACCAAGGGCAGCCATTCTGAAAAGTAGGCAATATCGTTACAAAACTGAAACCCAGAAAATTATGCATTGTGTTGAAAAACAGAAATACAGAACAAGGCATCAGGCTTCAATATACCAATAAACCTTCTACAAGCCAAAAATGGTACCGACTGCTCAGGCAATCTCTACAAGTGATCAATACTTGGACTCTGTTTAATAAATATTCCATAACATTGGAAATACATGTCTAAGCTGTAATGTGCTGCTAGCCACTTGAAAAATTAGCAATGGGAAATGTAGATCTGTCAAAGAGCAAATTAGGGAGGTTCTTGCAATTATGTGAGTTTATTTTTTTTTAAAAGTAATGTCAGGAAAGGCTGACTGGGAATTATATGTGGGAAGAAAGTCAGACAAGAGGAGATGTCCAAGAAAGGTTCTGATGATGGATTAATGTTATTTTGCTACCTTCATTCCATCATTACTACCATCAGCATATGACAGATTGATGGCTGCTGAAGTCCAAGTGTCTTAGAGAGCTTCTTTCTTCTCTAATATTTCCAACTGGCGGACTGCATTGCTCAGTGAACCACAAGGGATTTTTCTGGTTGAGATAGCATGTAAGCATCGTCTTGGAGGCTGTGCTGGGGAGAACACACGCTACATGTATTTAAAAGGTTAATAAGAGACCTTCTAAATCAAATACCCTCACACACCAGCCTGCTTCAAGCTCTAGGAAACATAGAGGCTGCTTTTATGTTTTGTTAAACTCACTTTGCAGCCCTGAGATGCAGGTAGATTGCTGGGGCAAAGAGAAGGAGCACAGTGGTTGGGGACTGTAGACAGCTGGCACAAGGTAGAGAAGCACCCAAGCTGTTTTAAACTAGGCCAGAGCCATGGCTGGGGCAAAGAGCCAGGAACCTGTGACCAGATCTCTGGGATTCTCCTTCCTGCTATCACCCTACTATGCTGCACTGTGCTGAGATTGCTTTGAGGAACGGTTCTGTGTATTAGGTCTTGCCTGCATGAACAGCATAGTTTGCAGCAATGTGGGGTGGCAATCGACTGTTCCTGTTTCAAAGAGGGGTAAATGAAAGTGCATTACAGAACTTCTAGTGTGTGGTACAGGGTCCACGTGGACATTTAGTGCTCAGCAGGCTAATGCATGGTAGATTTATGCTCCAGCTTGCCGTATTTATCTAGACCAACCCTTAGCCTTTAATGTGTCTTATGGTGCAATAAACACCCTGGTTTTAAGAAAATCTCTCCATCTCAGGCCTTCTATATCCCACTACTTCTGTGGTGGGCAGGGTCATTCTGATACCCAACCGGGGACTGTACTGCAAAGGGAGTATATTTAAAAGGCAAAGGTGATTTACCAAGCCCTTGTCTAAGGGAACTCGCCCATCGGTCTCAGAATGCTCCATCTGAGGAGCCAAAAGCAAGAGCAGCCCTGATACTCTGGTGATGTGGGGCACATAAGAAGTATGTAGACTGAAGACCCGGCAGCCCTTCTGCCCTGCTAAAGGTCAGTCCTTGATTGCTTCAGGATCTTGTCTCTGGCAAGGACCCAGGTGCATCTGAGGTGATCAGGTTCAGGTAATCATCTGTCCTGAAATGTTCCTGAGGTCACCACAGACAGACCCACTCAGAAAGGCGCTTGCAGAGTGTTTTTGTAAGGACTCATCGTGAGACCTCAGTTTCCCTCCAGATCTGCTGTTTGTGACTACCTAACACAGGGCTGCCTCTCCTTGACTTTCCTCCAGGACTCTTCACTCTTTCCCCTCAGGTAAGAGTCCTTGGTTTTTGATTAGTTCAAAAAGTGACCATTCCAATTCTTCAGAGCAGAGCGGGTGCTAGGCATAAGAAGGAGATATTTGGGAGATATTGTTTCAAGCTTCAGAATATTGTGTCTTCGTAACTTTCTAGTTCTTTTCAGTAGAAACTCCATATCAATATTTAGCTATTCCTTATCCTCAAGATACTATTTTCTGCACCAGGAAGACACTTCCGGTAACACCACAAAACTTTCTTTCCACGGTACTGAATGTGACGAAGCCAATAGAATACCTCTACCTTCCTTGCACATGACTGAGAGGAAAAAATTAGGTCATTCCTTTGAAACATTGAAGGTAAATTAATGCAAACTTTAAAAAAGCCTTAAATCAAACAAACATAAAAATGTGTACTTGCATTTTGACAGATTGTTATGTTGTGATTTATTGAAAACAGAAGAAGTTGAACCAGTGTACCTTGAAGGATCATATCACAGCAGTCATTAGATCATCTTGTCTGCTTCAGCTACTTAATCAAGCATGAGTCCATGAAACCACCCGGGTGGTTAAGAAACGTAAGTGACGATGTGAAGATTAAAGGAGCATATCAACACTAAAACAGTTGGACAGTGATGCATCCTGATACTTTTTCAAATGTGACCCTCAACGACCACAGCTGCAGAACCCGTCATGTTGTCTTAGTGACAAGTATCTACTTAATGTAATTTTTCACTTTTGAAGATAGGCTGCAGTGACAGGCAGTGGCTGCTTATTGTGGCACTTCTGCTGCACATTGTTACACTTACATGTCTTGCTGCATATTTGTGCTGTCCCAACTGACAGGTGCATATCTTAATAAGCTCTACCAGGGGTAGAAATTAACAGACAAGAGAGCCCGAAGCAGTGGAAGCATCTGGTAGAAAGAAAAAATGTCCTGTATTCCATATGCTGTCAAGTGTAATTAGAGTTGCCAGTTGTCATTGCTGCCAGAACTTAGCTAAATAAGTTACTCGGACGTTATCTAGCTGACAAAAGTCAAAGCCAGTCTATAAACTCAAAAGGTAAGATAATAACAAAATGTTAATAGTTAGTCTAATTATTTACTACCTCACAAGCTAATGGGTGAATAGCTAAGAAGTTTAGTGAGTTGCAAAACAGTTTTAATAAGTGTGCTTTTAAAAACATTTACTGTCAGCAATAGATATGTTAGTGGTAAGAGGATGTGTTCTTTGGCCCAGATAAGAAGTATACAATATGATGTCATATGTTTCATTTCATTTCTCTTAGAATGTAATACACAGCCCCAGAATTTACTGCAGATCTGTCATAAAGGGAAGGGTAACAACCTTCCTGTATACAGTACTATAAAATCCCTCCTGGCCAGAGGCACAATATCCTTTTACCTGTAAAGGGTTAAGAAGCTCAGGTAACCTGGCTGGCGTCTGACTAAAAGGACCAATAAGGGGACAAGATATTTTCAAATCTGGGGTGGGGGTGGAAAGGTTTTGGTCTGTCTGTTCTGTGTGCTTGGGGACACAGATCAAGGAAGCAAGCAATCCAACTCCATTAGAATTAGTAAGTACTAGCAAGGGAATGCGTTAAGCTTATTTTTGTTTTGGCTTGTGATTTTCTCTGTGCTGAGAGGAAGGTGTATTCCTGGTTTTCTTTTTGTAACTTTAAAGTTTGGCCCAGAGGGAAATCCTCTGTGTTTTTTTAATCTGATTGCCCTGTAAGATTATCTTCCATTCTAATTTTACAGAGGTGCTACTTTTACCTTTTTTCTTTATAATAAAGTTCTGTTTCTTTTAGAATCTGATTGGGGGTTTTTTTAGTGTCGTGAAAAAACCCAAGGTTGGTCTGTGCTCATCTTGTTTGTTCTCAAGCCTCCCCAAGAAAGGCGGTGCGGGGGCTTGAGGGGAGTAGGAACTCCAAGTGGTCCTTTCCCTGAGTTTGTATAAATCACTTGGTGGTGGCAGCGTTACCTAATCCAAGGTACAAGGGAGAATTTGTGCCTTGGGGAGTTTTTAACCTAAGCTGGTAGAAATAAGCTTAGGGGGTCTTTCATGAGGGTTCCCACGTCTGTACCCCAGAGTTCAGAGTGGGGAGGGACCCCTGACATCCCCCTTTACCACAGAACTGTGCTTCAGGCACTAAAGCTTTCATTTCAAACCATGTTATGATTGGTTATGAAGAAAGCCCTCCATATGTGAACCAAGCACAAAACCAGTGCAGTTCTATGCAATGCAGTCTTTCAGACTCTGCAGACAGTCCCATACAAGAGCTCTGACAGGGGAGAGCTGCCCACACAGCTTCATGGGATGCTGAACCCTCATGATGACAATATAAGAGTCAATACTGTTACTGCTGATCAGCTTGACAGTCGCGCCAAGTTTTCTGGAACCGGAGGTGTGACGGAATGCTGCATGCTGGGGCACTCTCATGGTGGAAAGCTGGCTGGAACGACTTCATGTCACTCAAAAGGAATATTTGTTGGAACAGTGATGTTTGCTAGACACACCTTGCTTGACAAAGCTGGTTAGAGTCAGTAGTTTCACTCTGTAATGGAATCACAGGAACCAACACTTCTTAAATGGTGCAAAAGAGGCTCACTCTGTAATATGGTGACACAGAGCTAATAGAATGATTATGTTACCGCACAATGTTTCTCTCAATAAAAAGATTATAAACTGTTGTAATGAGTATTGTTTTGTTTCTGAAATTTACACGGTAATGATTTGTAAACTTGTTAAAACTTTCTAAACAAATAAATAGTGAGAAGAAAAAGAAAGATAGTTAGTAGTGTGTGTGCTGAGCCCCTGTTCTGAGCACAACGGCATTCAGCACATATTGTTGCAGTAAAAAGGAATTTGGTTTTTGTTTTGTTTTTCACCTTTAACACAATCATCACTCTGTCTTATGACCTGTCCTTTTGAAACATGGATGAATTTTTAGAATAATTCATGAGCAGAGATCTCACACAAAAGTTGAGCGGGGTGGAAGCAGTCACAGCTCCTCTTGAGGTCAATGGGCATTGCACCTGATCCTGATAGGGTCGAATTAGGCCCTCCATCCATCCTGTTGCACTGGGCTTGTTCTTGTCAGTAGTTTTTTCCATCATTCCTAATTGGCTGTTAATGAGCTGTCAGCAACGGCTGCTCATTAGGTGGCAGCAGATATTGAAAGTTTGCTGTGGCTAGACTTGAAGTTTATCTGAAATATTACAGAATAAACGTCAAGCTGATAACTGTCATTACCCTTTTGTCCTGATGTACAGTACACATATAACGTGATCTACCCTACAGATGAGGTGACTTTAAGTGCCTTTAAAAATATTTAACGAGGTGAACAGAGGATTTATAAGTTCATATAAAGGCTGATGTAAAGCTCTGCTTTGATATTACATTACAGTACAGTTTAGTATAGTCCTGCATTGACAAGATGATATCAAATATCTCTTGTGGACACTTATTATTTAATAACAAGAAATTGGCCAAATGATAGTGGATCAGTTGAGAGGCAACAAAATGTGTATTTCTTAAAAAGGATTAGAGAGAGAGAATTCATATTTGGATACTCCACCCTTCATCCGTTCCTTGTCTTCTTAGACTGTGAGTTCTTCAGAGTATGGGCCAAGTCTCCCTAAGGTTTTGTACAATGGGAGCCTGCTCCTAGTTGGTGCCTTTGAGGCTACTGTAATATATTAATGAACAATTAATAATTACCAAGCACCATAACTGTCAAAGGGAAGATGTGGAATCAGGATTAAAAGCCAGGAAGGGGATGGGCCCCAACAGGTTCACTCTCAAGAAAGAAGTTTAATGTCAAACATGCAATAAGGCAAGACAGCAATCATTTACAAAGGCCCCTTCCTGCATGACACAGGAATAATGTGACTGTTTTCAGATGACAAGAAAAAATCCTATTGGATGAGACCCCAAAGTGAGGTGCTGAACCTCTTGTGGTCATTAAAGGTTCCATGTCACTTTCGTTGTGGACATGCAGGAAGAAAGACAAGATATGAGGAACAGGACTTAATTAGCCCTCATCTTTAACTTAATTCAGTTGGGAGGGCTCCCTCTGGAGGGATAGGGTTTATATACCCTTCCTCAGAGGCCCGGGGCCATTAGCTTACCTGAGCACCTTCAGCCAGCCCACCAGCTCAGTTGATGCCTCTCCCCTTCACCCAATCACCCTCCCTCTGCCCACCCAAGGGCAGTGGGGAACCCTTAAAGGAGCCACAACCCACCTCTTCCTGCTGATCAGAAAAAGAGCAACCCCTCCTCCACCAACACACACGCCTATACTTTTGAGGTCGCAGGGAATCCATTTTTAAGAGTAAGGATGTTGGGCGGGTGACCTCACAAGATTTCAGGTCAGATAATAATGTTCTGACCTGCCTACATTTTCCCTGTGTGTTCAGTTGGCTATTAGCATTCACTTTCTATCCTAACCTGATGTTTAGTGTTGCTGGAGAGGCAGAGGAAAGGGTTTGTGGAAATACTGATGTATGCTCAACGGTTGCGTGAGACGGTAATAAATAAAGTAGGGATAAAAGAGGCTTATGGGGATAAGCAAGGAGATTCATGGTATGATGTTTGAGGACATGATTGGCACAGAGATCAAGGCAGGAACATGATGGAAAAGAACCCAGATAAAAAATATTAAAGAAGCATAAAAATGAATAAAGAAGGGTAAAGTAGCAAATACAATGCAACTAGCAAAAAGAAAGTGAAGAGAAACACTAGCTTCTTTAAATACACTCTAGCTGGCCCAGTGCCTGCACACAGGAGTTTTGGGCTCTGAAACAACTTCAGCATTTTTGCTAGGGCTTGGAAAGTCTTTAGAGAGCGCAAGAGGAAAGACACAGTCATTAGCACTTTTCACCAATCGCCAGCTACTGGATACCAGTGCCAGGTTGTGGACATTTCTTGCCTTCCCAGTTACAGAGTAAAGTGAAGCCATCACAGCATAACATGGTAGATACTATTTAAGGACATGATTTAAAAAATAATTATATGGGGAAAATTTTAGAATGGCTGAAGAGCTGGGGTGACAGGCTTTGGTTTTACAATGCAACTGGCAAAAATGTAGCAGTGTCTAGTCACTCCTCTGGTAAAATGGTGGTTCCCTCAGCAGTTATCCCTTGCCGTGGTCAGTAGGAGTGGGATTCACAGTACACTCAGATGTGAGCCTCAGGAACAGTTTAAAATAGTTATTTTAGCACATGCATAAAGGCAGTAGGGCAAGAGCTGAAAGTTAATGAGAGCTGAATGATACTGCTGCAGACTGAAGAGGGGACAGGGGGGTCAGTGCATAGAATATGGGCCTGGAAACTGGGAGGTCTGAGTTGTAAGTGGCTGTGGGGTTTGTTACAATATTTAAAGTCTTTATTATCATTTCACAGGATTCCACCCAAGAGATCATAGACTGCAGCAGAGAGAGAAAAAATTCAATATGTTTCAATATGAATATGTTTTAAAACTTGCCAAAGACACGCAAGGTACCTGATGTTTGTAAGAAGACACGCTCCTCTTAAGGAACCTCTGTGTTCATACTGTTTTGAGTTGAAGCTGTCTGGGGTTAAACATTTGGAATGGGGTAGTATTCTTATTTGTAAAGGGTATTTTTTAAATGTTGCACCCACACATTTTGGGTGCACAAACATAGATTTAGTTAGACATCTAACTGCCTTGGTGCTTTAATTTTAGGATATTATGTTCATTCATCTTTAACAAACGCTGCATGAAGTTTAATAACTTACACTGGTTCATCACCCCAAGTGATCTGTTTGGTCTAGCTTTCTTTTTTTATGAGGATAAAGCAATAAATCTGGCAAAATAGCCATTTCCAGAACAAAAGCACAATGTGTGTAAAAATCTCACAATCTAATAAGCTTGGACTTAACATTTCTTGCAAAGAAAACCCATCTTTTTTCTAAAAAAGTGTTTCTGAAAAGTAATTGAAGCGCTTAAAAAAAAAAAAAAAAGACAGCAAGCACTTGTGCAATTGTGAAGATGAAGAAAGGCAGCTTGGGGACAGTAGCCACTCAATCCCTCTGGATTTTTTTTCTTCTGCAAGCGTACATGGTAACAAGCTAATGTAGGATTTTGACTGACCGCACCAAAGCTCTTGGCATTCAGTGGCAAGATGGAATGAACTGATTAAACTGTCTAAAAAGTGGAGCAGCTGTGTGAAAGCTTATTCAGAGAGACTATAGCACCAAGGCTAATTGGCAGTTAAATTTATGTTGCTGTGTTGAATGAAAGTTTAAGAACTGAAATTTCCCAGCAGGTATTTCCCCCTGTTGGCCTTTTAATTAAAACTCTGGTCTGCACTGACTTGGATATAGAAAATAAAGGTAAGACCTGTTATTGAAGGGTGCTGGTTATTTTTGTTTCACAACAGCTGGGCTTCCACTTACATTGTGTAGCCATGGGAGATAATTTCTGGGAGAAATGAGGAAAGAACAGGGCTAGAAGGCAGGAAACCTCATACCTGGCCTTGGCAAAGAATTCCTTTCGGTCCTTGACCAAGTCACATAGGCCAATTTCTTTTATCAGTCTTGGGTAGCTAATGTTAGGTATCTAAATCCACATTAGACAATTACACTGAGTGGCCTCGTTTTCCAGCTATGGATTTCACAGCTGCCACTGAAATCAAGTTTGAAAGAATTGGCCTTAATTTCACAAGGAAATTTGGGCTTTAATAAAGAAGTCCCATGCACTCTAAGCACAACATAAGCCCCAAACATGGGTCTTTGAATTCTGATCTGCACCTTCTGAAACATGTCCTCCTTGCTCCTCCTCAGTCGCTTCCTTAGCTGGCAGAGGCAGTCCGCCAGTGTGTAGGGGGTTCCCCAGAAGGCCACATCTGCAGAAGTACAAGAAACAATAAGCAGAAGCATGATTGTTAGTGCACTCACAGCATCGAATTATAATAGTAAAATACACCTCTTTATCATTGTTCCTTGGCAAGCACACAGCTCAGCAAGTGCCCTAAACATGGTAAATTCAGCCCGGGGGAGGAGGCGGATTCAATAGGGGGCAAAGGGTCTTGATGTTTTTTAAGGGGATCACTGCAAGTGACTAGGGACAATATTGTAAATTCTGCCACCATTTTCACAGGCCGGGGGGGGGGGGGGCGCCATCAAAACCAATATCTCACTCCTGAGGGTAAGCAAGGATGCAAATGTGCATCTCCTGCATGTGTGTCACTTCAGACTGGGTACTTATGCTGTTCACCTGTGTGTTGCTTTGGTCCAAGCACAAGTGATTGCCGATTGGTGGAGGAAAGTTTCCTGCAATGGGGGAAGGAACAAAGCAGCTCTGCCTTGGAACCTTAGGCAGCGGATTTGGCAAGTATTTCCATGAAAGTTTTCTAGCAATCTCTCTTGATGATTTCCATTAAATCTCAGTGTGTATTAACACTATATGTGTGTACAGTGAGACCCTGATCTCTCTTGGGGCCCCTAAGCACTACTAGAATACAAACAATAATAATATGTTCAAAAATCATGACTCAGGACCCAAAAATCATAAGATTAAAACTTACGAGATTTTAAAATAACAATAATAAATTTGGGCTGCTTTTTATTTGATGTCTGGTTTTGGGACCTTTGAGGGTCACTCAGGTCACATTTTCAAGCTTTGCTCCACAGCCATGAGGACTAAAAATAACTTACACTTGTCTAAAGTGAAAGCTGAGATTCTCACCTAATCACATAAATAAAATACCACCTATGGCGAGAGTTGGCAACAGTACTGCAGCAACTGTCCCCTCCCAGCTCTTCACCTGATTGAGACTTCATGGCTTCTGATGACATATCCATGTTACACAGGAGTGGTGCTCAAGGCTAGGAAGGCAAAGGTTAGTCTCTATCATGGTCCACTGCCTCTGAAGTCAGACTGGGAATTAAGACAGCGCTCTGCTTGTTGGAGTTGTGTGTGTGTGTGCATACATGTGACTATGCAGCTACATAGGCTTAAGAATGACCCTTTTTTTCCTTTATAATTTTTCCCCAGGTCTACCTTTATTTAAATGTAGGGTTTGGGGCGTTGTGAATAGCATGGTATGATGCATTTAATTCCACTTCTGTCTTGTAATATACATCATGTACATTATTTACCCCTTACCTATCACAAATTATTCAGTAAAGCATCATTTGGGTGTCAAAAAGCTTCCACTAAGTATGAACTATATAGTTATTATTATTATTTTATTTTCTGTTTTTATGAGTTGAACTTTTATATTTTCTCTCAGTGGATTGTGCAGTCAGTACAACTTCTGATTTATGTGGTAAGAAACAAACACAAGCTAATAGCAAAGGTGCACATTGTTGATAGGGTGTTGTGCCTTCAGTGCTGTGTGTACTACAGTTCTTGTTTTTCTTGGTCACAAGAGATGACAATATTAAGGAAATTACTTTTGCTGCACTGTAGTTGTGTCTATGTGCAGAGTTGCTGCTGGCATTCTTAGCACCCTCCCATCTATGCTGGCTCAGAGAAGGCCTAGATGTAGGGTGACCAGATAGCAATTGGGACAGGGTGTGGCGGGGGGGCAGGGGGTGTGGGGGTGATGGTGGTGGTAATTGGCGCTTACATAAGAAAAAGCCCCACATATCAGGACTATCCCTATAAAATTGGGACATCTGGTCACCCCACCTAGAAGACACAGTGGTACAAATGCTGCTGGCTAATCTACATATACAGAACTTGTGGTGTATGTGTGTGGTGGTGGGGAGTTAGGGGACATATTCCCCATCTCCAACTTTTTTACTACTTCATTGATGTCTCTCTCAATGGAGCTGTACTTCCAAAAATACCAGGCCACTTAATTTGGGTGATGACTAGGGACTTAAGTGCATAACTTTAGGCACCCAAGTTTGAAAACATTGATTTCCCTCTCAGTGCAGTTGCTGGTCTCCTGCTTTTTATCTCCCCTTCCTCCAAAATTAATAATGATATGGGGGTGCTTGCTCTCTATATTTATAAGTATCAGGAAAATGAATTTGTATATGTATAGATAGATACATCTGCATGGGATCTACATTTGATTTTATGGCTTTCCCTACCATCCCACCCTACCCCTTTGTATGTCACTTGTCTTCTTAGAGGCAAATGTCTTCTAAGCATAGACTTGCTAAGTGTTTATACAAATCCTAGTCCAAAGGATCCCTGATTCTGATTAGGGTTGTGCCACTGGTATTATCACAGTGTCAGTATTACATAAGCCCACTAGCCCTACTTCAGTTTCAACCTTGCAACAGAAAATTGCAAACACAATAAGTGTTGCACCAGACCAAGCCCACAAGGAGAGAGACCAGGATTTTGAAAACATAGCTCACAATAGCTATAAAAATTGCCATGCTGGTGAAGGGTCATCCTTATGTATGAGCACATTCAACGAGGCAAAACCAAGGCTAAATTCGTCTTCCATACTAATTCTGAGCTCAGGTTGTTAGTACGCACATAAACTTGTTAGGGGTCTGTACAGTTAATTCATTTCTCATAAACAGTGAATGGGTAGTGGAACACTGGATAGCTATTGGACCATGAAATTCTTTAACTCTGAAATTGTGCCAGTGGGCTGGGGAGGTGTGGAAGAGCTAGGGAAGGAGTCCCTAATAGAAAGGCCATTCTTGGACTCATGAAGTCATGCAGAATTTTAAACACCAGGTGCTTGTTACACCTGTAAGTAATTGCTGTGCTGTTGAAAAACCAGATTGTTCTCTAGGGATGCAAGTGTTCTTTACTCTGTACCTGGGGAAAATAAATGGCTTCTTTCTCTAAAAAACCAAAAATGTCATTTAGAGCTCAGCAATCAATCTTAAAAGGTGGTACTTGTCTGACACAGCTATAGCTTCAGGAATGCATCCAATGAAGTGAGCTGTAGCTCACGAAAGCTTATGATCATTATTATGATCATAACTGATGATTATGTTAGTCTCTAGGGTGCCACAAGTCCTCCTTTTTCTTTTTGCGGAAACAGACTAACACAGCTGCTACTCTGAAACCAGTTACAGAAGTGGCGTTCTCCTCAGGAAGGAGTTTGCATTGTTATTATCATAATTCCTGCAGGTCTGGCTGGCTGGCAGAATGCAGAGCAGCTTTAATCACACTTTTAAACAAAAGTGGCAGAAATTTATGCTAGGAACAACAGTGCTGTCAGCTGTGTTGGATGCTGTTACAAACTAACAATCAGCTGTCAGATATGCAGACAAAATAAAAAGAAGCAGGCCCCTCTTCAAATGGTGAGGTAATGTTATAAAAATATAAAGAACACAATTAAATTTAATCAAACATTTGCACTTATAAACGGCTGCCACAGAGGCCTCCTGGGGCTTTGATAAACACGTTCAGATTGTCAAGTGTGACTGCAGGAAGATTAGATAGAAAGGTATTGTAATGATAGGGGACTGGAGAGAAAGGTACCATCTCCTGCGGGCATACTCCCCAGTTCTCTAATATATAAATTATGTCCCTTGGTTGCTCGCTGCTACCTCTCTACCTCGTACTTGTGCTGATGATAATCAAGGATGCTCACTACTATAGAAGGGATAAAACCAGACAGAAACAGTGAGCAGTCCTCTAACATTTTACTCTAATGAGTCAGGTCCTTAAAATAACAGACCTCTGTGTAATTATGCAACATCAGCTGATATTGAACAGCCTTCTCCAGTATCACAAGCTGGTGGCAATGCCGATTATACCTTGTTCGCATTTTCTTATTGTTCCTGCTCTCTCTCCATTGTCCTGATTCTGCTGGACTGAGACCAGTGGTAGCAGAGTTTCTTGTCAAACACTGACAGGAACAACTGTCTCCTGAAGGGCAAGTTTCACATGGCAAAGTAGTTCAAGAGTTCACAGGGAAATTGATTGCAATTCCAATATAATATTTCTTCTTACGTAAATAAGAATATGTATCAATAGCAGGTTGGACTTGAAGTCTCTTTTCCTAAGTAAACAAGCAGATTGGCTTATACTGGATAAGCAATAGCCATGTAATTTAAAAACACAGCAACTTTTGGAGGCCAGAAAACAAATGGCAAATGAAGAAAGAATTTTCGAAGCACTGAAAGCATGCTGCTGATGGGATGGAATTTAATACCTCGGTGTTTGTTACAGGCATTTGGAGGACTCCTTGAATCATCCACACAGGTTGTATTTTCAAAGTTTATGAATTGTCACAAACCCTTTCCCCTCATGGTTTGTTTTTTTCCACCTTGGTGTCCACGTCTACTCCATGCTGATTAGGCCTCAGCTGGAGCACCGTGTCCAGTTCTGGGTGTCACGTTTCAGGAAAGATGTGGACAAATTGGACAAAGTCCAGAGAAGAACAACAAAAATGATGAAAGGTCTAGAAAACGTGACCTATGAGGGAAGATTGAAAACATTGGGTTTGTTTAGTCTGGCGAAGACAAGACTGAGAGGGGACATAACAGTTTTCAAGTACATAAAAGGTTGTTACAAGGAGGAGGGAGAAAAATTGTTCTCCTTAACCTCTGAGGATAGGACAAGAAACTATGGGTTTAATTTGCAGCTAAGGCGGTTTAGGTTGGACATTAGAAAAAACTTCCTAACTGTCAGGGTGGTTAACCACTAGAATAAATTGTCCAGGGAGGTTGTGGAATCTCCATCATTGGAGATTTTTAAGAGCAGGTTAGACAAACACCTGTCAGGGATGGTCTAGATCAGTGGTCCCCAATGTGGTGCCCGCAGGCGCCATGGCATCCGCCGGGGCATTTATGTGCGCCCACCATCAGGGCCGGCACCAAGGAATGGAGAGGAGAGGAGCATATCCACCAGAGAAGCTGCGGCTGAAATGGTGCCAAGGCATCGCTGCCTGCCACGCTCTTCTGAAGGCATGAATGTGCTCTTGGCCACAGAAAGGTTAGGGACCACAAGTCTACATAACACTTAGTCCTGCCATGAGTGCAGGGGACTGGACTAAATGACCTCTTGAGGTCTCTTCTAGTTCTACGGTTCCATACCATCAGATCTCCCCTGAAATAGTGGGCCCATAGTCTCACCTCTCAACCTAAGACCAATAAACAGGCTATTACTTCATTGCAGATGTACTCCTTTATTGGCAAATCCTGCCCTGTGCCAAGGCCAGGTATAGAGGAGTGAGGCAAGGGAACAATCCTGGAGCTGGAGAGAAGAAATCCTCGCCCCAAGGCTCCACAGAGCAGAAAGAGAACTGTCTACAACTGAACTCTTAGGGCTTCACTGGCTTCCACACTGCTTGCTGCATCCAACCAAGATGGGAAATGTCTGGTAGATCTGCACAGTCATGGGTCCAGTGGTCCTACCCATACTTCACCTCACCCCCATTCCCAGTTCAGCAGTGCAGGAGACGTCTCAAGTTGAGTTCAACAGGCAGACTCCCAGAATCCTCTTACCCCTTTCCTGAATCCTCCCTCACTCTCCCACCCTCATGCAGCAGCACCACAGGATATGTCTACACTGCATCTGGGAGTGAGCATAATGCCTGCATAGACACACTCACACTCGCTGATAAAACAACTAGCGGGCTCAAGCTAGCATGCTAAATATAGCAGCTTTGGCAGAGACTCAGGCTAGCCACCTGATCTCAAACCCAGGTAGGCCTGAGAGCCTGATCTGCCGCCTCGACTACAACATCCACAGGGCTATTTTTAGCACACTAGCTGGAGCCTGGCTAGTGCCTGGCTCTTTACCTGGGCTGGGAAGCTCGCTCCCAGCTGCATTGCAGCCATTCCTCCAATACATCCTCCATAGCAGTGGTGTGGGCCTGGATTTGGAGCAGGGAGTTCCTTTGTCCTGTGTTTGTACACCGCATAGCACCATGGGGATATCATAACAGTATCCAACCAAAATAACATTGAGAACAAGTTGTAGGGAGATAATCGGATCAATTTCAAAGATGACCACACTTTTCACCGTTTCTGTATATTTTTTTTAAATAGTAAAATTACTACACAGAAAGCAGCCAGTGAAGTGGGCTGGCTCTCTGCTTCCACACGTGTTACTCGGGAGAGTGCAATATGTGGAAGCTGGCAAATATTGTCATTTCAACTAGAAAGAATCAATGCAGCAGAATAAAACTCCTTAGAAAATCATTTGTACCTCACTGCTGATAAAACAACTAAAGCTGTCGCAGTTCACATCCCTCCGAGCTGGCAAGTCTGTACTTTTTCTGTCTCAGACCCGTTAACTCCTTGTCGTGGCCTGCAGTCATCCCTCCCCGTCAAGCTCAGAGGGAGGCCACTCTGCCTCACTACATCACACAGCAGATAGTCAATTATTAGGCTAGGGCTTTGGCTCTCTGGGTGGGGCTGAGCACCACTCAATGTATAGCCTGAGCCTTCTAGTGGGACAGGGTACTACAGAACTCAGTAGCAAGGCTGGAGTCTTGCAGCTGGCTAAAGCCATCTGCTTCCTTCACCGGTTCACTCCCAACTGAGCTGAAGGGCCCGTGTCTTATACTTCCTGTCCCATACCTCTGCTTCCAGTGTGTATGTGTGGGGTGAGGTGGTGCTGGCTTGGCCTCATCCACCAGGGGAAGTGTAGTTCAGAGGCCACTCTGCCTTACCTCGCTCCTCAACTGAACCCTAGCGTTAGGAGTTCAGAAATACATGCCCCTCATCTTTTGATCTTGGTTAAGTACCAATGCCATAATTCCATGCTTCCTAGCTCTTTCACACGTGCATCTTTCATGCATCTTTTTTCCCTCAGCATTTAAAGACTTCATCCTTTATTTCTTCCTATTGGTGATACTATTAAGTACACACACTTAATTGAGTTACAAGCAAATACATAGAATAATGTCAGGGAGTTTATCTTTGTCAATCCTAGATAGGTAATTAAATAGTATCCTTCACACTCTCTTCTGAGCAACCGGGACCCTTTAAACAGATATGCTGTTTTAACATAATGTCAATACATTTTCTTGTCCTTTCCTCTGTTGAGATGAGATTGTGTATTCCCTAGAAAATGGAGCTATGCCTAGCCCAAGACAGTGCCTGGAGATTAAAGTAACACTTCCATCAGATTTAATAACTGGGGGGTCACAGAACATCAAGAGAGAAGTGAAAAATTAGTTCTCAGGTAAAATTAACAGAAAACTATTCTATGTGTAATATAATAGCTACAAATGACTGTTACACAAAACAAATCTGGTGAAAAGAAGTTTGAAAAAGCACTTGGGTAGGATGTATATTGGCCAAAACAGATTGGGACAAATTCTTAGCTGGTGTAAATGAGTGTCGCTTGATTAAATCTACAGAGATATGCTGATTTACATCTGCTGAGTATGTGGCCCTTAACACTCAATTGTTTTTGTCCATGGTATCTGTAAAAGAAGAGAAAACCAGGTTGGTTTCAGTACCACCAACATTTAAGTGGACTGAAGAGGCTGTGTTAAGATTTGCTTGGATTTCAAACTTTTATGTAAGATTATTAAAGTAGAGTGGTCATATGCCAAAGGCTTCAAAGCACAGTCAGTTTGGATTTTATAATCAGCATGCTACTGGCCAAACCTTCAAGGCAAATCTGAGTAAACTCAGAGAAGCCTTGCCTTTGACTGGCAGCTTTTTTCTGTTGCATATCTTTATTCTAGTGCTCCCTCCAGGGCAGAAGGAAAAGTACTCCTCCCTACCTTTTTGACAGCCACCCTCAGCATTCCCACTATAGATCCAAATGTAATAATGTCCACGCTCACAAAGTCCTTCTGGCAGTATAAACAGCCATTTTCCTATTGATAGCTTATGATCGCTGACAAAATCCCATTACAACCATTGGGATGCTCTTCAGTCAAGTATTGTGTAGATTTGGGATCCCATTGTAAGCAAGCCACCTCATGGCAATAAATATTAGGAATATTTGCATTGTAATCACTCTATGCTATTTTCTGCAAAATTGTTTTTATGTATATATCATTGCTTTGCTATACAGGAAACAAGATATAGAGCATGAATATTGACATTCATATTATCCATACACTTAGACATCATAAAGAAACTGTGGTTTGTAAAGGCTTTCAATAAAGACTGGCTGTGGGAAGGTTAAGTAGAGTGGGAACAAGCATCTTAGCAGTACCCTGTGATACTTCTGTTTCCTTGGAGACTTTCTTAGATCTAGAAACAAGTAAGAAAATATTATTGTTCACAGTATAAGAACCAGAAGTTTCTGTTAACCCTCTCTTAGTGCGCATTAGGTAGATGCAATGCAAGTATGAATATGCCAATGCTTTACTAAAAAGGCAATTGCCCTGTGCTTCTGTACCAGCTATGGACTGGCTACAGAGCTGGGTTCTGTAAAGACACATAGTAAGAGCTCCTGCTCTAAAGAACTTACACTCTGAAGAGACAAGATGTGCTCATGATAAAGTCCTTTAATGTTCCGCCAGTCTGGCTCCAAATTACCTTAAGTAAGGTATTTTACACACAGCGCCACCTTGTGGCTGAACAGCATAATATAGTATAACATTCCACTAAGGCTACAGTAATGTTCTGTAATCTTAGACCACCTAGGGACAGTTCAATATTCAGGTATTTAAATATTCTCAAAGGTAGCATCTACCACCTTGTCTATTGAATTCCTTACACCCAATATTGTTTTCATATTACTATGTTAACTCAGATGCTGTACCCTCAATATTTCTACCTGACAAAGGGGTTTCAACAGGTAAATTGTACTGATTTATATACATAGCTATACATGTCATAGTTACAGATAAAAGCTTGGTCTCTGTGACATTTGTGTTATGTTGACTATTTTAATTATTGTTTGGATCAGACAACGTACCATTATAAAAAAAAGATACCGTTGTCACATGGACACTTCCAGAGGCCAAACAATTATAATACCCCTTCACTGGATTATAAGAGTATACCCCTTGTACCAAATTCAGGTCCATCAGCACTTGGAATATCTTTATCTTCAGAAAGTTGAGAAGAAACTATACAGAACAGAGGGAGCATAGAGAAGGACTAGAAAGACTGTCTGCTAGAGTGAGTGGCAGAGAACTGTGCCACAGGAATATCAAAGAAGGGACAAAAAAGCATAAAGGAGTACAGAGTAAGGGTGGTGAGGACAGGACTATAGGACCCAGGGACTACTGGAAGAGGGCAAGGGAAGAAATAAAAGGTAAGGATAGCATGAAGTAAAGCAAGAAGAGAAACCTGCACAGAAAAGCCAGACAGAAAAGAAGGGGGCCAGATGTAGGCTGGATAAGCTCTCAGAAAGGCTGAGTAGAACAGTAGCACTCAGAAATGATCTGCGGCATGAATGAGCACATAGGGCAGGGCATAGCCAGAAATTTACAGAGAGAAGAAAGCAGGAGTTGGACTTTCTGGAATTCCTGTACTTAAAGTGGCAGATTTCAGACAAGTTTGCCAAAGTGACTTCAAATGATGCAAAAGCGAGGGAGTGATTTTTACAGTGGGTTTCCTGAAAGGTGCTGGAGCGAGGGAACTAGAAACTTATCACCACTATTTACCTACATTCTGCCAATGTGCCTCAGGGGGAACCACCATCAAGGATGAAATGGTAGCCCCGCTTCAGACTCTGTTCATTTCTTGTCCTCTCTATTGCAACTGCCAACAAAAGCGCTAATTAGTATGAGTGATGGGGAGGCGCTAGTGGGTGGACACTTGGCAAATACAAATTAGACTGAGCTCACAGGCTCATTTCACATAAGTCATCATATAGCAGTCTGATGAAAATGGCCTTCATTAACAAACCACCAGCACTACATATGACCTGGTGAGAGAGAAGACATTACAGCCCATTACCAGTCACCAAGCCAGACTAAATCTACAGGAGCCATATAAAGAGCCCATGGATTCCAGACACAAAAGAGCTGCAAAATTGTTTTCATCTAGTGGCAAAAAACTATTTTTTTCTCATGTCTGTATGACATTTTTAAACATCTCTAATGAAGCCAGAAATCAGAAACCTTGTCCAACTCATTCATCTAAAAAAAGTAAGTAATTGGAAAGGAAACAACTATAGATCAACATAGTTTTATATGAGCTTTCCAGAATTATTTGCACTCAGTTGTCACTGCAAGGAAAATTAAAAACCAGAAAGTATCAGTTTGTAATAAAAGTGCATTTTTTTCTGAAGCTTATGAATTGACAGCTCTTTTCTTGGTCATTTCTTAACAATTAATTGGCTTGGCTTTTCCAGCCCACTTTCAGAAACGAAACCCCGCATTGGAATATACAGTATTTTAAGATAATTTACTTTCAGCAGAGGGCTCTATAGGACCACAAAATCTGCTGGTATTCCAGGGCACAGATTTTGTAGGTGCAATTTCCTATAAATGGCTACTTTTCAAATGCAGGCTACATTTCCGATTTTTTTTTGGTCATATTCTCCCGCTGCTGCTACTAGCACAGCTCCACCACGGCTAGCAATATGCCAGCCAGCCAGCTAGTATAGACCAACTGCCAACATTTCCCCATTTTGCAGCCAGTCCTAATGTTAGGCAGCCTTATCTGCCAAAGTGCTTTAGGGAATATCAAAAGCCAAGGGGGTGGCACGTGCTCGTTCAGAGGAAGAGCAGGTTAAAGCAAAATACCCAGTTTCCCACAGATAGCAGAACACATCCAAGCGCATGTTCAGTCTAGTTATCTGCTTGGAGATTTATCTGTTTGGCCTTTTCTCCTTTGCAGCTGCATAAAGAGACTTTAAAGACTTATCTCAAATGAGCTTTGTGCCAAATTACGTGGCTTCCCTATTGTCAAATTAGTGAACACAATAATGAAGGAGTGGGCTATTCCACCCATATCTCCCTTCTGGGGTTCTCAAAAAAAGTGTGTGCCGCGCGTGTGTGTGTGTGTGAGTGAAATATGAACAAATGGAGCTGTGTGAAAGAGAGTGAAGGTGAAGGAGCAAGCGTTCCCATCACAGCTGCTACCTGCACTGTCTCTTGCGACCTTGGACCTTCTTCATCCTAATCCTGGAGATGTCACAACCAGACTGAGGGAGCCAGATGACACCTCCACCAGCTACAACTAAATCCTGACCGGGGATATAACGTTTTGTCCCACAAATACCCTATTTCTTCTTTTTCCTATCCCTCTTCTTTTCCCTTCTCTCTAATAAGAGTCTGTCTTAGCTGGCAAAGACTGTACATTTTGCAACACTGCGGTCAGCCTGCGACCAGAATGCTAAATGCAATGCCCTAAACAGCCCCAACACCGGTACAAATTGGCCAGATCTTGAAGTGGCTGATAAGTCTGTGTACCGTGCCTGTAGTTTTTCCAGCAGAGAGGCTGCAAGTGAGAGTCAACACCAGAGACAGGAGCTGGGGATCTTTCTATTTTTAATGTTCTTTTCCTTTCCACTTTTGTGTACTTTTGGCTTGTTTTGTTTTCTAGGAAACGGGACTGGACTTTAACAGCGGCACCAACAACAGCTCCATCCCATCCCAACTAACTTCTCTTTTCACCAAAGGCCAGTTAGTACCATCTTTAATTCCAACTAAGTGACACCCAACCAGGGGGGGTTTATTTCTAAAAATGCTCTCTGGCTACTGGGAAATGGAACAAGGGACATTGTTAAAATGAAAGCCTTAATACTTTACATTGTAATTGCTTTAACTGCTTTTCCTTCTTTTCTATATCTTTGATAAAAAGTTAAAAGATTTTTAATGGTGTATTTGGCACAGTACTATGTAGATTGAGGTCTCTGTACACCAAACCCCAAACCTTGTTTAAAAACTCTTTAGTACTAAACAATTTCAGGTTCACGTTGACACCCTTAACTCTTTGGTCCCATATGTTCCTCTAAATTAACACAGCAGGACCCTGGGAGACATTCAGCCAAGGAACAGAAAGGAATGAAAGGTCAAACCTGAGAAGGGAAGCAGGGGGTTTACATTGATACTTTCAGTTTGGGTTTTCGTTGGGAGATTCCAGGGGAGCACCCTTGAGTCCTGGCCTGAGAGAAGGGTGTAAGGACTGCAGGGCCCAGTGTCAGGGCTAAAGATTTGTTATAAGGACATTGGACTGTTTATATGTTGTGTTGGGTTTTCTTTTGCTCTGGAAGAGGAGAGACTTTCAAGTTATTGGGCCAAAGGGCTAAATTTCAGGATGGGAGACCACCACAGGGCAGAAGCGGCTGTGGATAGAGAGTGCCAGAAAGGGGCAGGGCCTGCTATGCCATGCCCAACCACGAGGGGGCACCCCACCAGTGAGTTCACATTTCTACACCCTGGGCTTGAACTCAACCTGCTAATCCAAGATAAAAGCCAAGTTGCCATGTCTTTACTGCTATTTAACCCAGGTTACTTGACATGGGTTAGCTAACCCAAGTTAAGAACACACTTCTTCTTTGCAGCATAGACCTACTCGGAGACTAAATATGGAGGGGCCCCTAGTGGAGGCTGGAAGGCAGATAGTCACCACCATCTGGTCTAGACCAGCTCTGGTGTTTCAGCAATATGTTGTCAGAGGGGTAGCCATGTTAGTCTGGATCTGTAGTGCCACAGGACTCTTTGCCTCAATTATGATGTTAGGCTAGATTAAATGTTCAACCACTCTGTTGCTCCTTACAGCACTTCCTGGCACTGAGGGGATATGGAGGTGTTGACCACCTGTTGGGAGCTCTGGCAGGCATCCTTTCTGAGGAAGGCCTAGAGCTCCAAGGAGAGTCCAGCCTTTTAGAAGGATGCAGCATCCCCTCCCTCGGCACCCAACTAGATCCAGTAAGGAAGGGGCCTGGAACCATGGCTCTGCATTCTCACCAGCCTCACGTAGGCCCTTTGGAGAAGTGAGCCCCAGCCGGACTAGCATCACACAGACCTTGTACTTGAAGTGCAAGGACTGCTGTGGTGCCTGATCCCTGTGCAGCTACAGCGTGGGGGATGGGGGAGCTTCCTTGCCTCCTTACCAGCTCCCAATCCCTCCTAGAGTGCCTATGCACAGGCTAGCACAATCTAGTCCTAGAGAAGTTACTGGTGTTTACCTGGAGCAGGTGCCATTCACCAATGATTGCACAAAGGTCCAGTGACTGGTTAATCTTTGAGCATCAGGCTGTCTGCAGCAAATTGAACAGGGGCAGGGTGTAAGGGAGTTGCCCCCAAACTCATGGGCAAATGGCAGGGCTGCAACTCAACCACTCTTTGACTGCTACAGGTTGGAACAACTACTCTGTGAAGGGAGTTTGGACCACAGGATCTGCACAGTTGCAGATTCTTTATCCCCTCAGCCCAGCCCAACCCCTCTTGTGCATGGGCCTATGCAGAACTGGCAAGGAATTCCCTTTTCAATGCACTGGGGAAGTGCAGGACTACAGCCCAGCCACTCTGCCTATGGGTCCCCCTTATACAGTCTCACGCTGGAGTTGTCATAGCGCACACCATCTTGTGATAACCCTCAGCCAGAGGATCAGTTTCATCCATTGAGACCGAAAAATCTTTGCCTGGGGAAAAGTAAACTAACAGAACAGTTACAGCCAAGTTATCGAAGAGGCCCCAACTCCACTTCCATTTGTTGGCACGCAGCTTTGCGCACACATACATATGGAGACCTTGAGCAAGGAGCACATCTTGGCTGACGGTGGGGGTTAAAAGCTCTTTATAGGCCCCTGATCCCACTACTACTGTGCATAGGGCATTGGGTAGGGAAAGTGACTGCATCTCACACCCGAGGTTCTGACCCCAAGTTTTGAAACTTGGCACAGTGTATGATCTATTTGAAGACCCTATGCAAACGTGCACTGCCATTTCTGCAACAGCCAGGTAAATCGTGAATCGAGTTATGGATCACTTCTTTGGTGGCATAACACTGCTTAGCTTCAAGCTGTTTTCACTTACTACTGATTCTGCTCTAGCACTTTTTTCTTTTTGTTTGAGCAGGCTGACCTTCGTTTATATAAACTACACAGATAAATACCATGTAGATATTGCAGCGATAGGCACCTTGGAAATACAGCAGATAGTAGAGAGAAATAAGGAAATACCAAGAGAACAGATGGTGTCTCTCTCAAAAAGAATTCTGAGACACCTATTCTCATTCTAGGCTTAATGTGTTTCCATATGGGATATACTGAAAACATGTTTCATTTCCTAGTATTAAACAGAGATAGAGTTACTTATTACATTGACATTTTAAAAATCCATGTTTTTGCTTAAGGCAGATGTCTAGAAGATATTTTGTGTGTTCACTAGTTTTGTGGTTCACTTTGGTTTTATAAATTAGAGTACAATACAGTTAGTGCACCCAAATACTGAATTGCACTGTATCTAAAGCTTTGTTTGCTATTTTACAGTCTGTATCTTATAAATCAGTTATTTAAACAGACATCTAATTATTTTCAGTCGCAGACTAAGTTCTGGAAAGATAATTGCTAGAAGTTGCTATTGGTGTTATGGCAACAGTGTGTGCAAACTCAAAGAATTGGTAGATATCTGTACATTGTCTTAGTAATGGAATTTATACCAGATTGTGCACATTTTCCTTATATTTGGGTTTTGGAAAGAGTTACTGTTATTCACATGTATTACCTTCATATTAGAGAGTCTAGGCAAGTGCGTTAACATCTTTTATTGGACAAATTCATATTGTCATTTGTAATCTAGGCATTCTGTAAACTCAAACTTTATGAATTTGTTATACTCATTTCTTTCTCCAATGTGAATCAATATTGTTACTAGGCACCAAATAAGTCCTGTAGTCAGTTTTTCATGAGATGCATCACTGACCAACAAATGATCTGAGAACTGTATTAGCTAAAATTCAACCATGTTTCTTCCAGATGATTAATCCAGGGTGAATCATCAGTACAATTACTTAGTTTAAATGTAGAACATCCTTTTTATTTCCTATACAAACATAGTTCAGCTCCCAAACTATGACTTAGAGATCTTGACGGCTATGGCGAAGGACAGATGTCAGGATTGTACGGAATGAGCCATGATCAAATTACTTTTTCAGCAATATCACAAGACTGCAAAATATGCTGTGACCTTCAGAGTCACCACCCATAAAAATAAAATCCACTGACTAATTTGCCAGTTCCTTGTTCCTTTACTTCTGCAAACAACTGTATCTCACACTGGCTTGCTCACATGCATAAAGGATGATGCATACTCTTCTGTATTTGTTGCTCTGCATCAAACTGGCTGTATAGTTACATAGTTCTACTCACTATTTTGAATGTAGATCTCCCAGATGGAAGCCTGTTAATTAATTCTGTGTTTGGCTAAATCTGCTTATGTTGGTGCCAGCTAGCTCTTGCTATCACAAACCGACAGGACAGAGATCTGGTGATGAGCACATTTTGGAGGATGAAAGAATGTGGGTAGGTGAACAGGTCAGCTACAGGTCAGAACTAAGTATTTTATAGTTCACTTAACACAACTTGTTCTGAATTTTGAAGATCTGCTGTGCAGATCAGAGCAGCTAAAAAGTAGGGGAATTAGCATTGATAAAATAGCTCGGACTCAAATCTGTGGAAAAAGAACAGAATTGCTGGAGCAGAAACTTATGACAAAAGAAAATCAGCCATATTGTGTACAACATAACTTTATTTTTCAGAAGAGTTCACCTCAATGTGTCAGAACAAAATGTACTTTTCTAATCTTGAAGCCAGCAAGATTTTAAAAGTTAAACTTTTAGTTTTCCCATCTGTAATTTTCATATTGAGATGGATTTTAGAAAAGTATTTTAAAGGAAAATTATTTGCATATGTTTGATCAGAACACTGCAGTACGAATATCATTATAGCAATGATACAGCACACCATTTAGTAATTACACTTAAACGTAATTGCCTCTATTGCAAAAAAACCCAGCCATCTATGATAACTGTACTTCAAGTGCTTCAGCAGTACAATGAAAAATTATCAGAGTTTAAACAATACAAACAGGTGGGAAAAACAAAACTACTGCAGCTAAACAACAGAAATTTCAATAAGTTATTTAAATATGGTACTGTTAGTCGTTCAGACACAAAACAAACACAAACAAAACCTTTTATAGCAAAGCATATGCTCATCAAAAGGCAACATAGAGAGAGGGTGCTAAACTCTGATCTTCATTATGTAGGTGTGAGACTGGATAAAAGAGAATTCAGGCCAAAATCTATATTGACTTCAGATTTCAGCACAAAAGTATTAATACGCCAATTAATATACACATGTAAATAATCACTCCATATCTGTACAGGATCATCAATTTTCCCTGCTAAAATAGCAAGCTATTGACACAGTGAATTTGTGATTTATCAAAGGTCAGTTTTTCCCCATACAAAACACAGCAAATTAAGTTTTATTTTATTATTTTCCACATTTCACTAATTAAAAGTACCTAAAATCTTTCAGTCAATTAAATCACATTTAAGATGAACTTGTGGCCCCATGTTCACCTTGTATAATGGACTCTCCAAAGGACTGTGCCATTGTCAAGGAGGGAACCTTTTTGTGTATTAACTTAAAATACTTAGAAAATGTAGAATTTGCTGGTGCTTTATAATGTATTTATAATTTTTCTCTTGTCTATGCCTTTCTGGTATTATAAAATGCCCCTATGAGCTGCTTGAGAGATACTTCAGCTTGTGGTACTTGGTATCATCCAAACAGTTCACGAAAGCCTTTTATAATCCCACAAAGTTCCATAAACACTTTATAAGTGTTTATAAACACAAGATCAGGTATGCTTTATAGACAGATGTGCCTTTTATTTACTAAAATATTTCTAAACTCTTAAAATTATTACTTAAAGCCAGGAATGTATATTTGAATTGCATTGATAAGTTGCAAGATACAGTCAGAATCAAGTAATGAAAGATTAACCAAAAATAGAGATGAAGATGAAGTAAATGAAGATATATCACTACTTTCCAGTATTTAATCACAGGCAGCTATAGAATAATTCTAGCAAAGCAGATCGTTTCAAACTGACATTGCAAATATCTCATTTTGATCTACTCCAATGGTGTAATTTCAAAGGAAAGTACTCACACTACTTTAACACATCTATAATTATTACTGCAACACAGCTAGTCAATTAGTTATTTAAAAATGGAATGAACATCAGTCATTATGAAAATGTAAGCCAATTAATCCTCTTCCTGCCACACACATAATTTTGGTTGTTTCTCTGAAATATCACCTGATGACTCAGAGAAGGTTTAAAATCCTTTAAAATGTATACAGAGGAAATAAAATATTTATAAAATTATATTTTAACCGTCAAAATGCTTTCCAATTTTAAAATATTTGTTAACTTGAATGAAATTCATATTTACTCAAGTAATTTTCTTTAACCTTTTTTTAAACAGCCTGGAAGGATATCTATAGTAATTGCTCAGCTGTACTCTGGTTGTAGATAGCTTCATCGTTAGAGTTCTCCTCTATTCCTCTTGCAAAGAGTTTCATTAACTGACAGTGAACTCTGCAAAATAAAAAAATTATGTACTGAAGATTTTTTAAATTTTTCTTTTACTAAGAAGTAATCACATTTGCTATGGGCCTAATTTGGAATCACTGTGCATTCCACATAGCTGGGCTAAACATTTTATTCCGCAGCACAAAGCTATGGCCCCCTCCTGCTGGGACACTCCCCTTCTGCAGAGGATGTTGGACGGTGGAGTGCATATTCACAAGTTCACCAGCCCTGCGACCACCACTCCTCACAGAGAGTGTTCAATGGGAGTTTTGCATGAGCACACTACATCTGATTGATCACATCTGCTTATTCAAGTCTCTATGAAATAATATTTGATTCATAGATTCCAAGGCCAGAAGAGACATGGTGATTATCTAATCATTTGATTACTGTTTAATGGAACTCTGTTCTATGGACAGACTTCTGTAGTGTATTTCTGGTTCCTTTTACCAATTAAAAAAACAAACTCCAGCCTTCCACAGTCCCTCTCCCATCTGACTTGAACATTTACCTAGTTGTAAACATACTTCTGTACTTGCCAAGGCCTGAAAGTCACAAAGACCCAAAATCAGGGTACAAAGTGTCTTCATGGAGGTTAAGTAAAATGATATGGGGTTCACTCCTTTAGAGAATGTAGTTTCTATCATCTTAGTTTTATGATCCTTTATTTCTGATGCAAGTAATTTTTAACAATAAAAGTTAAGGGATAATGAATTTGTGTGGAATGTTGGTAACTTTGAGATGTATATGAATGATAACCCTGAAAATGAAGAATAACTGAAGGGTATTTTAAGATAATTCTATGCCTGAAAATGTGGCATAAAATAATGAAAACTATAAAACACCAATATTTTGAGGATATTCTCAACCCTTATATAACCTAACCGGAAGTTTGGCAAACTTGTGATGTTGCATGGAACTAGTTCCTCACTAGCCCAAACGAGCACTCTGTATCTTCACTGCTCTCTGTATCTTCACTGTGGAATCCTGGGAATTGTGGAAGCAACTAATAGCTATATAAGCTTTTAGATGAAGCAGGAAGAAGGGGAGTGAACCATCTTCATTTCCAACCTTTGCTATACAGGATATTTACAGTTAGTTTTACTTGGCAAACAAGAAGGCACATGAAGAAAAGCAAATGATCCCTGATGAAGCCAACCAATCATCGAAATTCCTGTCAGGATGTGATTTGAAACTGCTGTCAGATACATTTTAGTGTATTCTAGTGAAAGAGAAAGGATGCATTTAATATTTTCCTGGAAAGTATATGGTAAAAAGCAAAGGCTAGCATTCAAAGGAACTCTTCACAAAGATTCTAAAAAGCATCACGGAATTCTTTAGGAATATAATGTTATCTACTACCTATTAACTTCTTAAAACGGACTGACTTAAAAGCAGATATCTTAAAAGGATCACCTTGCTACAAATAATATACACCTTGACAGTTACTCACCTAACTTCAATTGTGGAGCTATCCAAAGTTTCTCCATCACAGTTCCAGATGCTGTTACTAAGATTGCAGCAACAAGCTGGATGGTCTCTGCAGAACTGACCAAAGCGTTTCTTTCCTACATCCTTGACATCAATGACACTGTCTTCTAAATGCTTTGATGTAAATTGAAACTTCTTTACCCGATAAACCTCTACAAATGTGAAGTCAAACTACAAAGAGAAATTAAAACAGGCATTCTACTAAGTATTTTATTTAAATTAATCAGTAAAGCTCAACACAGAAAGCGGCATTTAATTTTCACTGGGCTCTCCAATTTTCCAGAAGGGCTGATTGTGGCATGAAGTACAAGTGATATTTTCCTAATGTTACACAACAAGTCAATAGTTCTTTTCACATAAAACACATGGTCCTCCTGGCTTTCAGGCCTTTGCTTTCATCACCAGGAGATGGGTTCTCAAGGGCCTTTTTTCCAAAACCCTGCCCTTCTTTATGGCTAAATGGGGTAGGATCCTGAAACTATCCATAGGAGGGGGGTCCCAAAATTATTTTATGTTGTGTCATAGGGTTGCAATATGAAAAAGATTGAGGCCCCCTGCCATACCAGCCTATGATTCTCAACTTCCATACCCTATACAACTGCACTGACTTTTCTGCAACCCCCTCCCTCTGTGCTGTGTAACCTTCCCCTGAGGGCGGGGTCCAGTGATTGCCATATCTAGAGAAGTCCATGGCAGTACAGGCACTGTGAGGGAGCTGAGAATGTCAAGGGTGTGGGAGGAACAGTAATATTTATTTTCCAGTGAAGTAAAATCTTCTTAACTAGCTAACCTAATTGAAAACTAATGTGGTAATTAAGAGATTGTCTTAATTATCAGAGGATTAGAGGATTACTATGTGATAGTATACAACCACTTATTTCACAAAGTTGTTTAAAATAAGCTTTGTATAAAACATTAAGGGACCAATCAAGCTGCTGAGTGTCCTCCACTCCCAGGAGGCAACTTACAGGATCTGGTCTGAAATGTTTAAAAGTCAGGCTAATGTAAGGTACTCAGTTTAGCAACTGCAACACACGGGGGAAACAATAAAAGTGAGCAAAGGGACACCCAATAAAATGCATGCTAGCAAATATCAACTCATACCTGTTAACTAGTCTATATTAATGCAGAGACATCTCAATGTATCTAGGTTTTGGTATCATCTAAGCACCTAAATCAGAGTTTCTCAACAGAGGAATGCTAGACTAATCCAGGGACTGCCCAGGACAGAGAAGATGAGCAGACAGTGATATGGGGCATATCACTCTAGGTAGGCAGAGGAAAGAACAGAGCAGGTGGTGGGGGTGGGAAGGGATAGCTGCATGACCCTGGATCCATTCTGACTTCCCACTGCAAACATGTTCCTGTGGGGAAAGCTGTGGGAAGCTTCTCAAAGCCTATTTTCTCTCCCTGCTCATGCTGCATTCCTTAATATAGCAAGCCACAGCAGCAGCCCACAAGTACAGTGAGCAGCTTGCTAGTAACTTGTATTCATGGCCAGAGAGCCACCAATGGATGCCCACCCACCCACCCTGAGCAGCACATAGCCTTGTGATAAATGATGGAATAGATAGGGGGAGCAACCGGGGACAAGGAGCAAGGGGACAGGGAGGCAGGAACAAGCAAAAATGATTGAGAATAGAAAAGAAAAATAAAGAACAAGCAAGATCTGGGTGTGGACAAATGGAGGTGGGAAAGGAAGAGAGGGAGAATGGTATGAGGGAGTACGGGGCAAGAAGTTTTAGCCACTTACGTTGGGGAGAGGAGTGGGAATAGAAATAAAAAGGTGGGCTTAAATAAGCATTTTACAATGAGGTGCACCATTAATCAACTGTTTAGTCAATCATCCACACATGGCATTAAAGTCATTTGTCTGGCAATCATTCCAGGTAAGTCGGCATGCTGGCAGCCATAGATATGATCTCAGCACCCGAGCTAAGATTTCACCTGATAGTACATTCTAAACAAGACAGGCACACTTCCCTTGGAATTAATCCTGTAAAAATGTAACAGCATAATGCGAGAGAAATTTTGATGTAGGACAGGAAAAGCTCATATTCTAATCATGTCTGGTCATTGAAGATCTTTCAGAAGCCTGTGTCATGCGCAAATTACAGTTTTGCTAACTACATTCTGACAATTTACATACATTATGCAGTTTCCAATGAGTAAATTCTTCCTCTTCATTTCCGGTTCTGAACAGTTGTGTGATACTGCTGTGGGGCAGAAGTTCCTGCATTTCAGTGTTTGGTGAAACAAACAAACAGGTATGTGCCTACAAGCATTTGGGGATGAAAGGATTTCAAGTACTAACTGTATTCAACAGAAATTACAAGGGAAATTTTACAAAGGCCTAATGTAATTACCAAAATTGGAATTTGGCTTAGGACACCCTGGGAGAAGTCCTTTCTCTTATGTAAAATGTCACAAGATCTTCGATGGTCACGTGGACAAAATATTTCATCTAAAATGCATAAATGCTCTTGTTTATCAGTTCCACCACTAATGATTTTTGTGCCAGATAGTTTTACCAGCATTTAGATCCCCTTCACACCCTGAACAGTACATGGTGTTAGAAAGAGAGAATACATACCTGATCATCTTGGTTTGTATGTCTGACGAGATACCTCAGAAAATTGAATCTGGAGCATTTGCGAACTAGAATGAGGTCAATAGAGCCATCTGCCAAGTGAGCTGCTGGTGAAAGGCCTTTAGGACTCCGTGGACAGGCACAGCTCATATTGACTGCATTGATGGCCAGAAACTTTCCTTTAATAACCTTCCAATCTTCTCCTCCTTCATCTTCTGAAACACAAAGTGAAGCATGTCGTTAAGACTATTACCAATATACTTACAGGAGGAGTGAGATACAACCATGCTTAGCAAGTTTCAGCTCTTTAATACAAATTTTAATGCATTAGGGATATGTATCTAACGTAAGTAATACAATGTATTTTGTATATTTTACCATGAATTCATACACAAAGTTGATATTGTAATATTTAATACTTCTTCCTACTAAGCATTCTTTTATGAGTCTGTAGCACCAGAATGGTACACGCTCTTCTCCCTTATATCATAAATGTTTGACACTTCTACCACATGAACGTCAAATTCAGATTCCATATACTCCACATTCATGGTCATGGGATTAACCCACATCAAAGCAAAAAAAAAAAAAACCAAAAAGAAGTGGTGCCAACTGAAAAAAGGGAGCAAGGGGAGAGACAGCAATTTTTTTCAGTTTTAATTTCAATTTATTAATATATTTATTTATTAAGATGCTGATCCAGGAAAATTAAGGATGTGTGCATGTGGTGGTTTGCTTGTTCCATTCTGTTTTGATTTTTCCCATGCCACAAAATGTATTCAAATCAATTTAAAAAATGTGGGAGGGAGGATAAATGATTCAGGGGTCAGTGACAGCTGAAGTTTTGAGGAGGGAAAGAAGGAAATCTGAACGTTTTTCTGGCATCGGCAGTTACATGGGATTAACTGAGGGCAGAATTGGTCCCTGTGTGGTATTATAAACCTGCCCAGGTAACTGAAAGACAAAAATAGTAGATAAGCTTGTTTTCATCCAGACCAAGCTATGGGTATTATACCAGTCTCAGTTTAAATGTCTGGATGCATCAATTTCACTACCAGGTAGCAGTATTTTTTTCCCCCGACACAGTGGACTGTTACGCTGGAAACGCTGCATAAAAATGGCATTTAAAAAAAATGTAAGGAAAAAGAGTCAGACATGAGAAAAATAAGTTAAATTGCATGTTTTAGTTTTAAGATTACATCTTTTCTGCCTTATCCCCTCAATTAATTAAAAAGGCCATAAAAGCATTTTTAAACATCCCTTCCAAATATAAGTCGATTCAAATATTTAAGAGAGACTCCTCTATACAACCATCTACCCAGTCAAAAGATGCTTGGAGACTACGGTAATGAGCACTGTTTTAAGAGCCTACCTAGACAGAAAAGCAGCACTACAGATGATTAGGGTACAGTATATTAAAGGAAATATTAAGGAACCAACAAAGAAGATAAACTTGGATGATCAAGCTCAGTAATATACTGTATCAATGAAAAGGGGGGAGATGGAAGCCATGCGACATATCTACTTGAAGGGATTCTGCAATACAATATTCTTCCCCTCTACCCATTTTGGTAAATCAATAGCTAATGGTTTTCTTTCTGAGTTGGTTTTCTATGCCTCAAATGTAGTATTTTAGGACCTTCATTTGTACTATAATTCTGATATTCTTTGAACAATTTGATCAAATGGTGCCACGCTTGTTTTAGAGAAGAATTAGCCTGATCATGCAGCGTGAATAGCTTGTAAGCAAAAGCAGTATCTGTTGCGTGTGTTGGATTAATTCTGAACTGATCTTCCTCCAATCTAAACAGCAACAGAGAGACAGCGAGAGCCTGAGGGAGATATTTCTTGAAAGCAAATGAATTTTTCTAACTTCACTTGAATTTTCCACTTTTTGAATCTTCCACTCACCAGATTCGTTGGCAACTGAACTAAGGGAAACATAGCTACAGGATGACTGAGTGTTAAACATGGAGATGTTTCAGAGTATTTGATTGCAATATTCATTTGGGCCTTCCACAGGTTGCTGGAAGCTGCTGAAATTACTTGTGCAGACACAAAGAAGTGCTAGTACTCAATATTTGCTCAGCACCTGCACAGATACTTCTACATAGAACTGAGAAATGCATTCAGTGCTCAGCAATATGAGCAAATTTCTAAACCTGTGCTGAACTGAGCAGGGAGGAAGCGAGCATGACGGAGGGTAGGGAGAGCAATCCAGTGAATACAAAGCATGTGCGCAGTGGCCTTTTAAATCTTTTTAGTTATTTTTACTGCAAACCAAGACTAGCAGATGATTCCACTTTGCTTATTAGTTTCGCTTAGAGAAGAGCTGGGACAGCCATGAGGACCAGCTGCTGACAGTATCTGTGTTCTAAGAAAATAGTAATCTGCACAACCAGAAGCTTAATGCCTCATGACACGTGCTGGCCACAGTATTCCTGGCTCACTAGCTAGCAGGTCCCACTCTCTTGAGCCAGTGTTTATTGGATCATAACTAACATAGCACCATGCTTAGCAGCCTTCATGATGACCCTGAACTGCTCTTTCACAACTGTCTTCTAAATCCTTGCAGGGTTGAGTCTTTGATCAACACATCAGATAATTTTCTTCTAGTGTGACATGACACATTACCATCATCTTCCCACTTCTTTCTGCACATAAAGATGCTGAGTTAATGTAGATTTATAAGGAAAAACAGAAATTTGAAACAACCATTGAACTTTAATAAAGTATGATAAGCTCCTAAAACTGATGAAAATAAAACACTTCCTCAATATCATGACACATTTTTTGCAATTCCATCTTACCAGGGACTAGGCAATGTTACAATAAGTTACATAACCATAAAGAGAAACAAGAAAACCTGTGCCCTTGGTTTCAGCTGTATGTGGGGTGCATGTCCATAGGAAGAGCAGTGGTATGAGATACTGAATGAAAAACTGCTAAAAATGCTCCTTCGCTCCTGATCATGGGGATTCTGGGCCTGATCCAGTGCCCAGAAAAGACTCCTATTGCCTTCAACAAGCACTGGCTCAGGTACTCTGAGCAGGGTTGGTTCCTAGGCATAAGTCAAAGCAACCTGAGAGTTCTTCTAATTTACTACAGCTGCTAACTATCTTAAGGGGTTGAAATAGCAGTTGGGGATCAGTGCAGCCTGAAAACATCCCAACTCTTAAACTGGCAGCAGGAGGTGGGCCTGTCATATAAGTTGACACTCTTGGTGCTAAATATGCTAGTTTTATGACCAGAATCTACCAGCGATGTTGCACAAAATGACTGCAATATACTGGATGCTCTGGTCTACTATGTTTAAGGCCTTGATCCACTGAAGTCAGGCTTTGAATCAGGCTCTAAGGAAACAAAGAAGAACAGAAGTAGAGGTCTGCACTGGAAGTCTGTCCAAAAGACGAGAACACTGAAGAAGGATTTCCATGAGGAGATTGAGGCGGGGCTAGTTTCCAGTCAAATGGAATGCACCCATTTACATTAGTCTGAATTTGGCTCTGCTAGAGGCTCGAGGTTTGCCAAGATGGTAGAGCACAAGTGAGGGAGTAACAGGCTCCAGGAGAAGTGATGCAGCCAGGAGCAGAGCTGCACAGAGCCTTGAAGGGAAGGAGCAGTAGTCTGAAGGTACTGAGAAAGAAGACTGAAAGTCAATGCAGGAATTCAAGGAGTTGTGTATGTGTGTAGAGGGGGTTGACATGATTGGAGCACCAGATGAGGAACACCACGTAATCTGTACAGAGAACTGGTAGGATGTCACTGAGAAAGATGTTAAGTAGGTTGTTAACAGTCCATGTTCACAGCATGATACTTACAATTTTTAACTGTTTATTTAGGATGAAGTTTAGCTCTGACGAAGTATAAAACCTTAACTGCTATCTGCCGAGAAATCTATCTAGGAGGCAATTCAGCTTCCACACTAGCTCAGGGCTTGCCAATTAATTGTTATTTTGTGATTAAGAGTTCAGATGATTTAGGATTTAGTTGAGCCCACAAAATAAACTCTTCTTCTCAGGCAGGAGAAGCCTGATCCACTAAACTATTCAAGGAATTAGTATATTTATTAGGAGGATTGCTGGAGGGTGATCATTTCTTATGGTTTTTCTTTAAATTCTTCTTTTCAACTTGAATCCTAGTTTATAATAATTAAAACAAAGTGAAATTGATCTAGGTGTTCAAGAATTTTTTTGAAATGAAACATTACACATTCTTCACATTTATCACTTCAATATGTTACCATTATGTTCTAATCCATAATTCTTCTGTTGCTCCTCTGGTTGTTGCTTACTTTGCCTGCAAATGTAACACCTGAAAAACAAGAATATTGTTCAGTTTAATTTTAGTATGTTTTTCTCAACTATTGAAATAAGTTACTTAAATTATTTTACATTTGGAAAATGTTATTTTTACCACAGCCTACATTCATTGTTCTTTAGCATATAAAGAGTCCACGTGCTTCAAACAGAGTTCAGTGCTTGGACTTACACTAAAGAAATCTGTGTAAGAAATACCCAATCCCTAAAAGGGATACATACATAGTAATGGATTATTTTAGTACTAAACTATGCAAAAGTCACACTAAAACTTTTATTTTCTGCTATTGATCAGAATCAAACTGAGAGGCCATTCCAAGAGACCTGTAATGCACACCCAAGAGTCTACAGCAGAGTACAGATAACAGAATAGGATTGTGAGCACAAGTGCAGTATGATTCTCTTCCCCACATCCACACCATGGTCCCATTCCTCCAACTGGATCCACGCAGATGGATTCTTGTGCCCATGTAGAGCATCACTGATTTCAATGATGATCTGTCCTCTTGGATTGGACTGCAGGACCAGGGCTGTTGAGAGGGGCACATTAACAGCAGTACCAAGGGCTCAGGAAAGTCTGATCCCCAATTCAGATGACTTGTTTTTTTAAATGTATATTTGTTTGGAAACTCTTGTTTAGCTTTTACAAGGTTTTTTAATTTCATAATTATTTTTAGGTTCAACATTTTTAAATAGAAAAAAGTGAAACACCTTTAAAATGTAAGTAGAAAGAAAAATATCTGTACAAAATTATGGAATTTCATAAGGTCCCAACATGACATTAGTAGAGTGGGGATGGGACTCTCCCAGTGTAGGTCTTCAGCAGCAGGGACTGGACCCAGGATGCCTGGATCTGAAGCCATGAGCCTCTACTGTCTGAAATCAAAGACCCAGGTCCATTATCTCAAAGCAAGGAACAGATTCTTACACCTCAATGACTACTGACAAAGACAGTTCTACCTTAGAGCAAAATTATTAATAGAATTGGAAAAAAGGAAACTAGTGATTAATTAAAATATATTTGGCTGTATTAGGGGGCCCTGCCTCCAGTTAATGTGGGGTTTGAGTTTTGCAATTTACTTCAATGGGAAAAGAACAAGTCCCCAGACCTGAAACGACTGAACCATGTATGTAGTCACATTAATCTCAAGAGTCATATTTTGATAACTGAAAAGATTTTACCTCAATGGGACTACTCACATGCTTACATCTTTCCAGGATCTGAAGCCTCATAGTGTAATTACTTCCTTGTTTGTAGAAGCTAGAAGGCTTTTGGATTGGTCTTTTGCTCGTGTTTACATGACATGTGTCCTTGAGTGTCTCTTTGGTAACTGAGCACTACATTATTGCTTTATTTTGCTTCCTTTAGTAATGGAGGATGAAACACATCAGCTGGTCAATAGACACATTTTTGTAATGCAAACCAGTTCTAGTGTTTCTTTTTTGTTTTGAAGAGTTAACTTTGTCTACTGATTTAGGAAAATTAAGTGGTCCATTTGATAATCAAGGAACTGCACTTCTTTTTACAAAATTCATCTCTTCCATAGTATGTTTCTGGATATGGAAAAAACAAAATTGCCCTTATCTGTACCCAAAATAAATAAATACATAAGTGTTCTGTATTACTTTTCTTTGTTAGATCATGCAGAAAATGGAAGTGAATAGTTTATCAAAATAAAGGGATCTTAGTTCTGATCCCTTTTTAAACAGTTTGTGTGTAATTACCAATAGAGAGATATTAACTTACCCTGTTCTGCATTTTTTTTTATCTCTTGGAGATCCCAGTGTCTGTTTTGCTGGTAGAAAGGAAACTGTTCCCTCATAGTAATGATGAGAAAGAAACGTCTTGAAACCTTAAAAAAACAAAACAAAACAAAAAAACAACAGCAGAATTACATAGCTTTTAGTTGTTTTAATCGTGCATTTCATCCATCCCCTTGTTGTTCCATTTCCTCCACCAGGAATTGCAAGTGAACAGTTGCTCTTCTCAATTCCACATCTCTTTGCTATACTGGAACTTTTAGAATAGGTGGAAGGTGAAAAATACCTCTCCTTCATTTTCCTTAATTATTACTTGAATAAAAAAAATTGTGGCCCAGATTTTTAAAGCGTATGGCACTTAGCTATACAACTCCCGTGAATTTCAATGGCCTAGATGGGGCAAAAACATTAGTTTTTCTTTTTAAAGGAGAGGGGACATAAACAATACTTCCCAGGAGCATAATAACTGGATTTATAGGGTTCAAGAATGGAGAGTACAACCAAAATTAAAATTCAGTATTAATTTCCAAAACTCTCTGTGGAAGTGAGAAGCACAATATGAAGGTCAAATACAAAATTGAATGAGTCTATTCCTGGATTTACAAGCACTTTGGCAAACAGTCTTAAGAAAGGGGGAGGAGTAAGAAATACATGGATAGAAATATTTGAAGATCACTAGTTCACCCACCTTAAAAAAAAATCAAACCAAAACTTATTTTTTCTGGCCAATATGATTTACAGAATTTAGGAAAATAATGTTTTGGAGGTATGGATGCTTCCTCCACATCACTGTAGTTCCACTGCTCTTTCAAGCGCAACAGCCTCATTCTCTACAGTTAATCCAATACCTGGCTCCATTTTTTTTTCTCCTTGAAACTCTAATATATTTTCTATAAGAGGAACACTTGGGTTCATTGGTTCCTTTTCTACCCTCAAATGTTGCATCTTGCCCTTACTCCTTGTAGCACTAACATTATTTGTTCTCAGACAAAAAACATTCCCAAGCTCTCCCATTAAAATTGGTTACTGAATGTTAAGGTTGATATGTGATATCACTCTTACAAAGAGCACATAAACAATAACAGTGCTATTAGTAAAACCTGGACAATAACTATCATGGAAACTATCAGATGTTGACATTTAACAAATTTTGCTTAATCTGTCAGCTTCCACAGTGTGAATGGAAACAGTTGTGATGAATAATACTAGGAACTTTGTTCACTTTACTCACTGAGTTAGCTTATCAATGAAATTTTAGTTATAGATGAGGAGGTTACCTACTTGTAACTGGAGGTTTTTTGAGATGTGTGGTCCCTATCTGTATTCTGCTATGGGTTACGCATGTGCACCATGGGCCCACAATCAGAGAATTTGAAAGTAGTGTTGGTTGTTGCGCGCATGGGCCCTGACTCACATCATGCCTCTGACTGAGGTGATAAAGAGTGATAAAGGGTGGGGTGGACTGACTGCATATCCAGTTCCTTCTCCACCATGAATCTGACAGATCTGAAGTGGAAGGGAAGGAGGGCAGGAAGTGGAATACAGATAAGTATCACACATCTCAGAGAACCTCTAGTTACAGGTAAATAAATTCCTCTTCTCTTCTTCTTTGAGTGATGGTTCCTATTGTATTCCACTGTGGGTGACTGACAAGCATTCCAAGTGGGAGGAGGGTGCGAGGATGAGGATAGAAGGGTTGTGTGGAGGGCCGCCATTCCAAAGGAGGCAGCTGCCACTGCAACTTGCACCAAGGCATAGTGTGTTGCGAACATGTAGGCAGAACTCCACATGGGAGATTCTCTGGGTGGAGAAGGCCTGTCTCCTGATTCTCTTCTACCACAATAAACAAACAGTCTAGGGCAGGGGTCCCCAACGCGGTGCCCGTGGGCACAATGGCGCCCACCGAGGCAGTTGTGTGCCCCCGCAGGACAATGCACTACCGAAATGCTGCCGCACAGCGCGGCCGCCCTAAAGCCGCCCGCCGAAATGCCGCCGAGAAGCATTGCCGTTTCTCAGCAGCATTTTGGCGGTGACGCTTCTTGCTGCTGCCGCTTCTCAGCAGCATTTCGGCGGTGGTGTGTCCAGCACCCGCCACAGTCTTCTGGGAATAGGAATATGCTATTCCCACAGAAAGGCTGGGGACCACTGGTCTAGGGGACAACCTGATTGTTTTTGTTCTCTGCAGGTAAAGGGCCAAAGCTTGTTGGACATCGAGGGAATGGAGTCTACATTCTTCTGCAGATGTGTGTGGTTATGGAAAGAAAAACAGCTAAGTGAATGGACTGGTTAATATGAAACGGGGAGACCACTTTTGGTAAAAATTTCAGGTGTCGGCATAAGGAGACCGTATCCTTGTGGAATACTGTGAATGGCGTTGTGACACTATGCCCCATATTCTTCATAGAGATATTATTAGGATATGATTATGACGTAACTATGATGTATTTTATGCAAGATAGGTCATGTAAGATATCGTTGAAAAGGTTATGATTCACTGAATATGATTATCCTATTTGTATGCATGTATCATTTTGGTATCTGAAATTAGGAATATTGTCTATGCAGCTATTACAAATGAGTTTACACTAGGGGAATGCCCACTAGGCAGAATGTAGTCAGTCTAGATGGCAGGCTGGAAAGAGAGAACAATAGAACTTAGAAAATGCTAATCTCCCACTGGGAAGCCTTCCTGAGGATGCTACAAACAGTCTCTGAGTTATGGCTGCTATGACCCTACAGGGACATATGACCAAGTCACCTAGTACTGGATTCCATCTTGAAATACCATTGTTTTTCAAATGAAAGGCGTGGGAACTAAGCCTGGAGACAAAGGGTTACCGCCATATGCAAAAGCTATTTATGGCAGGGGAATGACATCATCGTGGTTCATCACTGACTCCCCGCCCAAGAACTCCTAAAAACACCTGAGAAACAAGGACTGAATTGGGAAGAAGGGCTGAACCCAGGCTAGAGGTATTTCTAGCCTGTGAAAAGAATACCTGGGGTTTTAAGCTAAAAGCAAGTGCAGTTTGCCCTCTAGAATCTCTGCAAATTGCCTAAATCAACATTTAGGGTGAGAATTTACTCCTCATATCCCATCTCTTTAGTATATTAAACTTAGATTGTGTTTTTGTATATTTGCAAGGTAATCTGCTTTGATCTGTTTGCTATCCCTTATAATAACTTAAAATCTATCTTTTCTAGTTAATAAACTTGCTTTTGTTTTGTCTAAAATCAGTGTGTGGAAATATAACTCAGAGCAGAAAGCTGCTGCATATCCCTCTCCAGATTGAGGGAGAGGGCGAATTTTAAGAGCTTACGCTGTACAGCTCTCTGTGCAGTGCAATGCGGTACAATTTTGGGTTTACCCTCAAGAGAGGGTATGCGCCTGAGAAGCTGGTAAGTGCCCAAGCTGTATAGCTTTCCCATGCAGGGGCTGGTCAGAAAGCCTGTCTGCATGTTACTACAGCTGGGTGTGTCCCTACCTGTGTGCTGGTGAAAGTGGGAGTGTGTCTGAAGCTTATCACAGCATTACAGGGTGGGAGCCCAGGCTGATGGGTCAGGGGGCTCAATGGTACCCCAGTTCCAGGCAGCACCCCAAGGGGAACCCATCACAGGTGTGTCTGCCATGATTGCTCCAAGTTCACCGATACTTCTCCCTGAAGTGATTAGATAGGATGGAGACCTTCATGGAGAGAAGGGATATGGAGCAAGACACTATTAGTTCAAAGGATGAGGGTTTCATAATACGGAGAGTACCAGATTCAGGTCCCATTGAAGCGTGATCATTTGGAGAGGGGAAAAGGTTCTTAGGAGGCCTTTCCAAAATCAAGCGTTAGCATAAAAAAGAGTAACCCTCCACAGAAGGATGGGACATGCTAATCGCCACCAGGTGGACTCACAAGATGCTGAGGGAGAGACCCAATGTCTTTAAAGATCGAATGTAGTCCAGGATTAGGGAAACTAAGCAGCTTCTGGTATAACACCTTTATGTTGTACCCAAGACGAAAAGCATTTCCATTTAAGTCCAATAACATTGTCTAGTGGAGTCTTTCCTACCTTTAAAGTCAATGTCCTCTGCTGCTGAGGAACATATGTATTCTAAGGTCGATGCCCATCAAATACCAGGCTCTGAGGTGGAGAGATTGTGGATTGGGATGCTTAATCCTGCTGGTGTACTGGGTGAGAAGATGAGGGAAGTTCAGGATGGTAATCGGTGGACAGGATGACATATGCAGGAGATTGGGGAACCAGAATTATCTGGGCCAGAAGGGGGCAATCCGAGTGACCATCTCCTTGTCTCACTGGATATTATGTATAACCCAAAATAGAAGGAGCAGTGGACGGAAGGTGTAGTTTATTTGGTCTGACCAGGAGAGAAGGAGAGAATTGCCCCAGGAGCAGTAACTGAGGGCACCTTTGAGCAATATATTGCTGTTTGTCTGAGAAGTGAATAGGTCTCTGTTTGGGGTCCCCCACTGCGTGAAGATGCATATAGCACTTCTTCGTGAAGTTCCCACTCATGGTCGATTGAAAAGTGTCCGCTGAGTGAATCTGTGATCACATTCTCTGTCCCCAGAAGATAGGCTATGGATAGAGTGATCTGATTGCTGATGCACCCGTTCCACAGACTGACTGCATCTGTGCATAGAGCGGTACATTTCGCTCCCGCTTGTTTGTTGATGTAGAAAACAGTGGTGATGCTGTCTGAAATGATCAGGATGAGAGTGAAAGAGTGGAAGAAAGAGTTCACATACCTTCCTTACTGTTCGAAGTTCCAGGATATTGATGTGCATCCTGGATTCTCAAGATATCCACGTCCCTTGTGTTGTGCGGTTGTCCAAATGGCCTTTCCAGACTAGCAGGCATGCATCGGTGATGATAGTTTTGTTTGGGGAAGAGGGAAGAAAGGGGACTCCCAAGCGTATGTGATGTGAGTCTGTCCACCACTGGAGGCAGGACAGTACCTTGGAGAGGACTGTCAGCATGAGGTTCATGGAATGGCGACTCACTGAGTACACAAACTGCAGCCCTGTCTGAAGGCAATGAAGGTGAAGTCTTCCAAATGGGGTCACATAAGTGCACAAGACCATATGGCCAAGTAGAGATAAGACAAGTCTTGGCTGGTACACAAGGGTTGTTCATGATGCAAACTATGATGTTGTTCATTGCCTGAAATTTGTCTGTGGGCAAATATGCCCATGCCACGATAGAGTTTAGGGAATCCTGAGGTGGGTGGAGGGGAGGAGAAAGGGAGCTGGAGAAGAAGCTGGAAGCGGTGGTGAAGATGATTACTGGGAGGGCTATGTCCCTGCTTGTCCCCCCTTATACATGCCCCTGCACGGACCAATGCACACTAATTTCAATTTCTCTGACTCCAGGCACATTGGGTTACACATGTGTAACCCAGAGTGGAATACAACAGAGACTACCACTTGAAGAACTATATTTATATACAACTTCAAGAGTTAAAACAAAGCCACTTGTTAATCACAATAGTCTGAAAAACAGATTAGACACCAGTTGTAACATTTCAAAAACCAAGTCCTTTTAAACTCCTTCCAGCTCCCAAAATCTTGAAAATATTAATTTATAACTTTCCAGGAAATTAATTTGGTATAATCAGAGTAAGTTGTCCACAATTTTGGTTATTTGAAACACTTATTTTTATCACAGATAAAATGTTAAGAAATAAAGAGACTGAAGCCCAGAGTTAAACCAGAAACTCAGTGTAACCTTCATTTTGGAGCTATTTAGGCTGCCTCTGTGTTATGATGCGCTATGTGTGCATGAAGATTCACAACAGGCTAGACTATTAATGACAGGTTTCAGAGTAGCAGCCGTGTTAGTCTGTATCCGCAAAAAGAAAAGGGGTACTTGTAGCACCTTAGAGACTAACAAATTTATTTGAGCATAAGCTTTCGTGAGCTACAGCTAATTTCATCGGTTGCATGAAGTGGAAAATACAGTGGGGAGATTTTATATACACAGAGAACATGAAACACTGTAAGGAGAGTGATCAGGTATTACCAGCAGGAGAGAAAAAAAAAGACTTTTGTAGTGATAACCAAGGTAGGCCACTTCCAGCAGTTGACAAAAACGTGTGAGGAACAGTGGGGGGGGGGGGGGGGAATAAACATGGGGAAATAGTTTTACTTTGTCTCCCCACTGTATTTTCCACTGCATGCATCCGATGAAGTGAGCTGTAGCTCACAAAAGCTTATGCTCAAATAAATTTGTTAGTCTCTAAGGTGCCACAAATACTCCTAGTCTATTAATGAGATCCAATGTGCTTGGTGGTGCCTTAGGGAATTTCCATCTGATGCAGTCTGGCTGCTATTTTTGAAAAGCTTCACAGAAGTTTACTTAGAGAGAAGTTATCCAGCGCTCCATTATCTTTCGATTTTCTACATAAAGATATAGTAATTACACAAAAGTTACCTGAAAAGTCATATCTGATCGTACCCATCCACCGCTTCTTTTCACTGTCTTTTAGTATATCGCCATAAAAACCATAGCCCAACAGTGACACAAAGTATTTAAGAAATGTATTGTTGTGATGTATGGAGGAGACATCCAGAGGCTGAGAATCACCTGTTAACAGAAATTCCAGGCTTTATCTCAGTTAAAAGTTTCTTTGTTTCAAACCTGATACTAATTTTTAACATTAAACATTTTTTTTTATTGAGAACAACCTTATAAAACATGCAACAGAGAAAAAGAGAAACATTCTGCAACGCTAATGATGCCATATATTGTTAAATGAGGAAAAATAATGAAGACACAAGGAGGCCAGTGTACTAATGTACTGGCCAGTGTACTGGGGGGTGGGGCAGAGACAATAGTGGCATCTTGCTGAATCCTAGCATTTTTGAAGTTGCTTAATGTAATGTATTTGAGCTAATTCTATATTTTAGCATAAGCAAAAAAAAGCAATACTTAAAAAAATACAAATATACACCTACATTTAATATCCTAGGCCAAACACTATGTCCAGAGCAAATGAGGGCCCCAATTCTGCAAAGGTGTCCACAGGTGCTTAACTTTATGCTCACTTCAGTGGGACTACTCACAGTGCATGAAGTTAAGTATTTGCATAGATCTTTGCAAGATCAGGTTTTAGGATTACAACAGTTAAGCTTTCGAAAGCCGAGAAATGCTGAAATTAAGGTTGCATGCAAAATCTTAACACTGCTCTTTATACTTCTGCATTACAATAATTTTAAAGTACATAATCATTTATTTCTTGTTTACAATATTACCAAAAGTTAAAGTTTCAGAAAGTTCTGATCATCCGAAAACAGTCGGTTAAAACAGAAATGCTCATCCAATCTTAATGCAGCTCTCTTTAGCATCAGATAGATAGATAGATAAATAAAGTATGAGCTGTTTGCTAGTGAGATACACACACACACACCTCACTAGCAAACAGCTCATACTTTATTTATCTATTATAATCAAACTATATTCTTACACAACAGAAATTATGATCATTCTGGATATGTTAAGGTCTTGAAAAGAAGTTAACGACCTGTAAGCTGAAAACCTACCCACAATAATATGTAGTGCTGATGTTACTGGATCAGTGACACCAACTGTTGCATAACATATGCAGTCTGTTGAACCTGTAAAAAATAAATGCTTTTCATTTTTTATCTTTTAATAATAGAGAGAATACTGCTCTATACATGTAGTCGTTCAGCTAAAAACATTCTATCCTCTCATCACTTTTTATTCCCTTTTCCTAAATGCGGAAATAGAATAAAACCAAGCAATAATATGGATAGGAAAATTATAACAAATAAATTAGAATACTGATTTCCTCCTTGAGTGAAATTTACTCCTCTCTGAACAAAGTCCACATACTTCCATTTTATGCACTGAAGAATGCTGGTTTTGCGGAGGTAGAAGCCGATTCTACCTCAGCGAAAGGACAATGGCACAGTCTTTATCTCAGCCTATGGACAGGAGTGGCAGCTTCTGCCACTTTGCACCCCAAGTTCAGAAATTCCTGCTCACTGGAACCTCATTTAAAAAAAAAAAAAAGATAAAGCAATCCACTCCATACCAGTCAATTCACAGCATTATGGCTCAATTCCTTAGGACATAGGGATGCACCTTTAGGTATTGCTTTTTCATCACTGCGGCCTGATCTATACTACAGAGTTAGGTCGATGTAAGGCAGCTTACCTTGACCTAATTATGTCAGTGTCTACACTACAGCCTTGTCCTGCCAATGTAAGTGCGCTACTATACCGACATAATAATTCCGCTTCCACAAGAGTTGTAGGGTTTATGTCAGTGTAGTTAGGGCGACGCAGTGTCTGTGTAGATACTGTGTTACTTACATCGCTGTTAGCTCTCTTGCCCAGTGGAGCTGTGAAATTGAAAAGAAAGCTGGGCAGCTTGGCTGTAGCTGCCCTCCCTCTTCCCTGGAGAGCTGGGTGACTGGACCCTGCTTCCAGCTGGGAGCCAGGGCAAGAATGGATCCTGCTCCCGGCTGAGCGATGGGGAAGGAATCCCAAGCAGCTGGACCACGCTCTCAGCTGGGACCGAGGTGAGAAGCCCAATTGGCTGGACCCCACTCCCAGCTGGGAACCGGGTGAGAATGGACCCTGCTCCCAGCTGGGAGCCAGGGTGTGAAGTCCAGGCACCTTGGCCCTGCTCTCAGGGGCCAAGAAGCCCTGGCGGCTGGACCCCACTCCCAGGGGGCAAGAAGCCCTGGCAGCTGGACCCCCGTCTTGGCGGGGAATGGGGAGGCGAGAAGCCCCAGGCGGCTTCCCCTGCTCCCAGTGGGGAACAGGGAGCAAGAAGCCCCAGGTGGCTTCCCTCACTCCCAGTGGAGAACAGGAAGACGAGAAGCCCCGAGCAGCTTTCCATACTGATGGCGGGGAACAGAGAGGCGAGAAGCCCTGGGTGGCTTACCCCCACTCCCGGGGGGAACGGGGAGATGAAGTGGGAGGCGGCAGCTCGCCGAAAGCCAAGGAGCCTGTGGGGCATCCAGGCTTCCAGCTGGGAGACCAGGCTCTCAGCTCCCCACACTGCCCCTCTTAGGTCAGTGGAAGCACTCCTGGTGATGACGCACACCACCGACCCAAAGAGCATAGTGTGTACATGCACCACTATAGTAATCACTGTCGTGGCTGTAAGTCAATCTAATATAGGTCAACTTAAGTTTTTAGTGTAGACATACCCTAACACATGAACGACTATTGCATGCATCATCCTCCTAGTCCACCAATCCTCACTCTTTTTTGAAAGGGCAAATTGATTTGGGGCAAATAGACTGTGTAAAGACCTTGAATATGTATTAAATATATTTAAGTTACTTATATTTTCACCCATTAATTTGATTGGGTCCTTACAGAAAATACTTGCAATCTTATTTTTTTCTGTACAAAAATCCCTTCTTTCCCACTTAAAAAAAAAATTGTTACCACAGTACAAAATTACTGGTTTCTAGACTCTGTATAATTAGTCAGTAACTTTATCTAAGCATCTGGATTGCACAAATGTTTGTCTGGAGTAAAGATACAACAAAAACTGCAAAAACTAGTAGATATACCTGTGCCTTTGTATTAAAGTAGCATATTTATTATTAATACATACTTTTGTTTGGAAGAGGTACAGCTTGTGATAAATTTAATATACTGGAAAAGAGTTGGTATGAGACAGAGATTCGTGGTCAAAAGGTCCCCCCTGTTCTTTGCAAACAACTCTCACCTCAGATCTGACAAACTCACTACACCAAACATGTCTTACAGGATATTTACCTATGTAAGGTACCTACAGAAAACTAATAACTTGTCAAGATTCATAATCGTGAGGTTTATGTACAAGTAATATTTAATGAATAATTTACTTATACTGAAAGCATGCTTTATGGACTTGGAGTAAAAATTAGTCACCAGGGGATAATGTGTGTTGATGATGGCCCATTCAAGCAGGAGGGAGTTACCACTCTGCCTATTTTGCTGGTGATACAATACAAAGCTCAATTGTTTGGGCTTGTTCAACCCCAAGATTTTCAATGGAAAACCATCAGAGGCAACAGCAGTCAATCTAAACCTCTTGAGGGTAAAAAAGAAATGTTACAGCAAGACAGGGGTTCACCCTATCTATGAACAGAAATAAAACACTGTTTCAGTAGAACACTAAGGAGGGGAAGGTACCCTGAATCCTTTCGCTGTGGAGACACCTAGAGAAGCAAGGTGTTCTCATGAAAAATTAGATCCTGGTTCACGTGAAGCCAGCCACAGACTGAACTTGGGGGGTGGGTGCAGAAATCTACTTTTTAGATAACAAAGGTAACTATTAATAAGTGTAGGCTCAGGTTCACGTTTTATTATTTTGTATTGTAATCATTTGTTTTTATCACTCTCTCTTGCTTCCAGCAGAATCTTTATTCTTAAATAAACCATACAAGTGCTGTGTGTTAATCAGGGGCAGTAGATTAAGATAAAACTGGTAAACTGCTCCTGGAATTTCTGTTAGTAGCCAGTGGCAGGGGCTGGATATCACAGGGAAACAACTCAAAAGGACAAGGGGTGCACCTCATGTTAGTCTGTAAAGTGAAGTCACAAGCTAGAGGAAAGTGCTTGAGTGGCTGAAAAGCTGGTGGCATTGGGGAGCTGACACCCAACTAAATACAGGCAAGACTCTCTCATGCTCGAGGCAGTGGGTAACACGGTGACTCTCAATTCTGGATACCCTGAGAACCATTACAGTTGTTAAAACTAAATTTTGCTCTTTATAGCAGAGCAAATAATTCATATTCTATTTTTGTCCCTACATAGGCTGGAGGGTTGGGGGGGGGAATAATTTTAGCTTTGTGTAAATAGGTTTTGCTATTTTGAAAGGATATAGTGAATTTTTGCTAAATATTTAGGTTTTATAAAAACAAATGTTTACAAAATCTAAGCCCAAGAGATTTGTTTCCATGCATTTTTAAGATTCCAATAGGACCGGTTGTTTTTTTTTAAAGTAAGCCCCTGTTGTGTTTAAAACTCAAACAGTTCAGTATTGTACAAACACATGTAAGCCTGCAAGTGAAGTTGACTAGAAAAGCAAAGTGTAAAGAAATGAAATTGACTCTAGTTTATTTTCAGTCTCCTCATTAATGCAAAGAAACCCAGCACACACAGTGAGGAGTACGTCTGATTTTTTCATCTTTAATAACCAAAGGTGTTTGCTGCAGCACAGATATGGAGGTTTTATTCAAAATGATTTTTTTATATGACAGCATCCCTTTAATTTTCAGCCTCTCTTATGTACATGTACTGTGATTATTTCCCTTCAGGTGAAGAACCAGCTTTTAATGCAGACTGAGCAGGAGGAAACTTGCCAATGGGAGCCCAAACAAGGGTTAGGAATGTGCGTTGAGAAAGATCAAGGAAGATTAAATTAGCCAAGTCAAAGATAAGATCTTGCGAGGAACCAACACCTAGGTGAGACTTGCTAAGGGTCTGTAGGCCCTTCTCCTCCCCAAACTCCTCCAAAATTGATAGCATAAGCCTTGAAAAACACCTTTGTCCACCTGCCTGTTTTCAGACACAGCACAGACAAACTGGACAAAGGCCAAGTCAGACTACTCCATTTTCACAAGGCCAATTCAGACGCTGAGAAACATGCCAAAGGATGAATGATTCATGGATTTCAAATCTACTCTCCATTCTTTTTTTTAATCACTTCAGAGGAAACCAGGGAATACATGCTGGTAGACAGGGGCAGGGGAAATCCTTCCCTATCTCTCACTGTCCAGGAGACTGTCATCACCACTTCCACTTAAGGACACAAGAGAGGAGGCTGCTCCATCTCATATGAACATTTTGCAGAAGCTGGCCACAGTGATCAAGAGGTTTTAATGAGTAAGGCCCTGACAGCAAAAGGAGGCAAACACACATAATGGAATCACACTCCAAAGGAAACAGTAAGTGTGATGGAGGGACTTTTCTGTGAGACCAGCGCATAGTTCAGGACACATTGTCATGGGCAAGTGGTTTGGCACAGCACACAGAACTCCAATTTCTCTTTTAAGGTGGTGACAAACATGATGGATGGCAGATGGTAAGGAGCCAAATTTGGGGCTTCGTAGTAGCAATAGCTGTTCAGAGATTTGGCATGTAGAAATGCTATACCAAATCTTTCCATTTCATTTTGCCTGCAGTTTGTGGAAGACCCTGATGCATGCATGAACTCTATCATATCTTGGTTCAGTTAGGGAAGAAAGCAGATGACCCTCTAGTTATCCTCTTAGTTAATATCATAACTGCTTGAAGATCTGAATAGGATCTGAGCATTCAGGTGTGAATTCCTTGTTTGTCACTTAGCCTTTCTGCCTTCATCTAGGTCAGGGATTTTGCAGTAGCCGAACAGAAACTTTAGTTCCATATTCAGACCTGGTCTAAGCAGATGGAACTCCATCAGTCAGTTAGCCACACAAGGTCTGAACAGTAAACAGCAGTGTGAAGCATTACTAATTTGATGCTCTCAGGTACTAGAGTATAGCCATCACAGAGAAACAAAACACTGATACAGCACATGGATGGCCCACTCCTTTAATAATTCTTCACATCATTCCAAGAGGGTATTGTGATGCTGACAAACCAGCTCAGATTAGAATCAATAGGCCAGTTCACCTGTCCGTAACCTTTAAAGGCATGTCAAGACGCACTGCAATTCAATCGTGTGTAAGTATCAAAGGGATGTTAAATGGGCTAGCAGACACCAGCTCCTTCACTTGTTTGGACAAGAAATCAAGGAAAATGGTGTTTGTATGCTTACATCTGTCTGTATCCTGTACTTAATTAGCCTTACGATCAAAGATGTGTATATACCGCAAGGAACTAATGAATATTTCCTGTATTGTCCTCATTTATCTGTCCATGTTTTAATGAATGGCCAGTCATTGCCTAATGTAAATCAGTGTAATTGAATTATTTGTGTATGTATGGGAAGTAGGTAGTTAACTTCAAACCAAGGGTCTTTGGCTTAACACTAGAGACACTCTAACTGTCTGCATTACCTATACTGTGCCAATAACCTTCACCAAGCTGCTTCCAACTACAAATACTGGACCATGGGAATGATCCTGCTCTCTGATTCATTTCTGGACTGCCTGAACTCTGGGCGAGCAGCGAGAGATCTACGCATACAGACAGAGATCCTCAGAATTCATTTTTGGGAAGCCCTGTGGACTTATGAAAAGATTCTAACAGCTTCTACATCTATGCTATCATTTGGACTACAACCTCTAATTCACCTGGAATGTATATTATTTGCTTTAATTTCTTAACTCTCATTTCAATTTTTAAATTAATAAATCTTTAGTTAGCCAATCCTTAGTAAACTAACACCATTGTTTTGGGTAAAATACTGAACTATCCAGTAACCAGCGGTGACTGATTGGTATTTGGAACTGGAATAATCTAATATGAAGTGGTTTTGGTTTTAATAACCTTACATCATAAAGTCCAGTTTGCCTGGGTGATAAACAGGGGCCTGTATTCCATGGTAAAACTAGTGTAGTGATCCAGGAATACTCTTATTACTGGCTTGGTGAATTTGGGGGTATTTGCCCTATGTTCTGACAATCTATCCTGAGTCAAATAGCTGCAGAGGGTGTCATTTAGTGGTTTGCTCACAATGTATGTAAACTGTCTTGAAAGAGAATGACTGCTCACATGTTCCTAGCCCCGAACAGTAACTTGTGGTCATGGTTGGATCAGGGTACTACAATTGGCCACCTGTATGAAAAGGTGCTCCATAGCAATTTTATAGGTGTATGGCTTCAGTATCCAAGGCTCATGTGGTACAGTATACCACTGCTTAACCAAATAGTATGTGCAACACAGATTTTATCTGGATAATTAGGAGTTCAGATAATTGAGGGGGCAGAATCCATTCAGCAGCAGGGTAGCCTCCCATGTAACCAGGGGCTTGCTCTCTCTCACTCTCTTCTCCTGGCAGTCTCAGACGCAGGGGTCTGCTCTGCCCCATTCACTTATTCCTATGACAGCAGGGCTGCAGAACGCTTGCTGTACTGCTCCCGGTAGGGGCAAGGTATGGGGCAGAAGAGAGACACCCTCCCCCCAGGACCCTGCTCTGCCCCCTCAACACCACAGTCTTGCTCCTGCACCTTGCACCTGCAGGGATCGGGGAGGGAGGGGGACAAAGGGGGCAGCAGCCCTATGGCAGCACAGCGAGTCCTCTCTAGTTCATGAGAAAAAGATTTACCACTCTGAGGTGAAGAGAAGCCACAGGATAACACTGCATTAAACAGAATACAATACAACTAAAGTAAGAAGCTTACCATTTTCCCTTTCATGCACCTACACAAGTGTTTTAAGACAGATAGTGCACAGGCACCACACACCTTTTTAAATTACTCTTCAATCTAGTGAGTTGACAAGGGAGATTGGATACATTCTTGGAAACCGTTCTCTGTTGGCATAGAAGAACTCATACTACTTCTCTCTGAACATAGTAAGACACCAAAGTAGTGTTATATTTGCTTTCTTCCAGTCCATTTGATGACACTGACAGAAAGCAATCCAGTGTTTCAAGAGAAGTTTTACAGACAGGTGGATCCATTGTTACTGCACTGCAATATAAAAGTCTTTTGTCAAGTTGTTACTAGTGCTGGAACACTCCTAAGACAGTGAAATAGGGTATGTCTAACAGAAGGAGGGAAGGTATTCTGAGCCAGAAGGATTCTCTGGATTTGTAAGAGGTAGTTGAATGGAGAAGAAAATGGAAGAAAGTGCATTGGCAGAAGCAGGATACCCCAAAAGGAGAAAGTCAGTAAGGAAAATGTAATAGGAAGCATGCTGAGGTGTACAATAAAGCTGGGGACAGTGTAAGAGAGGAAACCAACAAAGCAAGAGAGAAGAGTAGTCTGAGAAGCCTGTCTGAAAAAAAGTGCTTACCCTGGTAGTACTAAGGTCAAAGGTACAGCTACCATCGCCAAATAGGGCTCTCCCTATTTTACTTCTAATGAATCTGAACTGGTCTCAAACTATCTTTACCTAGAACTATTATTCAGTTTTATATATTGATTTAAAACATGAAATACGACCCAAATAAGCAGCATAATTCTACCTTAGTTGACCTTCATACTAGCAGAGCCATCACTTTTTTTTCCCTCCAGGGAGGTTATCAAATAGCTTTTTCCTTCCTTGCTTCATTGGTTCTCTCTTACACTATCCCCAGTTTTCTTGAACATTTTACCCTGCTTCCTATTACATTTTCCCTACTGACTTCCTTCTTAAGGGTATCCTGCTATCACCACAGCACTTTCTTCAGTTTTCTGTGCACACACAGGGGCATGTTCTGTCTAGATGAAAAAAAAAAGTGTGGTCACAAGGCAGAAGAAAGATGAGTGATGGGCAAAGATATAGGTGAATGAAGTTATGAGGAGTTTTGATGACAAGAAACTTGAATTTGATGTGAAAGAAAAAACTTTGTTTCAAAAGCAACACACGTTTAAGTTGGAATGGGACATTTTAAATGTAAGCTGTGTGAAGGAAGGAAGGGAAAATGAAAGGTTTGTAAGTAGTGTGAACACTTAGTTTAACGCTGTGTTTGCTGGAAACTAAGAACAAAAGCTTCAACTAGAATAATGGTTCCTGCTACAAACGCATCATCTTACTTTTATCTGCTCTTAAATGGTTTGTTTAAACTCTGGGGTATATTCTGAATTTCCAACAAAACTTTAATTGCACACTCTCTCTTACTATTAGGGGGTGTCAAGCGATTAAAAAATTAATTGGGATTAATCGCGCTGTTAAACAATAATAGAATACAATTTATTTAAATATTTTTGGCTGTTTTCTACATTTTCAAATATATTGATTTCAATTACAGCACACAATACAAAGTGTATAGTGCTCACTTTATATTTATTTTTATTAAATATTGGCACTGTAAAAACAAAATAGTATTTTTCAAGTCACCTAATACAAGTACTCTACTGCAATCTCTTTATCATGAAAGTTGAACTTACAAATGTAGAATTATGTGCAAAAAAAAAACTGCGTTCAAAAATAAAATAAACGTAAAACTTTACAGCATACAAGTCCACTCAGTCCTACTTCTTGTTCAGCCAATCGTTCAGACAAACAAGTTTGTTTACATTTGCAGGAGATAAAGCTGCCCACTTCTTGTTTACAATGTCACCTAAAAGTGAGAACAGGTGTTTGCATGGCATTGTTGTAACTGGTGTCAAAAGATATTTACGTGCCAAATGCACTGAAGATTCATATGTCCCTTCATGCTTCAACCGCCATTCTAGGGGACGTGTCCATGCTGATGACGGGTTCTGCTCGATAATGATCCAAAGCAGCGTGGACCGAAGCATGTTCATTTTCATCATCTAAGTCAGATGCCACCAGCAGAAGGTTGATTTTCTTTTTTGGTGGTTCGGTTCTATAGTTTCCGCATCGGAGTGTTGCTTTTTTAGACTTCTGAAATCATGCTCCACACCTCATCCTTCTCAGATTTTGGAAGGCACTTCAGATTCTTAAACCTTGAGTCGAATGCTGTAGCGAAATCTCACATTGGTACCTTCTTTGGGTTTTGTCAAATCTGCAGTGAAAGTGTTCTTAAAAACAAACCCGTGCTGGGTCATCATCAGAGACTGCTATAACATGAAATATATGGCAGAATGTAGGTAAAATAGAGCAGGAGACATACAATTTCCCCCCAACGAGTTCAGTCTCAAATTTAGTTAACGCACTATTTTTTTAACGAGCGCCATCAGCATGGAAGCACGTCCCTCTGGCGTGGTGGCCAAAGCATGAAGGAGCATACAAATGTTTACCATATCTGGTACATAAATACCTTGCAATGCTGGCTACAAAAGTGCCATGCAAACATCTGTTCTCAATTTCAGGTGACATTGTAAATAAGAAGTGGGCAGCATTATCTCCTGTAAATGTAAACAAACTTGTTTGTCTTAGCTGAAGAAGGAGGACTGAATGGACTCATAAGCTCTAAAATTTTACATTGTTTTGTTTTTGAGTGCAGTCATGTAACAAAAAAAAAAATCTACATTTGTAAATTGCACTTTCACAATAAAGAGATTGCACTGCAGTACTTATATGAGGTGAGCTGAAAAATACCATTTCTTGTTTATCATCCTTACAGTACAAATATTAGTAATAAAAAATATAAAGTGAGCACTGTACACTTTGTATTCTGTGTTGTAAGTGAAATCAATATATTTGAAAATGTAGAAAACCATCAAAAATGTAATAAATTTCAATTGGTATTCTCTATTGTTTAACAGTGCAATTAAAACTGTGATTAATAGCTACTAATTTTTTAATTGCGATTAATTTTTTTGAGTTAATTGCGTGAGTTAACGGCGATTAATCGACAGCCCTACTTACTATTAATTGGAAAGTTGGCATAGCATGACAGACTATATTGTAAAATTTCCCTTTTGTCCCACAATACAATACACTATACACAAGTTAATACACTAACACAACAGTTTCCAAACTTTTTCATGCCGCAGTCCCCTTGGGGCTCACCTCCAAACACAACCTTCCTGGAACGGAGTATTCAGGTTGGCTTTTCACAGATGAATGCTCCATCTTAACAGTCTACTCTGAAAACTATGGGGGGTGACCAGGCCCAGATTAATCAATGTGCACTCAGTGCACTTGCACAGTGCCTCCATATCAGCCCCCCGCTGTGCAACAACCAGATCCAAAATAAAGGAATGGCCAACTGTGGTCTACGGGCCACATCCAGCCCACCAGAATATTTCATTTGGCCTGCTGCCCCATGTACAGGAAGGGGGTGGGGAGTGGAAATTTCCTCTTTCCCCCAATCTTGCCACATCGCTCCTGCATCCTCCACGTGGAGCTTGTGACATGCTGCAGGCCACAGAAGGCATGTTGCTGCAGAGATAAAGCTCTATTCCTCCAATTGTAGATGGCGTTGAATAGCTGCCCCCAAACCTATTTGCTTAGAACTTCGTTGCATTTTTTCCCACCCTTCCCAGTCTTATGACCCCTCAAAAAGTATCAGATGCTAGACAGTATGCCTTTGCCTGCCACTTTTAAGATTTTAATTCTCCCCTCACTTGCCCCCAAAACACCCACTAACAGATAATTAAATTGAGAACTGCTGAGTATAAAAATTCAATACTTGTCTACTAATATGTAAAAGGAAAAATGAATAGCTATATGCACTCTGTAAATGACAGATTACAGAAACAGATTTCCATTTGCAATATGACAATGTATAATATTTTTGTAGCCATAGTTCTGTCCCATCAGTGAAAGACAGCACTACAGAAACTCTAACCTAACAGACATTGCACTCAGGTAAGCACCAGGACTACCGCTGTGAGTGGGTTCACCGGGAATTAGGGGAGAATTCTTGCAACTTTTCCTCAAGTATGTCACTGACTGATTCACATGTGGCCATCTGGTGCCTATGATTTAAGAGGACCTGAAACCGAGCCTTAAGATTTGTACAGTGCACAGATCTATATAAATTACTGAAAATATTAATGTATACACTATACGTATGTACCCCTTTACCAATTTCCCATCTTTATTTAGGAATAAAACATTAAGAAAAGACTCCCTGCCTTTCCCCCTATTTCCAACATTAAAAAACCAAAACAAAAAAACCACATACTTTACGAATACTTATTATATATAAAGGATTTATATTTTAAATTTGTTCTCCAGAAGAGTGTGTAACATAATTTAGAGGTTAACTTCCTTAAACATGTTCATTAAATATATTTTTCAAAATCACTATTCAGATCCAAAAGTAAAATTATGACTATATTAAGAGAATGTGTTTAATATAAAACCTTGCAAAATACAGGACAAGGATACAATGTAAATTCACATACAGCAAATGGCTGTACAGTGGACAAAATGAAAGCAAAAAGCAAACAACTCACATTTATAACAAATAGACTATAAAGGATTGTACAAGAAAAGAACTTAAGTTTAATACTGTTTTAACATCAGCGAAGATTGTTTTAAAAACAGACAGGAAAAACGATAACCCCAAATATGTACATTTAACAAATGTCAGATGGTTACAAATTGGTACGCTACAAAAGCGAAAGCATTTCAACTCCATTTTAACCTATTCCTCCCCACAAAAGTATAATTATGCCATAACCTAAACATTAGAGTTATGCTTTTTACCAGTACCTTCTTTAGATCACTAACACCATAAACAGATGAATGTTTTCAGATGAGCATGTGTCAAACCCAGAATACTTTACTCAGACAAAAAAAAATCTTTACTGAAGTCAATGGAAATTTTGCCCAAGCAAAGAGTTAAGGCGTGAGAAAGCAATTCAGATTTTGTTCCCATAAGTTTAATTGAGTTGCAAATGGATACAAGTGTGTCTCTTCATTAGTATTAATAGGAGGAACACATGAAAATCTCTCCACAGAGTGATTTATATAAAGCTCCTCAGATATACAGTACCTTTGTTTTACTCACTACACTATAAGACTAAATGAACAGGCGTGAGAGTTGGGTAAATAACAATTAAAATAGTAAATGAGGAAATTTAATATTTATGTTCACTAAAAATACTAAATTTCAGAATTTTTCATTATTTACCATCAGCACACTCAGTGTTTTGTTGCTTATCACGACTCTAACTTCAAATTTTAGTAATTTACTCAAAGGCAGTCATGTGATTGTCAACACAGGATAATTCTGTGCCTTACCTGAACAATTGTATGCCCACACTCATCTGTAGTTCTGGAGATACCCCTGAGTATTATTAATTCCAGTATTGGAAGAGGAAGCCCTCCCTCCAGCCCAGAGCACATTTTGAATGGAACCTTAGGGATCTCTTTTTTTGGCTCTTGGGTCATTAATTTTCAAGTGCCAAAGATGCTCTTTGGATTAGTTTTTGCAGTTGAATCTACTTTGTCAAAGGACTTCACTTAGGGAAAAGTTTTGAACAATGATGCTCACTAGCAGTGGTCATAATTAGCCTGAAAAGGGTGGCTATCATAGTGAATTGGAATGGACCAGCACCTCACTGAGATATTGAAGGAAGCTAGCAGCAGGGCTTCTGCAGGCATTATGACTACAGAGCAAGAAGAACATAATATGCACCTCTCTCTGGATCCTGTGGACTGGCTCTCCAATGGTTCTACGCTTCTTGTGACAGAAGCATTGAGAGAGAAGGAGAGGCTGTGGTTTCTATCCCACAAAACGGATTTCAACACTTGCACAGTTAGCCAGTGATGAAAACAGATAGAATATTGGGCTCCTTTCGCTGTACAGAATAAAGTGTTTAGCCTCTATTCAGTGGGTTTCAACTGATAATGCTTTCAGTGAGTGTTTGTTAGTGCGAATTTATAATTTTCCCTCACCATTCCTTTTTTTATAACATTTGTATTAGCATATGTAAGCCCCAGAACACTAAACAAGAAAGCAGTTCTTAGGCGCTACAATAATAATTTTATCAGATACTTTAATTTTTGCTTCCTCCCCCTCATGTAAATTCCCTCTCCCACAAACAAGACATTGCAGCCATCACTATTTATGCTGGCTCACCAATAGCTTTATGGAGCATTACTGTTCATATTTAATTCTACAGGCAGGCCTGACTACAGAAAGTTACTACATTAATAAATAACGTAAACTGAAAGTTAACCCTTTTTCATTCTTACCAGCAGGGATTATGCCAATCCTTATATTGCACTGGACTAATGGTGCTTTGGGATTATTTTGATCTATGCCAGAATCCTTCTGTATTCTTCCAATTAGACCATGCATCACTTCACTGAACATTCCGTCCCCACCAACACAAACAATACTGCCAGAAAACACAAGTTAGAATGCATGCTAACAGTCAAAAAACACATTAAATGTTCCAATTAGCACAAACGCCACTTACAGTCATCACTTTGTTCTCCCTATTCACCTTTATGATTTATAAAAAAGGGACACAGTCAACTTAAAACATTATATTTAAAACAAACAAACAAATAAAACAAGATAGCTGCAGGAACTACAGGAGTCCCCCTGCCTCATTTTGTAATTTTACAACAATTTTCTCCTGTGTTTTTAAAATGTGCTTTTTCTTTCCCCTGTTGCTTTGTGAACAGACACAAACATTAGTGGAAACTAACTATACAAGTAAAACACTGAAACAGACTGTACACAAAAAGCCCTCAAATACAAAATTAAACAAAGTAAAAATTCCTCCCCTCTTTTTTAATTGGTATGTTTATAAATAAATTTGTAAGTTAACATATGTAGTTTCAGAAAGAAGTACGATATTTGTATTCCTTTAATATGCAATTCCATTTAATCTGTTTTTTCTATTAATTTTAATCAACTGCTACATCACACACAATTACTATCAAAAGACATACTTTGAATCCTGAACTGAACATTTATACATTTAAAAACCATGTAAGTTTATAAAATGGTAGACAATTGGAGCCTCAAGTCTCAAAAGTACAAAGGCTTACATATTAGCTAAAGTGACTTATCTTTCTTAACGTGGCTGAATCCTGAAATCTTAAATTGTCTTGTTACACAAAAGCATAAAAGAGTTGGATAGATCAAGATGACAATTCTACAATCTGACAACAAGTAGTTTTAAATGTCTTCAGAAGCAAGAGTTTGTTTCGCAAAATTAATCCAGTTTAGCTGGAGTAGCAACTATAGTTAAAGCTCAGGACGGACAGACTCAAAGTCTGTAGCCAAGAGTAACACCAGAAACAAAGTATTACATGATGGTAAATAATATCTGGTCTGTGCATAAATATTAACAAAATGCACCCCCTTAAAAATCTTAAAGGGGCACAGAGCTATAATTTAAAAAAAAATCTTCCAATGAGATGCACTATGAGAATGAGCCTAGTCAAACCTTCAGAAAATTGCATATTAAATCCCTAACATACACATACAAGCAGTAGAAAGTTATATATGAAAACAATTGGATTAGTACAATTACTCTCTAGTTTGTTCAGTGTGTACTCTAACTTGCAGAACCTATTTCTATTTTGCACCCATTTCTCATGCAGAATACTCCTATTGCATATTCTGCACCATCTGTATGAAACAGACCAGTATGGGGAATAGGCACTCACAGTACAGATCAGAATAGAATTTGTTCTCACCATCATTCTCAACATACAGACCATTATGCTAATACACTTTTTCATGCTATTTGTTGATCATTTAAGCATTTAAATTCTGTCATCACTGAACTGCTGCACTGTCAAAACTGATCGAACTCTTGGCACAGAGTAGAAAAATAAGCAGTTAAGGGAAACTCCTGCATATAGACAATCCACAAGTGATATTTATCCTTTGAGAGAACCCTATTTTTGCTCCAGTACTGGAGTCACAGTCCTATAAATATATGTTAGCTTCTGCTCAATACTTGCTCTCTATGCCAAATACCTTGTTTTAAAAGAAAGATACAGTTTCTCAGTTGTATATTATTGAGCTACATTCTACCTCAAAAGAAAAGGCAGCTGCCAGTTTCTCACCTCCTTACGTATATTCTATACCCAATCAGATCCTTGACATATTCCTGCCTCAACTCTAGATTGGATCTATGGCACTGTGAAGGCAAGGAATTGGTTTGGAATTAATGTAGGACTGAAATAACGATAATCTTATCCCGCTCTCAACTAACAGTAAGTACAAATTCAATATTGCCAGGACAAAACAGATGCCTCTCTCTTCTGAGGATAATCCCCATTGCCAATAACAGAGACCAAGAAATTCATGGTATATTACTTTGACTCAAACTGGAAGTGAATACCAGAATATCAACATGCAAAAAATGGTGCTTTAGTGAAGAGTTTTCATACCTCCAGAGCTATTGCTCATTTTAATTAAATTCTTATGAACTGTAATCCTGGGGCCTGGCTATTATGGAGATATCTGGTAGCAGTGACAATTTTTATGCTGAAGTATCTAATGAGTAGGTAATAGACATAGACAGGTTTGAAAGGTTTTTTCTAACTGGAGAAAATGTGAAATAGCTAAACAAATATTTGTGGCAGTCATGTATGCAGTGGGAACCAGAAAGGGTCAGAGGTGCAGTCAGCTTGATAACTGTCACTATTTCTTCTAAAGATCAGACCTTCACTGTACCTGAATTATCTACTGAATTACTGTAAGACAACTATTTTTGCCTTTTTTTTGGTGTTGTTTCTTTTAGACCGTTCAGATTTTTCTCTCAGCCAGATCAAAGAAGTTCCAATTAAAAATCTAATGTTCTATCAACTTAGAGAGATCAAATGAGATATTCAGGAATAATAAAGACTACACACAGGGATATCTGGCTTTTTCTTAAGGAAGACTTTGAACAAAATACTGGGAGTGATTTTCCAGGAGGATAGGTCTTGCGCTGCATTAAGAGCTACTATATTTTGTCACTGCCACACCCTCCCAGAAAACATGAGGGAGAAAACTCATTGTGAGGATTGTTGGGTACAACATATACTAGACTACATTTTCAGAGGGTCAGTTTCCCTTTCTACAGGTGTGTAGATTTATCCCCACAACTGGCTTACAAACATGAAAACAGCACTTCAACCCACCTGTAAATTCACCCCTTTATTTTGGAGGTAAGGTAGCCATTCAGTCCATAGCTAAGGCTGAAGCTAGTTTTAAGGTACAAAACCTATTTTCAAATATCCACTCCATAACTTCTCCAAAACACACAATTTCCCTAAACTTAACATTCCTCATTTTATTGTAGAGTAGAATTTTTCTGGGAAGTCAGAAAAGGAGTTTAAAAATTTGTGGTGTTGAAATTTTTTTCCTGTTGCCATCGTAAAAATTATTCAGTATTTTGGTTCATCTCTCCAAAATGGCTTTTCCGAGAAATCACGGGTTTTGTTTTATTTTTCTGGGCTTCCTCAAGAGAAATATATTAGTATTCTGATGGAGTGATGACTGGTGGTAGTAGTAGTAGAAGAGTTTAAAAATATACAGTGCTTGTGATAGGATGCATATAGTTCACACTAACGTTGAAGTGGAAGAGAGGGACAGGAGAAGCAGAGTCTTTTATCCGTGTTAAACTTTACAGGGGAAATTTTCAAAAGAGCCTAAGGGATTGAGGATTTGTATTCTAAACTATCCTCCTTAATGCTTTCCTTTTCTAGATATAGAACTTAAATACTAAAAATTTGTGACATAACTACTTTTGGCTAAAAGATATGTTCTTTAGTACTGGAAATCAAAATCCAGTCCAATGATTGGCATACCAATGTGGCAGTAATGGAAAGGATCTCCAATCATAATAAAAATGATAAGTTCATTGATATATGGGTAGACTCTATAGAAATAGTGGAATACGTTGGTAGGCCATGTTATGACTCCTCCTTCCCTCTCCCTTTCTTCTCTAGATTGTTTCTTTCCCTCAGTCGCCTCTATTTTTATTACCTTTACCAATCTAACTTTTACACACAAAATTAAATACAAACGATAGAAGTCTGATCCTCTGTATGCTAACTTTCACCATAGTGTTTGGGTCATTTTAAATTATAATGCTTTATATAAATATTCAATTAAAATGGGGGGAAAAAAGACCAGAAATGGTTACTTACTGTAACTGTGGTTCTCTGAGATGTGATGCAGACATATATTCCACTTAGGTGTGTGCGCACCCAAGTGTGTCAGAGCCCGAGCCTTTTGCCTAGCAGTACCTGTAAAGGGGCGGTGCTTGTGCCTCGGAGCTGTGGCCCCTCCTCTGGCTATGTGAGGCAGCGCTGCCCCGATTCCCCCCTCCACCCGCTCAATTCCTTTCCACTGACAACCCATGAGAGGAGATTCCAAGGTAGAGGGGATGGAGAGTGGGTCAGGAAATACATGTCAAAGAACCACAGTTACAGTAAGTAACCAACCATTTCTTCTTCTTCTTCAAGTAGATGCAGATGAATATTCCACTTAGGTCACTCGCGAATAGTACACCAAACCGGAGGCGGGACTCGAAGTCTGCTGCAATAGGGATTACGGAACTGCCCTTCCAAGACCTGCATCCAGTCTGGAAGTTGCAGTAATAGCATAATGATCCATAAATGTATGTATCGACAACCACGTGGCTTCCCTGCAAACGTCCAGTACGGAAATGTCACGATCAACATCACTTGTGGCTTCGTAGAGTGAGCCTGTATCTGCTGAAGACGTGCAGTGAAAAGTATTTCATATGCAGCCTTGATACAGGATGTTATCCATCTAGAGATGGTCTGTGCAGAGATTGCTTGTCCCTTCATGTGGTCCGAACAGGCAAGGTAAAACATGCAACAGTTTAGCCCCGTCTATACATAGGGATTGGATATATTGGAATTAGAAAAGGTTCAGAAAAGGGCAACTAAAATGGAACAGCTTCCGTATGAGGAGAGATTGAAAAGACTGGGACTTTTCAGCTTGGAAAAGAGACGGCTAAGGGGAGATATGATTGAGGTCTATAAAATCATGACCGGTGTACAGAAGGAAGTGTTGTTTACTACTTCTCATAACACAAGAACTAGAGGTCACCAAATGAAATTAATAGTCAGCAGGTTTAAAACAAATAAAGGAAGTATTTCTTCAAACAACACACAGTCAACCTGTGAAACTCCTTGCCAGAGGATGTTGTGAAGGCCAAGACCATAACAGGGTTCAAAAAAGAACTAGATAAATTCATGGAGGATAGGCCCATCAATGACTATGAAACAGGATGCGCAGGAATGGTGTCCCTAGCCTCTATTTCCCAGAAGCTGGGAATGAGCGACCAGGGATGGATCACTTGATGATTACCTGTTCTGTTCATTCCCTCTGGGGCACCTGGCACTGGCCACTGTTGGAAGACAGGATATTGGGCTAGATGGACCTTTGGTCTGACCCAGTAGGGCCATTCTTATGTTCTTATGTCTATATAAAAGGCTAGACATTGCCTGTTATCAAGTATGGAGGTGTTGATCTTCTGGGGGAAGAGTGCAGCTTAGGGAAAAACACTGGTAAATAAGCAGCCTAATTCAGATAAAACAGAAACCACCTTGGATAAAAACATTGGGTGTGGTCGCAGCGTTACCTTGTTCTTGGAGAACTGTGTGAAAAGCAACTCAGCCACCACGGCCTGCAACTCGCACACCCTTCTTGCCAAAAGGATGGCTATCAGGAACGTGGTTTTCTGAGACAGGATAGGATACAATGGACTTGAACAGAGGGCCCATCAGAGCAACCAGAACCATGTTTAGATCCCACAATGGACGGGTTCTCAGACCAGAGGATGCAAGTGGACAAGCCCCTTCAGAAATCTTGTCACTATGGTATTAGAAAAAAACCTGACTTCCCTTGAATTGGGGGATAGAATACTGATATTGCTGCCAAACGCTCTCTCAGTGAACTGAGCACAAGTCCAGATTTCTGAAGATGTAACAAATATCACAAGATGTACTGGGTGGAGGCCTCTGTCAGGTGGGTCCCATGGGCCACACTGAGAACCTGTTCCATTTCACTAAGTAGGCCATCCTAGTGGAGGACTTCCCACTGTTGAGTAGCACTTGTTGGACAGGTTCCAAGCACTATTCTTCCTCATTTACCCATGCAACAGCCATACCATGAGGTGCAGGGAGCTGACTGCAGGATGGAGGGTGTGGCTCTGGTTCTAAGTGAACAGGTCAGGATGGAGAGGAAACAATATGAGACATTTTCTTGGAGGAACTCTACATGGATGCGCAGTGAAAAAGGTTCTTGTACACCTTAAAAATCCTTTGGAGCAGAAGAAGAAGAAGATGAACCAAGCAGCTCAGCATCATCCAGCAATGAGGACTAAGGGAGGAAGGACTCAACCTCCATGGGGAGGAAGACCTCTAATGCCCAGGCTTGCGGTTGATCCAAAGCCATCACTGTCAACCTGGTGGGTGACTGGCTTTGAATGGGATGAAGAATGGGATCTCCATGAACAAGTAGCATCCCACTGAGTTCAAGGCCACTGAAACGGGTAGGGCATTGGTGGCCAATAGGGGGCTGAGACAGGGACCTCCACCATGGCCAGAGCACACACGCCAACCCTGGAAGCCGTACTGGTCCACTGGCAGCCCCCAGAGTTAATCAGGTGACAGGGAGTGGTAGGATGATGACTCCGACTCTGAATCGGAGCCCCAGGATCTCAGCAACATTGGTGGAGTGACACCAAAGGGAGCCAATCGGCAGTCTGATTCATCCATCACCTAGAAAGTGGCAGAAATTAGCACTCCTGATGTGGCAGTACCAAGCATGCTGATGGCACAGGTAGTGTTGGTCCAAACATAGGTGACAACTCCATGGGTGCTCCGGGGCTCAAGCACCCACAGAAAAAACAATAGTGGGTGCTCAGCACCCAGGAGCCAGAGTTTGAGTGTGGAATGTGATGAGTTCTCTGCTGCTACAACTTCTGCTCTTGGGGAAGGGAGTTTATAAACAGAGGCAGGGTGATTAAGATAACAAAAGGCTTGTCATTAAATTAAATAAAGGATCTTTAGATGACCCTGAAAGCATGATCAGGCACTCCAGTTAAAAGAGAGGAAACAAAGGGCAGGAATAAATGGTCCATTTTCAGAATGGAGAAAAAGTAAATAGTGGTGTCCTACAGGAGCTTGTACTGAGCCCAGTGCTATTCAACATATTCATAAATAATCTTCAAAAAGGGGTAAACAGTGAGGTGGTAAAGTTTGCAGATGATACAAAATAACTCAAGATCGTTAAGCAGACTGCAAAGCGTTACAAAGGAGTCACATAAAACTGGGTGACTTGGCAACAAAATGGCAGATGAAATTCCATGTTAAATGCAAAGTAATGCACATGGCAAAACATAATCCCAACTATACATACAAAATGATGGTGCCTAAATTAGCTGTTATCCATCAAGAGAAAGATCTTGGAGTCATTTGCAGTACTCTGGAAACATTATGTTTCCAGAGTACTGCAAATTTATAAGAATCCTTCTCACCATGTCTGTATCATCCTGAACTCATTCTCCAACTTCAGAAGATTTAAAAATTATCTCCAGTCATCAATGGGACAGCCACAACTGAATAATGTAGCTGTCCTTAACGTGCATCAAGACAATACCAGGGAATTAGATGTAAATAAGATTGCTGACAGTTTCATCCAGAAAGCTACAATGAGACATAATGTCTTTAAACTGGGACATTAGTGAAGACAGCTTGTAAGTGATTGCAATGATTTTAATATACTGTAATTTATGATAATGTATTTATGTAATTCATAAGAATTGAATTATTAAAATAGTAAAGATATCAATGACATTCAATAACTAGAATATGGAAGAAGTGTATAAATATGGAGAAAATAACCTCTCCCCAAAACTGGCAGAGTGCCCCCTTCCACTCCCCCCGCCCCACACTCCTCTTCAAAAGCACACACTGGCAAAAACAAAAGTCAGTGCCTATAGGTCCAAGTGCAAACAGCAGTACCAGAGCGAATCGACATCAAGGATGGTGAAAGCCACCAGTGGAGAATCTGCAGTGTCAAATGCAGCAGGGCTGAAGACAGTCCTGTTGCAGAGGTCCCCTGTACCAATTCTGGTACCAGCTCCATCCTCACCATGGGGAGGGGAACGTCTGGATGCCTGCCAACAGACACGAGGGTTCAGCAGTTCACTCCATCGGAGGGGCTATACGTGGCACAGCCCTGGGAAAGTTCTGGACCAACAGGAAGGTCTAGACCAAAAGGCAGAGGTCGTCTGCGGCTGCCTTGTATGCTGATGACATGGACATGGTACCAGCATCTCCCTCATCAGTACTGGACTCAACAGATACCCGGAGTCTGAACCAGAGTTGATGGTACAGGGTTTCTACCCTTCGCATTTGGTACCAGGGAAGGGTCAGAAGTATCCATGCCATTCTGTGAGCCAGAACCAGTGCATGCTTTTCCTGGGGGAGGCAGAGGAGCTGCCCCACGACCTGGAGCAGTCATGATTGGTCTTATGAGACCTCTTCCTCAGTGCTGGCAACAGAACAGCTCCTCTGACTCTTTGGAGATGCGCCTGTCCTGGAATGAGAAGCGCAATGCTCTCCAAGCCCAAGGGTGATTTTTGGCCTGAGGAGGGCCTCAGTACCGGATCAGGCTGCCTGGCCTGTACTAGTACTAGCCTGTACATGCCTGCTGCATGAGGCGGAGGTCTCATGTCACCTGAGTCCACTTCTTGAATGACCTACAGATCGAACAACACTTTTCAAGTTGGGCCTTGCCAAGGCAAAGCAAGCACTATGTGTGGGAGTAACTATTGGGGATCACTCCTCCACATAAAGGACAATGTTTAAACCCCGGTGAGGGAATCACTGGGACCACTATCCACTGACTACTAACTAAATACATACAATAAACTAGACAAAGACTAGTGATTAATGTGAGACTACAACCACACAGAGCTCAGACTCCAGCCACAGGTGGTGAGAAGGAACTGAGGGGCGTCAGGGTGGTGCCGCCGCAGCACATAGCCAAGGAAGTGGCCACAACCACAAGCCGTTAGCACCTCCCCTCTACAGGTACTGCTAAGCAAAAGTCTCTGGCTCCAGCGCGCTGGATGCACACACATCTAAGTGGAATACACATCTGCATCTACTTGAAGCGGAATTTCTAGTGCCCATTTAAAAAGCCAAACTGGGCAATTCAAAAACAACAGCACTTTGTTAAAGAGCAACGTAAGGACAAGTTTTGGTGGAGTGCTGCCAATATTCAATATTAATGTTCTTTACAATGTTCTTGCATGGTCTGAATACATTTCCATTAAACCATAATACCAAATAATCCACGTATTTCATACCACCAAACAGATCGATCATTCCAATTCTATTTAAAAATATATTTTCATTTCCCCAACACACCACACTGTAAGAAAACAGAATTCTGATATAATTGAATATCACCCCTTTTGAATTCTATACATTTAATACAAAGTCAACAGCAGTGTTCCTTCTAATTTTTCCCACCCATGTGCGGAATGAATTTTGTTATGTGCACCAATATGGAGGTGATATATGACACATCACCTTCATATTGGTGCACATAAAATTCATGTGGTTGCGTGGGGCTGAGGGCTCTGGCTGGGGGTTCAGGCCCTGGGGTGTGGCAGAAGGTTGCAATGTGGGGGGATGAGGGCTCTGACTGAGGGTGCAGGCTCTGGGGTGGGGCTGGAGATGAGGGGCTCAGGGCTGGGGCAGAGGGTTGGGGTGCAGGAGGGTGAAGGCTGAGGATGAGGGATTTCAGGTGCAGTGGGGCTCCCTGGGGCTACGGTGGGAAGAGAGGACTCCCCCCAGCTCTCTCTCTCCCCCCACAGTAGCACCTGGGCTGAGTGGGAGAGGTGCCTCTCCCCGGGCCAGGTCACCTGGCCCACTCAGGTCCGGGGCTGGGCTGGGTTGGGGCTGTGGGAGAGGTTCCGCAGCAGGTCTGGGGCTTGGGGAGAAGCATCTCTTCCTACTGCAGCCCTGAGCACCTGCACGGTGTTTAACAGGCAGCTGTGTGGCTGTGCAGCTTAGAGGGAATTTAGGACACCAGTATACATCCAAAAGCATAATCCCCAACTACAGAACAAGTCAGGAGCAAAATTAAAATGGATTGGTGGCTAAATCAGGTTAGGTGTACCTACTGGTAAAGAATTACTTGGCAATGGGGAAAAAGTGACTGGATCCTGTAATTATTCATTGCCAGACTTTTTAAAGTTTTAGCTTTTAAAACAAAGTACAGAAATTTGGAACAAAGTGTAATATTGAGTGGTGGTTGAACTCTGCTGAAACGTGCTTATGACTGTATCTGGTTTTAGGCCCTGATTCACAAAAAACTTAAGCATGTGCTAATTGAATTGGGGCCTTAATTTAAGTGTTTTAGTGTGCTTATTTGGTACATAAAACTATAGACTAACTTAGCATATAAAGTTCACGTAAGTGTAAGAGGAGGTTATTTACCTGTAACTGGAGGTTCTTCGAGATAGGAACCACACATCTGTACTCCACTGCGGATTTATGCATGTGCACCATGTGTCCGGAGCCAGAGAATTTGAAAGTAGCATCCGTTGGTCTGCACATGCACCCTGGCTCACACCTCATGCCTCCGATTGAGTTGATAAAGAGCAAGGCGGACTGACCACCTTTCCAGTTCCTTTTACACCACAAATAATAGAAGACCTGAAGCAGAGGGGAAGGAGGGCTGGTTGTGGAATACAGCTAGGGACCATATATCTCGAAGAATCTTCAGTTACATGTAACTAACCACTTCTTCTTCTTCTTCGATTGATGGAATACAATAGGGACCACTCTAGTTGACTGCCAAGCATTACCTAAGGAAGAGGACGGTGTGGACAGTAGGGTTGAGCAGAGATCCACCATCCCAAAGGAGGCATCAGCAGCAGAGGCTTGCATCAGGGCATAATGCCTTGCAAACGTGTAAATGGAACTCCACATGGCCACTTTACAGGTGTCCAGGAAGGGTATGTCCTGAAGAGACTTTAGTTGTAGCTTGCGCTCTAGTGGAATGAGCTCTTACCCCTGGGAGGCCCCGGTGTTCAAGAGTTGATGGAGAGTAGAATGTAGCCAGATATCTATTTGGAGATTCTCTTGGTGGAGATGGCATGGCATGCTCTCTAACTCTCTCTGCAACGGTGACAAACAGTCTTGGGGATTTTCTGATTGGTTTTGTTCTCTGCAGATAAAAGGCCAAGGCTTGTCAAACAGCAAGGAAGTGGAGTCTTCGTTCTTCTACAGAAGTGTGAAGTTTTAGGATAAAAACAGGTAAGTGAATGGTCTGGTTAAAGTGAAATTCCAAAACTACTTCGGGGTGAATTTGGGGTGTAGATGTAAAGAAACCTGATGTTTATGGAACACTGTGCATGGAGGGTCTGCCATCATTGCTCCCAGTTCACCAACCCTTCTCACTCACATGCCAGCTATCAGAAAGGCAACCTTCATGGAAAGGAGGGACATGGAACAAGTAGCTAAAAGCTCAAAGTGGGGCCTTGTCAGTACTAAAGGAACAAGATTCAGGTCTCATTGGGGTGGAATCTTCTGAGTAGGCAGAAAGGTCCTTATTAAGTCTTTCCAGAATCTATTGATTAGAGGATGTACGATAATCAAGTAGCCTGAAGCAGGTAGATGGTATGGACTGACCACTGCTAAGTAAACTCCTAAGGAGCTGATGGATAGACCCGACATTTTCAAAGACAAGATATAGTCTAAGATGAGAGGCTGTGGACACGAAGGATTCCAACCTGGACCATACGACTGTGAGAAGGAAGTGGAGAGGAAGTCAGTCCACCCCGCCTTTAACACCTCAGTTGGAGGCATGAGGTGAGCCAGTGCACATGCACGGACCAACGGACACTACTTCCAAATTCTCTGGTTCTGGGTGCATGGTGCACATGCATAATCCCACCATGGAATACAACAGGGACCACCATTCAAAGAAGAATATTAATTCAGGGGGTTAACTGGACTCCCCTGAAACAGTCTATTTTTGCCTTTGAGAATAAATCCATATTCAGGTGCAGGAGACGGACGCCTGTTTTGAAATGCTGTTTATTACAATGATCTCATCATCAAAGTTATCACATTACCATAAACTATCTTGTTACAATAGTCTCTTCTCCAGAAATTAAGCTACATATGCCAGGAAAAATCAAATCAAATCACTTACCCATCATACTTGTAGATATTAACTTCTAATAAGTTATCCTTAGCATGGTTAGCATGTTCAGTTACTATGGAGAAAAACAAACACACTTATTCACTCAAGCCTTCCTATTAAGCTAAGTTTCATAAACTTATCAAGTAATGTTTCATAAGTTCCATAAACAAAACCAAATGAATGTGGCTGTCAAGCAGAAAACAAGAGACAAGGTAGTGAGGCAATATCTTTTATTGGACCAACTTCTGTTGGTGAGAGGTCCAATAAAAGATAGAGAGACAGGGTGGGTGAGAGAATATCTTTTACTGGACCTTTCACCAACAGAAGTTGGTCCAATAAAAGATATTCCCTCACTCACCCTGTCTCTCTAACATCCTGAGACCAACACAGCTACAACTACATTACATACAAGCAGAAAACAAAACCATTAAAATGTCTCGGTTTACCAAAATGTTTCATTTTAATGGATTTTACAACAAGGAAACAACTGAGAAATGCATGTACTACATACGAGGAAAATTCTTTGTTTAGAAAACAAAAAAATTAAATGTAAATGTAAGTGTCACATACATGTATTTTTCACTGTGAGTCGCTGTATCATTTAGTAATTATTTCATCAGGGTAACTACCTATGCAGTTTTAAATGGCAAGTTTTATTTATTTATTTATTTTAAGTGGAAAAAGAAGGATATCTGTTTTATAAATTAAGAGCTTAAATAGCTTGGATGCATCACTACCTACAAAATGGTCACTGAAATAAAATGGTACATTGCTACATCACCCTCATTTGTGAATTGCAGGGCTATAGCTAAATTAGCTAGAAATCAGTTACTGTTCCATTTCATGCACTTATTAATGCAGAAAGCAGAATTCTAAAAAGACATTTTCTTAAGTTGTAAGGAAGAGTTGCTTTAAAGATTTCATTTTATATTTAATGAGAGATTGAAGTAAAATATTAACATTACTCACTAATAACATCTGTAGAGATGGAAGCTAGACTAAACAATGGAGCCACTTTTTGTTCATAGATCCTCTTCCCTTGCCGTTTTCCTCCATATGGATTAATATATACTAGCAGTTGCTTTGGTCTAGATTCTGGGGGAGGAGGGGGAGGAGAGGGGAAACAAACACGCCACATTGTTAGGCACTTGAGTATAAAAACAAGCCAGTTTTGATAAATGTATTTTTTAATTCTAAGTTATTACATTTAAATACATACTCTTATAAAATATTTTGTTAGTGAACAGAGGCAATTTGAATAAAAGATTTTATTAAAACTCCTTAGTGTGAGGATTAAATGGGTTCCTTATTATATGGAAAGAGCAGCAGAAAGTTCATATTACTTTCAGGCAGTTCTGCATTCACCTTGCCTTTCCACTAAATGAAATAACAATGGCATCAGAGCTACCAATAAGATACAAGCTAAGGTGGCAACTGGAAAGAGGCATATTATCTTCTCCTTGGAAAAAATGAGCATAGTAACTGTATGCATCCTGTGGGTGAGATGAATACAGAAATATGTCTGTACAGAAGGTATTTTATGAATAGAATTCTAGAAAATAGCTTTTGTAACAGGCAATTGAATGATCCTTCATGTGATAGAAAAGTGGTAAGTATATTTTGTAAAAGCATATTCTGAACTGCGGGAAACTGCTCTGAAGATCTGAACTCAATATAATGTAAGAATATCTACCATTACTGTCTGAAGTCTGGCTGAAAGGACTTCAGTTTGACCCCAAAGTCAGTTGAGTCAAGGAACCAAAAACACCTATCACAACAGGGCTATTCAACTAGACACCTTAAATGAGAATGCTTTCCACTGCTAGAGGGTCTTAGGATATATCTGTGCTTTGATAACATTAATTAATTAAGATTCAAAGTTTTTCTATGGAGGTACTGATTATTATCCCTATTTTAAAAAGGTAAGATTAACGAAAATAGACATTAGTAAACTGGCCAAGAGCTAAGTGGAAATCTGCGATTGAAATAGAAATAGAATCTAGATCTCATGACAGACCTTCAACCACATTGTCCCTTTCTAAAACAGTTGGTAACCGAAGGCCAGTTAGCCCAAATTTTGAGACTCAAGGTGAGATGCTTTTCACAGCTTTGTATGTTTCAAACAACCAACCAACCAACACAGGACTGACTGAAAATTCCAAAATTTAAATCTTTGAGGAAAACACAAACAAATTTTTGAAAAAAAAAATTCACAGAAAATTCCTATATTTTGACCAGCTTCATCACAAATATCATCTGCACTGGAACATGGTGAAAAGCACCAGGTTGGCTGAATTAAGACAACTTTGAAAGGAATATAAGATAAATACTGAATGTATCACCTAGGTCTTTGCAAAGAATCAAGGCTATCCGTATTATAGTAACATGGTTTCATATATAGCCAAATTGGACATTGCATAGACAAGACTTTTTTCCAGCACTGGCTGTATATTGCAACTCATTCACTAGTCCCTGGAATCAGTCCTGCAAACCTAATGTTCAATTCATTCTTCGGCATCACAGAATAGTGTTACAGGCTGTACCAGAGAGATATTTATGCAAACACCTTTTTACACAAAGATATGTCCTGTGTGATTGTTCAGAGACAAAACTGAAAAAAAAAAGAGAGAAAGAAAGAAACTGGATTATACTCCTTTTTCTGCATCACCATGGTTTACTAAATTTCAGACACTTACACGTGAGCAAATCCATTGTAACTGTTGGAGTTGCACATACGTTGCTGAAGGCACAATCTAAACACAAAGCTGCAGAAATAATTTTGAGCCCAGTCTGCCCAGCAGAGCTTTTATTAATGGTGATATTGCATGAGAAGAAAAGCACCCAGCTTGACATTCAGAGCTGGCGGACCATAGCATTTATTTTTAAACTGAGTACATTTAATACAGAAATTATTTAGACAAACAAGGAAATCCTAAAGTACAATTTTTACAAAAGACATTCTGATAAAATTATGATTTCAGATGTGCTTGTCCTCAATACCAGAAAAGGCACACTAGCTTCTCTCTCAGACACCTATTCCAGAAGTGCAGATTTAAAACTGTATAATTCACTCTCTTGGTCCAACCACAAAAAGGGCATTCAGCAAGTTCACCTTTCTCAACGTCTCTAGCATGGTATTGAATGTAATCTGATAAATTAGTATTTTATTAGAGCAATGTCCATTGGCCCTGATCAAGATTGTGGCCCTGATTTCATGTCTTAGGATGCAAAATTTCACCACTGTGTAGATGTGGCAAGATAGAGGAAGATATGGTCCCTTTCCTGAAGAGCTTATCAGTATGTGTTATACCTGAGAGGAAAGTTGCACCTCTTAACCCAGTAAGGAAATTTTCCAGACGATATCAAATCATACATATTCATATGTGTGGCCATACACAGAGATCCCATAAGCCTTAAGCAAACTATTGGGCTCAACACTGGGGTAACTAGGTGAAATTCTCTGTCCTGTGTTATAGGAGGTCAGACTAGATGAGCCAATGGTCCCTTCTGACCTCAAAATCGATGAAACCAAAGGGTTCACATAATCAAGCTTCTGGACAGCTCACTGATAAGTACCAGAATAACATTAAAACCATTGAACAATAATTCCCTCTAGCTTATTTTTAAAAGTAGTTTTAAGCAATATTAAGATTCTGAACAAATACCCAAGGCAAGCAATTCCCAGTTAAGGCAAATGCCTAGTCACAATAGGTGCAGAATAGGAAAACTGAGTGAGGATTGTGTCTCTTTGGTCTCCTCCTTTCATAAGTAATGCATACAAAGTACTTCAAAAACAAAGCAATACTGGTATAACAGGAACTATGCAGCCAGCAACTACCAAGCACTCTGAAGTAGCTGACACTGGTGTGAGCACTGTAACTTGTTTTATTGGAAGAAACATTAACAAAGTTATTATCAGATGTTTGTTCCCAGTGCTTAAGGCTCTGGGAAGTTTACTATTACTAAATAGTTATACCGGGCTTGTAGTTAGAGGCCCATAATTCTAGGTGCTTTACAAACACATAGATCTGGTCTACACTAGGAAATAAAGTTGGCATGGCTACGCTGGTCAGGGGTGTGAAAAATCCACACCCCTGAGTGATGCAATAAACTGATCTAACCCCTCTCTAGTTCAACTAGATCACTAGATCAACAGGAGAATTTTCCCATCAACCTAGCTACCGCCTCTCGGGCAAGTGGATTAGCTACACCAACAGGAGAACACCTCCTGCTGGCATAGGAAGCATCTTTAGTGAACCACTGAAGCTGTGCCACTGCAGCATTTTAAGCGTAGACAGGCCCATAGTCCATGCTCCAGAGGATTTTCAATCAATACAAGTGATATGTGGGGTGCGGGGAAGAAGAGCTTAAGCAGCAGTGTGTTTTTGAATCTAATGAAGTTTCGGGAGGTGCAGGAGATACTATGGATGGAATAGCTATTCTGTAGCAGCATCACCCCTGGCTAACATACAAATGTTTATGCAGTGGTCCGGGATTCCTTGTCAGCATGAATGTATCCAAAAACTCCTCTCATTCATTCAAGTCACAATATATGGAAAGTCTGCAGGCCCCACATTCTCCAGTGCTCTTCACAGTCATTTACACTTAGACAAATGAATAAGAACCCTACTATTCTGATCTGTTAGGGTTTGACATTCACTTTCCACAGGTATTAATGACTATGCTGCCTTGCACCTTGTGACAGTGGAGAATCAGATACTTGCTAGTTCAAATGCAGCACACCTCCTATCCCCAACTGCTCTCCCTTAGGAGGGCATGAGCTGAGCTTAAGGGCTGAGTTAGCCACATTAATAGAAACTTAACTAAACTGCTGTAGGTGCCATGAAAATAATGTTGTATATTTCAGTAATTTAGTCGAACAACTTACTCTGTAACTCAAGTAATTCTTTAAGTGCCTGTATCCACTGGTTACACAGTTGCTCATCAACGCACGAAAATGTTACTTCGCTGCACCGCCAGCGGTGTTTTTGTGCTCTTTTCATGTAATATACTATATATAGTATAAAAAAAAGAAAAAGAAAGACATTTATGTATTCTACATTTATTGCAACAATGAAATATACTTAATTGTGTGCTGAAGCCCTAGTTTTAAAAATCTGTGCAACATATTTAAAAGACAACATATTAATGAACCAAAAGACACTACTACCCCCTTCTGGAATGTTTCTATTTCTCATAATTCTAATAGGAAAACTTTGTGTGTGTGTTTGTAAGAGGGCAACATTCCAAGTATTTTTCACAATTTAAAAACAGTAATTCCTCCCTGACACATTTCAGCTTACAGTAACTGCTCAAATGTGAATGATTTTTTAAAGATACTTCTCAGCATGCCCAGAGGAAAGGACAATAGGTTATTACATGGTTGCTTACAAGAGTTGCAGCATTCATACTGCCTGAATTTCTTTTGTTTTGAAAAATTTATATGCCATATAAAGCTTGCAAAGTTCATGTCAGAAAAAACACCCAGTCCTCTGTACCCCCTTTTAAATATCACATCAGTTTGCAGGAAGCTGAAAGGAAGAGGGAGAATCTGAAAGCCAATTTCAGTCTCTTGAGAAGCATGTGTGTGGGTGGAAGAGAACCACCAAATCATTACAGACTATTTTCTCACATTTAGTCCTTCCATAAAGCCTTGGACAAGTACATTCAAGTCCCCTTTCCACAGTTAGCAGTACAGAGGATTGCCATTATATCACTAAGCAGGTTAGAGTACCATTGTATCTCACTTGATTGTACATAAGTGCTTACATAAAAGAAAGTCTTCACACGTCGAAAAATGTGTGAAAGATCTTTTCTCACACAGTCTGATCATTAATAATGATTGGAGTTTTCGTGAGGACAGCATCTCTTATTTGATTTTCTAGTGGAGTAATACAGAATCTATGATGCCACAATATTTACTTCGCAACAGTGAGATGTAGTAAGTAAGGGTTATGACTCCATTGTGGGACCAAAGAGAAGGAGATGAGCCATGAAGGAAAGATTTGATTAAAACATCTTTAACAATAATAAAAGCCAGGCTCTTGACCAATAGTTCTGTTTATAAAAAAAACTTTGTACAGCTCTTAGATTCAAGTCCCCCTTACAATATCTACAGATTACTACAGCATTCTGAAAATAGGAGTAGTTTCCCTACCTGTGAAAGCATGCGGCTTTCCCATTTTTTGCCATTTTCCACTACTACATTGCTTCTCGTCAATTTCAGTTTCTTCTACAACAATAATCTCTGAGGCGGGCACAAAATAATTTCCTGTACAAACACAACATCCATACATGAAAACTGAACATTAACAATACAAAACACATTAAAATAGCCTCAAAACATAGAAGTGTAAAATGTGTATTTCATATCAAATGTAAAGACTATGTAGGTAAATATCAGAGAAACAGCTTTGAACTAAGCCATCCACAACCAAGGACATAAATCAGGAATACAGGGTCACAACACCACTCACTCAAAATTGGCCCAACCATGAGCCCATCACTCTCCCCGACCCTCCCCCAGTCATGACAGAAGGGCAAATAAATCTTCAAATAAAGTGTTTTGTAATTCTAATTGTTGTTGTTGTTGTTTCAATCCTATTCCTGGTACTGAAGAAAAGCTTACTGGTATCTAATTTCTACATCACCCTTACACCGTGATGATCTTGTTATTTCAGAAGCCTGACTATATTAAAAAAGTGGAAGTACATGGAAAAAAAAAAAGAGATTTCACCGTACAAATAATTGTTAAATTATTGTTAAATTAATTTAATTGTTTAATTATTGTTAAATTGTTAAATTATTCGCAGGATCCTCCTTCTTCCCTTTTTTAAAGATGGGCACTATATTAGCCTTTTTCCAGTCATCCGGGACTTCCCCGGATCGCCATGAGTTTTCAAAGATAATGGCCAATGGCTCTGCAATCACATCTGCCAACTCCTTAGCACTCTCAGATTGAACGCATCCGGCCCCATGGACTTGTGCACGTCCAGCTTTTCTAAATAGTCCCGAACCACTTCTTTCTCCACAGAGGGCTGGTCACCTCCTCCCCATGCTGTGCTGCCCAGTGCAGCAGTCTGGGAGCTGACCTTGTTTGTGAAGACAGAGGCAAAAAAAGCATTGAGTACATTAGCTTTGGATTGTTATTGAGCAGAACCCATCATCAGCATGGACCAGGGTGACCAGACAGCAAGGGTGAAAAATTGGGACATGGGGTGAGGGGATAACAGGCACCCATATAAAACAAAGCCCCAAATATCAGGACTATCCCGGGACTCTGGGCACCCTAGTATGGACACATGTCCCCTGGAATGGTGGTTGAAGCAGGAAGGGACATATGAATCTTTAGCGCCTCTGGTACGTAAATACCTTGCGATGTCAGCTACAACAGTGCCATGAGAATGCCTGTTCTCACTTTCAGGTGACATTTTAAACAAGAAGCAGGCAGCATTACATCCTTCAAATGTAAACAAACTTGTTTGTCTGAGCAACTGGCTGAACAAGAAGTAGGACTGAGTGGACTTGTAGGCTCTGAAGTTTTACATTGTTCTGTTTTTGAGTGCAGCTTTTTTTTGGGTACATAATTCAACATTTGTACATTCAGCTTTCATGATAAAGAGATTGCAGTACAGTACTTATATTTGGTGAACTGAAAAATATTATTTCTTTTGTTTTTTTACAGTGCAAATACTTGTAATAAAAATAAATACGAAGTGAGCACGGTACACTTTGTATTCTGTGTTATAACTGAAATCAATATACTTGAAAACGTAGAAAATATCCAAAAGTATTTAAATAAATGGTATTCTATTATTGTTTAGCAGCATAATTAATCGTGCGATCACAATTTTTTTTTAATCGCTTGGCAGCCCTACTTTCCTTATAAATCAGGCTTTCTAAACCTTATATCATTTTTGTTGCTCTCCCTTGGATTCTCTCCAGTTTGTCTACATCTTTCCTAAAGTGTTGTGCACAAAAGTGGATGCTATACTCTAGCTGAGGCCTCACCAGTGCCAAGCAGAACAAAACAATTACCTCCCACATCTTACATGACAGTCCTGTTAATATATGGTAAAATATTAGCCTTTCACAGCTGCATCACATTGTTGACACACATTCAGTTAATGATCCTTTCAGGAATGATCTAGTTATTACTTAGCCCTGCCTTGACTGCAGGGGACTGGACTAGATGACCTGTTAAGGTCCCTTCCAGTTCTACACTTCTATGATTCTATAACCCGCAGATCCTTTTCAGCATTTAACCTGATATTACCCATTTTGTAGCTGTGCCAGGATCACATTACCATGTGGAAGAATCAGTGTATTGTGTCTGAAAAAGAAGGTCTCATCAGCAATTTGAGAGAGAAAGGGAGAAGGAGAGCAAGACTTCATGTTCTGGATAAGAAACCACACACAGGCAGATGGCGGGAGAGACAGTGGACTCCTTAGAGGGCTCTGGTCTACAGCCAAACATGCTCTGGAGTGGTAAGGAAATGGAGGTAGGGTATTCTGTCTACATCTGTATCTCTCTTTTGGTATCTAAATAAAGATTAATGTTTAGAATCTTGTGAAAAGTCTTTGTGTCTGTTGGCTTCACTATCACATGCCCCTAAGAGTGAAACCCAACCCAGAGAACCCACGCAGCTGGAATTCTGGGATAGGGTGTGCTTCAGCTACAGGGGAGCCTGACAGGGTGTGGTGGGGGGGGGGCAAGCACTTGTCCCAAAGGCTAGGCAGTTGAACTGTGAGGTTACAGCTCTCAGAAATGGGTGCTAGACAGAGCACCTGTACCATAAAAGTGTGCCTAGAGACCCCAGCCAGGGGCAATGCCTGGACTCTGTTCAGATTCACCAGCTTAAAGCACCCAAATCCCAGTGAAGTGGGACCCAAACACAACAGACCGGTGAATATCAACCTAGGAGCTCTACCAGGGCTATAAATGTGCGACAGCAAGAGTGGAACTGTTTTCATTCAAACTGAGTACTGTACTCTGAAAATATTTCTTTATACTTCACATGTACTCACATTAAGAAAAATACAAAAGTAATAGGAAAGAATATTCACTTCAGTCCCCAGAAAAATCACAGTGCAAGTCCTCAAAGCAATCCATTTTGAAGCACTTGGAGGAGAGAAAGGATTCACCCAGGGCAAGTCATCCTGACCAACCTCATTGCTTTTATCATGAGATAACTGGCTCGGTTGATGTGGGGAAGGCGGTGGATGTGATATACCTTCACTGTAGTGAAGCTTTTGATATGCTCTCCCACTGTAAGGTGGACAGAAAGCTTGCTACATTGTTGGACTCACTAGGTAGCGATCAACGGCTCGATGTCTAGTTGGCAGCCGGTATCAAGTGGAGTGCCCCAGGGGTCTGTCCTGGGGCCTGTTTTGTTCACCATCTTCATTAATGACCAGGATGATGTGATGGATAACACCCTCAGCAAGTTTGCAGATGACACTCAACTGGAGGGAGAGGTAAAGATATGCTGGAGGATAGGGATAGGGTCCAGAGTGACCTAGACAAATTAGAGGACTGGACCAAAAGAAATCTGATGAGGTTCAACAAGGACAAGTGAAGAGTCCTGCACTTAGGACGGAAGAATCCCACGTACTGCTACAGGCTGGGGACCGACTGGCTAAGCAGTTGTTCTGCAGAAAAGGACCTAGGGATTGCAGTGGGTGAGAAGCTGAATATGGATCAACAGTGTGCCCTTGTTGCTAAGAAGGCTAACGGCATATTGGGCTGCATTAGTAGGAGCACTGCCAGCAGATGGAGGAATTTTTTATTATTCCCCTCTATTCAGCACTAGTGAGGCCACATCTGGAGTACTGTGTCCAGTTTTGGGGCCCCCACTACAGAAAGGATGTGGACAAATTGGAGAGACTCCAGCAGATGGCAACAAAAATGATTAGGGGGCTGGGGCACATGATTTATGAGGAGAGGCTGACCTGGGGTTATTTAGTCTGCAGAAGAGTGAGGGGCCTTCAACTACCAAAACGGGGGTTCAAAACAGGATGGCACTAGGCTGTTCTCAGTGGTGACAGATGACAGAACAAGGAGCAATGATCTCAAGCTGCAATGAGGGAGGTGTAGGTTGGGTATTAGGAAAAACTATTTCACTAGGAGGATGGTGAAGCACTGGAATGCGTTACCTAGGGAGATGATGGAATCTCCATCCTTAGAGGTTTTGAAGGCCTGGCTTGACGAAGGCCTGGCAGGGATGATTTAGTTGGGGTTAATCCTGCTTTGAGCAAGTGGTTGGATTAGATGACCTCCTGAGCTCTCTTCCAACCCTAATCTTCTAGGATTCTATGAATATATATGCATATTGCACTGAGTACTTAGTATGACAATTTCTCCGATTGACAGAAACATCAGCTTGTAGAACTTCTCATTGCACACTTCCTACAAGTTTTATTTTAGATTATTCAATTATATAAGTGATGGGCAACCTACAATACAGGGGCTGCTGCCACATTTCCCCATAATTTTCACTTACCCCATAGGAACATTAGCAATTCATTTGAATTTTATTGGCTGACCTAATCTTTGTCTAAAGACCTGCTGTCCCATACACTTTGAAAGTGTCACAATGGAAGTGAAATCAGACCAGACAGCAAATTGAATATCTGTATTACTTTGTATCTTAGAGGCTCCCACCAAATATGGCACCATAAAAGGTGAGATATCAGAGTTTACAATCTAAGGCCATGTCTACAGTACCCACCAGATCGGCGGGTAGTGATCGATCTATCGGGGATTGATTTATCACATCTAGTGTAGACGCGATAAATTGATCCCCGATTGCTCTGTCGTCGGCTCCGGAACTCCACCACGGCGAAAGGTGGAAGCGGAGTCGACAGTGGAGAGGTGGCCGTCGATCCCGGGCCGCGAGGATGCAAAGTAAGTGATTCTAAGTCGATCTAAGATACAGCGACTTCACCTACGCTATTCTCGTAGCTGAAGTTGCGTATCTTAGATCGATCCCCCCCCCATTCCCTGCAGTGTAGACTGGGCCTAAAACACAGTTAGAAACAAGGAGCGGGAAGGAAAGGTGAAGAAATGTGCCCAAGGTCACATAGCAGAGGTCATTGGCACGGCCAGAAATAGAACCCAGACGCTTGGTCTGATACCATGTTTGCTACACGATGCTCTCTATTATGAAAGTGCAGTCAAAAAGCTCTACACATTTGTATTGGTAAGCCAAACTCAAATGTTTCATATTAGATATCAGGTTTCAGCAAAAAGAAAAGGAGTACTTGTGGCACCTTAGAAACTAACCAATTTATTTGAGCATAAGCTTTCGTGAACTACAGCTCACTTCATCGGCTGCATACTGTGGAAAGTACAGAAGATCTTTTTATACACACAAGCCATGAAAAAATGGGTATTTACCACTACAAAAGGTTTTCTCTCCCCCCACCCCACTCTCCTGCTTGTAATAGCTTATCATAGAATCTCAGGGCTGGAAGGGACCTCAGGAGGTCATCTAGTCCAACCCCCTGCTCAAAGCAGGACCAGTGTCCAATTTTTGCCCCAGATCCCTAAATGGCCCCCTCAAGGATTGAACTCACAATCCTGGGTTTAGCAGGCCAATGCTCAAACCACTGAGCTATTCCCCCTCCCCCCCCCAGGGATTATCTAAAGCAATCACCCTCCTTACAATGTGTATGATAATCAAGGTGGGCCATTTCCAGCACAAATCCAGGGTTTAAGAAGAAAGTCTGGGGGGGGGTAGGAAAAAACATATTACATATCAGGGAAATTATAGCATCTCTACAATTGACTGGCAAAGCCACACCTAAATGATGAATTGATTCCAGACATTTAAACCAGGAAGAGATCAACAAGTTGTAGCGATTTTTTTTCAAAATACAATGATTGAAGACCTGGATGAACTGATAAAATATTAAATGTGAAGCTTGGCTACTCAATAACCAAATGTAATTAATGACTAAGGACTATGTATGTGATTTTGAGGTGTGGTTGTGGGGCAAGAAACCTTATATATTTGAAGAGCATTAATATACCAAGGAAGAAGTAGTGTAATGAAGTAACGGAGGAGCAAAGAGATATTTAAGGTAAACTTGAGGGAATTTTTTTTCCTAAACACTGAACTCTATTAGACCATAGTAGTCTCCCAAAGAAAGTGGAAGCCTCATTGTGTTGCTTATTTAAACTAAACTGAAGAAAACTCTTGAAAATATATTCTAGTTAATAACCCTGCACTGGCAGGGGTAGGAGAAACTAATAGGCTTTTTCATTTGTAATGCCTATGATTTAAATCCTACATACGACGGTATGAATATAGATGAGCTTTATATCTAACAGTTCATTAGAGGTCTTGATAAATACCCCATATAACTGAAGGTCAAAACATTTTTCCTGACAAAAGGAATTTTTCACAGAGTGAGCATACAAGCCTCAAGACTTTCCACAAATCCTCCTAATTTAAATTGTTAGTTTTTCAGATTAAGCTTTATTTTTAATCTCTGCATGTAGCATGAATTCTCCTCTCCTCCCTTGCGAACTGTTCCCTTTTGGGAAGTTTGAGCGAATTCTCTTTAGCAGTTTCTGTATTTGGGTAGGAAGGAGACAAGTGGGCATTTGAACACTCTTTATGAGCAGTCCTTTCCTGTTTCCTGCCCACCAGTGTTTTCCTGTTTTATAGAAGTACCAAATAACTTTCACAAAAGATAAGCCCAAGTCCAAAAGGTCAGATAATAGTTGGAAGGTCAACAGCCCTCAAGAAAGTGCTACCTTTGCTAAGTTTGAGACAATGATTGTTTTAATTTAATGATCACGTGATAACTGCAAACCACTCATAAAAATACATAATTTTATAAGCTGTGCACAGGTAAATTTATAGTTAGATATACTGCACAGTAATGCCCTGATCATGAAGGATCAACTTTTAAAAGGCAATCAATCTTTACCAAATTACTGCCTCTTCACTCAGGTACTTTTGGGTTGCTTGCCAATCCTCCTCATAAAAGTGTTCATTTATATTTTAGCAGCACACATTTCTTTCATATTCCCAAGTCCTTATAAAGACTGTACTGAGGCCTCCAGAGCACAGAGAACCTAAAAGGCAACAGGAGACACCTGTGAAGCTCCTGTAAATATTGCCTTAGTAGCTAACCGCACATTCCACAAATCACACATCAAGCAGTTAAAAGGAGGATGCACTTCAGATACGGAATTATTTTCTTCATAAAGTGTAGCTGTGCCTCCAGAAATGCACTTGCATATTTCCTTGTTTTTACTCTTTATTTACCAGTGTGTCTTAAATAGACTTTTGCAGGACTGCAGCCAAATTTGATAACAGGGACTGCCATGATTCTCCAACCTACCTAATGCTTCGGCACACATACCAAGAAAAGTCAAGTTCATTGTGCTTTTTCACAGCTCTTAGCCAACCTCAATTTTTTGCATGTAGAATGACCAGACACAACATTCTATTTGCAAAGGATTATGGGGGATACCATCTGCTTTGCAGCAACCATCTTGCCCAGTCCACGTCCCATCCCAGCAGAAAATAGTCAACAGCAGATACAAGCATATAAGCAGCCATTGGTTCCGAACGAAACTAGCGTGCTGGGAGCACGTCCAGTAGGTTCTGTGGTTCTTTCATGGTCTGGAGCAGGGGTTCCCAACCTTTTTCTTTCTGAGGCCCCTCCAACATGCAATACAAACTCCTCGGCACAAGCTGTGCCACAAGTGTTTTTCTGCATATAAAAACCAGGGTGGCATTAGGGGGTAGCAAGCAGGGAAATTTGGGGCCCCACTCCACAGGGGGCGCTGCGAAGCTAAGTTGCTCAGGCTTCAGCACGGGGTGGTGGGGCTTCAGCTTTCTGCTCTGGGCCCCAGTGAATCTAATGCTGGCCATGCTTGGTGGCCCCCCGGAGGCCTCAGACCCCTGTCTGAAAAGTGCTGGTCTGAAGGAAGTATATCATCCGCACAGAAGCCGCCAGTTCAAAAGCAGCCCCACTCTAGCCTATGCATCAGCTAACTACTAAGGGTATATCTACACAGCAAAATGAGCCCAGGCTCAAGCCTACCTCCCCTTTTAGCCACACACCAATTGTACTAACCTAGGGATCGGACCTAGGGTCCAAGATCCTGCAGGGCTGGAGAGTCCAAGCCTGTGTTAAGCTAGGACCAAAGGTCCAAGCCCTACTGCTTTCCTGTGTGCATGCAGCACTGGCAGTCTTCTGCATATATCCCAGAATTCCTGGTGGAAGAAGAGCAACGCTACTGGTAGCAAGCACAGAGGCCAGACGTACCGTTATTGCCTGGCTGAGTGCACTCCCCCTTCCTACTCCTGCTGCTCCTCACTGCTGCATGGAGCTTGCCTGGAGCAGGGAGCAAAGTTGACAGGCAGGAGGCAGCTGCCAGGATGTTGGGAGGTTGCAGAGCTGAGCCTGGAGCTCTGCCCCTCCCCCGCCCTGCAGGGCAGCCCTTTAGTCCCTGCTCCACTCTCTGTCCCTTGGTCCCCACTATGCCCGCCCACTGCTCCCAGGGCTGCATGTGCAGATTCACCCAGGCAGCATGCACTGTGAGGGCAGTGAGTGGGAGCCAGCCCTAAAACTTCCCCACTGCCTCCCGAGGATTCCTTATTTCTGCCTCCAGGGGTGCAGCAAGGGTAGGGATAAGAGATCCTGGGGGGTGCTGAAGCACACTGCACCACAAGCCTCGAGGATGCACTTCACTGGCTCTGCAGCTGGCAGCAGCCAGGCTGGGGTGTGTGTGTGTTTTTACTCTGAAACCTACATTTTATGTTAAGCTTCAACAAAAACAAAAAGCCAGACAACAATAAAATGAAAACCAACCAACCAAAGACACCTTCATTGATCATCCCATTTTAAAAATTAAGAATTGCAAAATTCCATTTTAATAGTCTGACAGCCCTGGAGATTGATGGCCTAATTATCCTCAGAATAGGTGCATATGCGCATGTTCCTGCCCATGTGACTCAGCCTAGAGATGGAGAGCCCAATGCTCAAATTAGATGGTAGTTCATTATAAAGACTTCCCAAACTTACTCCTGAGGGAATTCTGTGCCAAAAAATAAAAATTCTGCAAACTTATTTGTCAATAAATAAATGTAGAGGCTCCAGCATGGCAGTGGGGAGCACAGGCCACAGGCTGTATGGGAGTGGGAGAAAATGCATGGAAGTGGAAGGGGGAGGGGCAGAACGCAGCACACTCGGGGAAGAGGCGGGGGAGGAGCTTGACTGATGGCGGAGCCTTCCTTGCTTCTGCCCCCACAGAAGAGATCAGGGGAGGGGGTGGGGTGAAGAAGAGCAGGCCAGGTTGGGACCCCTTTGGACCGTGGACCTGGTGCCATGGTAAATCCGGTACTGATTAAGTCTGATACACTTTGCCGGACACCTTCTTTGAAATTGATTCTTTTCCTAAGAATTTACAATAAATCCTCAGTCCTGCAATTAAAGCCAAGTTTACATTAGAAATTTGTTAAATGTTGACATGTCAGACGTTTACATGAGCAAACATGGAACTGGTAACAATAAAATTCTTAGTGTGCAACAGACTGATTATGCAGATAGTTCTTAATTAGGACATTTAAAGGGACATTTACAAAACAAAACACGTATCTTAGATACACAGCTGATACCCGAAAAATATTACTCACTATTTAAACCTATTTCAAGGGTAAAGTTTACATTGAGTGCAGCCTGGTTTGTACTGAGGCATACCATTTTTGCAGAGGATTAGTTTGTATTCCATAATCTGTCATTGCATCTACACAAAAACTTATTAAAATTCAAATCAAAATATTTATATTAACACAAGAGTTAAGAGTAAACATAGTTAAGTAAGAGTAAATGTAAAGTTAGCCAATACTATGAGTGCACAAAATAGTGGGAAATGTATGTACAGCAGGAGTGGGCAACATGAAGCCCACAGGCCTAATGCGGCCCATCAGTGTAATCTGCTGGCGGGCCGCGAGACAATATTTACATTGACAGTCCACAACCATGGCAACCCGCAGTTCTCAGTAGCTGTGGTTGACATACAGTGTATAATTTGAAAGAACGAGGAGTACTTGTGGCTCCTTAGAGACTAACAAATTTATTTGAGCATAAGCTTTCATGGGCTAAAGCCCACTTCACCAGATGCATGCAGTAAAAAATACATACGAAGATAGATAGATAGATATACAGAGAGAGAGAGAACATGAAAAAATGGGGGTTGCCATACCAACTCTTAACAAGACCAATCGATTAAGGAGGGCTATTATCATCAGGAGAAAAAAATCTTTTGTAGTGATAATCAGGATGGCCCATTTCAAACAGTTGACAAGAAGGTGTGAGTAACAGTAGGGGGAAAATTAGCATGGGGAAATAGTTTTTAGTTAGTGTAATGACTCATCCACTCCCAGTCTTTATTCAAGACTAATTTAATGGTGTCCAGTTTGCAGATTCATTCCAGTTTTCCTGTTTCTCGTTGGAGTCTGTTTTTGAAGAGTTTTTGTTGAATAATTGCGACTTTTAGGTCTGAAATTGAGTGTCCAGGGAGGTCGAAGTGATTCCTAACTGGTTTTTGAATGTTATAATTCTTGACGTCTGATTTATGTCCATTTCTTCTTTTAGGTAGAGACTGACCAGTTGGACCAATGTACATGGCAGAGGGGCATTGTTGGCACATGATGGCATATATCACATTAGTAGATGTGCAGGTGAATGAGTCTCTGATAGTGTGGCTGATGTGATTAGGTCCTATGATGGTGTCCCCTGAATAGATATGTGGACACAGTTGGCAACGGGCTTTGTTACAAGGATGGGTTCCTGGGTTCATGTTTTTGTTGTGTGGCATGTGGTTGCTGGTGAGTATTTGCTTCAGGTTGGGGGGCTGTCTGTAAGCAAGGACTGGCCTGTCTCCCAAGATCTGAGAGAGTGAGGGGTTGTCCTTCAGGATAGGTTGTAGATCCTTGATGATGCGTTGGAGAGGTTTTAGTTGGGGGCTGAAGGTGACAGCTAGTGGCGTTCTGTTACTTTCTTTGTTGGGCCTGTCCTGTAGTAGGTGACTTCTGGGTACTCTTCTGGCTCTGTCAATCTGTTTCTTCACCTCAGCAAGTGGGTATTGTAGTTGTAAGAATGCTTGATAGAGATCTTGTAGGTGTTTGTCTCTGTCTGAGGGGTTGGAGCAAATGCGGTTGTATCTTAGAGCTTGGCTGTAGACAATGGATCGTGCAGTGTGGTCTGGATGGAAGCTGGAGGCATGTAGGCGAGTATAGGGTGGCGTTTATGTGACCATGGCTTATTAGCATCGTTGTGTCCAGGAAGTGGATCTCTTGTGTGGACTGATCCAGGCTGAGGTTGATGGTGGAATGGAAATTGTTGAAATCATGGTGGAATTCCTCAAGGGCTTCTTGTCCATGGGTCCAGATGATGAAGATGTCATCAAAGTAGAGTTGGGGTATTAGGGGACGAGAGCTAAGGAAGCGTTGTTCTAAGTCAGACATAAAAATGTTGGCATACTGTGGGGCCATGCGGGTACCCATAGCAGTGCTGCTGACTTGAAGGTATACACTGTCCCCAAATGTGAAATAGTTGTGGGTGAGGACAAAGTCACAAAGGTCAGCCACTAGGTTTGCCATGACATTATCAGGGATACTGTTTCTGATGGCTTGTAATCCATCTTTGCGTGGCATGTTGGTGGAGAGGGCTTCTACATCCATAGTGGCCAGGATGATGTTCTCTGGAAGATCTCCACCTCCCAGAGGAGCGGCGCTCCCACGGTGCCCCAGTAAAGGTCACGGGCTGTGAATTTTTGTTTATTGCCCATGACTTGTACTAAAAATACCCATGACTAAATTGTAGCCTTACCTATGCACACTATTTAAAATTTAATAGAAAATTTGATATCATTCATATTCAGGAAGTTTCCAAAAGATAAACTCCATTATTTCTAATACCAAATTTCCTCAAACTTGTCAGACATTTCTCTTCCAGTGAGTTGAATACTTATCCCAAGTTTGAAGTTAAGCTTTTTTACATACAAATAGATACACTATCAATTTTCTAACTATGTTAATAACTTCCCTTATCTCCCAGTGATATCTCATATGACCTAGGAGACTTCACAAGACTTGGCAAAAGAAGTTTCACTTTTCAGCTGAGGGATCATGCAACAGCTCAAAGGATAAACTTATCTGGAAGGCAATAAGTGCCCAAAGCTATAGTGGCTTAACATTAAAGTGCTTCCTCGACCATATCGAAATCAGCTAACAAACAAAAAGGAAAGGAATGTTTTCATCACTGTTTTGAAGCAACAGTTATTCTACTATATCCAGGTGCAATTAATTTGAATATGAAACAGAAAAACAACTATTTACTAAAACAATACTTAAGGCTTTGATGTTTTCAGAAAATAGTGTAAACATATTAGCCTGTGTTTTTGTACTCCAGCTAGACTGGCATGTGTTCTTGTGGTAGACAGAAAGAGTCAACATTCATACAAAGGATGCTCAAATCATATGGTCTGAAAAGTGTATTTACTTGCAGTTACAAGCCCTAGGATTACTTTAACTGACTAATTTAAGACCCATTTCTTTCCATGTCAAGGAGTATACATTGGCTAAGCAGTTGGTGTGTTGTGACTGCTGATTATACTAAACACGATAGTTCCACTTGTTATCTTGTCCTTCCTCATTTTCTCCTTCTCACACTTACCCGTTACCATGAAGCCAAAGAATATTTGTATAGGCACAGTGCTATCTGCACTGATATACGAGCAAGATTTAGTCCCAAGACTCAAAGTAGCACCGGCATAACAAGGCCTTGACCCTCAGTTATCCTGTGGTAGTAATTTAGAGGCCTCCTAACACCATTCAACTACAACCTTTACTCTTAAGAGGAACGCTGAGAAATGCTGGAATTATTAAGCAGTCAGTTCTGCAAACATACTGCAAGTTTCAATTTCAATTGCAAACACACTATTTCATAGATGCAGTTTTTCTGAAATCTCATATGGCACATCCATTACATGATAAAAGTACTAAATTACATTGTGGCTTGAATATTTTAATAAATATTCTTGTTTTAGATCTGCTCATTGCTGTAACATATTCCAGCTAAAACCCCTAACTCCAATGGCTCTCCAAGTGACTAAAAGCCACCTGCAAGATCCTCAAAATGAGTACTTTTTCTAGCTATTACTAATCTATGTTTAGTGCGCAGAAAGAGGACTATGCACACTTGGCTTTATATCTGCTGACAAGCTCTTCGGGCTGGGGGGGGCGGAGAAACCACTTAGTGTCTTGTCAAATCATTATGAGCTTGTCAATGTGGTCCAAAGTCTATGCATGCAGCCTTTCCCATACTTATGAAGAAACTTAGTGAATGAACCCAGGAGCAGAAGTTTGCAAAGCTGTTTTCCTACTATTAATTCTCACCAGCTGTTTAATTTATTTTAAATGCTGGACCCCACAGTCCTGCCCTAAATATATGGCTTTAAGAAAAAGTTGCTGATGGTGTGTAAACTAATCTGTATTGCACACATTTTTAAAATTTATTTTGCAGCAACACTCGAGAAGCCTCTAGTAAATACTACACCAAATATACTACAGTAGGCTAAACACCACCACAAAGAATCAGAACCCTCTGGGACAAGAAGAACATTTCTCAACTCCATTCTGGACCCAAAACGAGAGAAGAAAGAGCAGGAACCTTTGGAACTTTATGCCCTTTAAGAGAAGGCAGACCTGTGCGCAACAGCTTGCACTATTAACTGGTCTGTCCCTTTTCGTAAGAGCTGGTTGGACATAGGAAGGTGGTGCCTTATCTTTACAGTATGTGTGTTACCTCCCACACACATCTCAGTGATACACGTACCAAGGGCACAAGCAGACAAGAACAGGAACAGGTGCACTCTGACAACCTCCAGAGCCACTCCAACCTCCCCCACATCTATACAACCCCTCACATCTCAAAGCCCCTCCAAACCCGCACTACTGCCAGAGCCCCTCCAGTGTCCCCCACTATACCCCCACTCCCAGAGCCCCTCAAAACCCCACACTATACAACGCTGCACCTGCCAGAGCCTCTCCAGGGTCCCCCACTATACCCTCACTCCCAGAGCCCCTCAAAACCCCACACTATACAACGCTGCACCTGCCAGAGCCTCTCCAGGGTCCCCCACTATACCCCCACTCCCAGAGCCCCTCAAAACCCCACACTATACAACGCTGCACCTGCCAGAGCCTCTCCAGGGTCCCCCACTATACCCTCACCCCCCCCATTCTCCCCCCCAATGACACCACCCCCCATGGCCGTTCAGTCCCCCGCACCTGCCAGAGCCCCTGCAGTCTGCCCCGCACTATACCCTACCCCCAGAACCCCTCCAAGCCCGCCCTGTACAACCCCCATCCCCTCCAGTCTGCCCCAGCCCCTCCTCCCGCCAGGCCCCATCACTCACCGCCGTCCCGGCCCCGGGGCGGCTGCGGATCCCGCCAGGACAGCAGCCCCGGCTCCCATTCTAACGTGACCTCCCAGGCGCGCTGCCCGAAGGCCAACGAGGAGACGAGCCGGGGCCGCCGGCCGCCCGCGGGCTGCTCCATGGGCGCTCAGGGCCGGAGCACGCCTGCCCCGCGACGCATAGCCCGGGCCTAAGGGGCCGCCCAGCTCCTGGGCACCGGGATGGCGGCAGCCGGCAGCTAACGGGGCCCGGCCTCACCGCTATCCGGCTATTGCCTAGCGTAGGGGGACGAGAGCGTCAGCACGTATGAAAATCACCGCCGAGGGTGGAGCCTCGCCGTCTCTCTGCTGGCGGCGGCGAAGATACGGGCCCGGGTGCAAAGCTGCTAAGCGGCGCTGGGGCCAAGGGCCGCGACTCGCGATCCCCGTTGTGGCCAAGCGTCAGGCCGAGCCCGTGAGCCCTCCGCCCCCTGCCTCCCATCGCCGCCCGGGGCTCTCACAGCGTCGGGCCGTCCCCGTGTGCCCTCCGCCCCCTGCAGCCCAGCGCCGCCCGGAGCTCTCACAGCGTCGGGCCTTGCCCGTGAGCCCTCCGCCCTCTGCAGCCCAGCGCCGCCCGGGGCTCTCACAGCGTCGGGCTGTCCCCGTGTGCCCTCCGCCCCCTGCAGCCCAGCGCCGCCCGGAGCTCTCACAGCGTCGGGCCGTCCCCGTGAGCCCTCCGCCCCCTGCAGCCCAGCGCCGCCCGGGGCTCTCACAGCGTCGGGCCTTGCCCGTGAGCCCTCCGCCCCCTGCAGCCCAGCGCCGCCCGGGGCTCTCACAGCGTCGGGCCTTGCCCGTGTGCCCTCCGCCCCCTGCCTCCCAGCGCCGCCCGGGGCTCTCACAGCGTCGGGCCGTCCCCGTGTGCCCTCCGCCCTCTGCAGCCCAGCGCCGCCCGGGGCTCTCACAGCGTCGGGCCGTCCCCGTGTGCCCTCCGCCCCCTGCCTCCCATCGCCGCCCGGGGCTCTCACAGCGTCGGGCCTTGCCCGTGAGCCCTCCGCCCCCTGCCTCCCATCGCCGCCCGGGGCTCTCACAGCGTCGGGCCTTGCCCGTGAGCCCTCCGCCCCCTGCCTCCCATCGCCGCCCGGGGCTCTCACAGCGTCGGGCCTTGCCCGTGAGCCCTCCACCCCCTGCAGCCCAGCGCCGCCCGGGGCTCTCACAGCGTCGGGCCTTGCCCGTGAGCCCTCCACCCCCTGCAGCCCAGCGCCGCCCGGGGCTCTCACAGCGTCGGGCCTTGCCCGTGTGCCCTCCCCCCCTGCCTCCCAGCGCCGCCCGGGGCTCTCACAGCGTCGGGCCGTCCCCGTGTGCCCTCCGCCCCCTGCAGCCCAGCGCCGCCCGGGGCTCTCACAGCGTCGGGCCTTGCCCGTGAGCCCTCCGCCCCCTGCCTCCCATCGCCGCCCGGGGCTCTCACAGCGTCGGGCTGTGCCCGTGTGACCCCTGCTACCCAGCGCCGTCCTGGTCTCTGACAGCATCGGGCCTTGCCCATGTGCCCTCCGCCCCCTGCCTCCCATCGCCGCCCGGGGCTCTCACAGCGTCGGGCTGTGCCCATGTGACCCCTGCCGCCCAGTGCCTCCCTGGTCTCTCACAGCGTCAGGCCGTGCCCATGTGCCCTCTGCCCCCTGCCTCCCAGCGCCGCCCGGGGCTCTCACAGCATCAGGCTGTGCCCATGTGACCCCTGCCGCCCAGTGCCGCCCTGGTCTCTCACAGCATCAGGCCGTTCCCGTGAGCCCGCTGACCCCTTCCGCCCAGTGCCACCCGGGGCTCTCACAGCGTCAGGCCATGCCCATATGTCCTCTGCAGCCTAGTGCCGCCTCAGACTCTCATGGTGGTAGGTCTTGCTCAGGGGCCCAGGGATTTCCCTACACCCCGTTAATTTCCCCAACACCGCCACAGCGGTCAACCAGTTGTACTCAGTGTTGTCAATTTAGTCATTGGTTGGAAATTTCAACTGAAATGAAAGAAAAGGAGTACTTGTGGCACCTTAGAGACTAACCAATTTATTTGAGCATAAGCTTTCATGAGCTACAGCTCACTTCATCGGATGCATCTGATGAAGTGAGCTGTAGCTCACGAAAGCTTATGCTCAAATAAATTGGTTAGTCTCTAAGGTGCCACAAGTATTCATTTTCTTTTTGTGAATACAGACTAACACGGCTGTTACTCTGAAACTGAAATGAAAACATTAATACACACTTTAAAAGCACCCTCTACACCATTGCAGCACAATACCTCTGAGGTCCCTCATAGCATCAAATCATGCCCAGTGTACTATGCCCATGTGCTCTCTGCACCATTGCAATCTAGTATTTGTTAGGTCTCTTCAACTAGCTCTCCTATCTTGTACCCTTAAATGCCCATGCATAGTATCACCTAGTGCCAAATTGGGTCCAACTCTGCATGTGAGGGGAAGAGCCAATGAAGTAATTGTTGGGAGAAAGATGCAGTAAATGAGCCTCGCACAGTGCTGTGAGCAGATGCCTTTCCCAATCTCTCGTAAAACACAGTCCACTCACTGTCCAGAGTTAGAGATTCTACCCCTTCTGGCTTCATAAACAAAGTAATAAACCCTTAAGTTCTCCCCCGGCTTGTATGCTCTTAGGGCTCCTACTTCAGAGCAACCAACAGTCTTCCCTGACCCCCAAGCCGGTGAGGCTTATTTAAACAGCAGAACCCAGTGGATCCTGCTGGGAGAGGGTTAACATCTGCTGACAGGACCAGGTGTGTTACGCAAACATTGCTTGCCTTTTAAACTGTGTAAAGATTAACTAGAACAACTGAGGGTGCCAGTTTGCCTCTGTATATAGGTCAGTGTTCACGGCTGAATTAGTTTATTAACTGTTTCACATCTGAATACTATCTCTTCTAAATCAATTTGCATTTGAAGAGAGCAATAGAAGTGGCTAAACAAGAAAGTGTCTAGTACTTGGGTGCAGACAAGATTATGTAGGCCTTACCGAGCAGTTTGTAAAACTGTGACCTGTGGTCTACAGCAAAGTTGCTGCTCAGGGTGCCTAAGTCCCTGTTTTGCCTCCACTGTGGTTCACAAAACTTCTGCTGAACCCTGTAGGTGCCTAAACTCACCTAGCCCCTATGTTTTTCCAGAGTAAAAGTTCCCTGGGTGCCTGTGTTTCTGCCTCTGGGCACTGCAGCCTCCCCCTAACATCCAGGTACCTACCTCCCACCTAAGCCCCAGAGCAATTCACAAATCAGGGGAAGACAGGTATTTGGCTGCCTCATTTATGAGTAGGCCTGCTCAGAGGGAATCTAGCAGGTTAACTCCCATGCAAAATGCAGCTGGAGCTGATGCCCACCTTCAGACTCAGTGGTTAACCTGGTATGTGGGAGATGCAGGTTCAATTCCTTCCACCTCTGCCAGTAGGGGAAAAAGGATCTGAACAGGGATCTCACATTGCTTAGGACAGTGCTTTAATCCTGGAGAGCTATGGGATATTTTCAGGGCGAAAGAGGAGGAGGAACTCCCTCAATCTCTCCTGTTGAAGCTGTTCTGTTGTGGATCACTACTAAGGAAAGTGTGGTTGAAGCACGGGGACTATACCTAAGGCATCCCACCTCCCAGCTAGGTGCCCTAATCTCTGGACTACATAGTCATTCCCACTGTCTGGCCCAATGCTTGTTCCACTGTGGATAAATACTAGGGCTATCAATTAAATCACAATTAACTCAAAAAAATTGTAGTTTTAATTACACTGTTAAACAATAATAGAATACCAATTTAAATTTATTATAAATATTTTGGATGTTTTCCTACATTTTCAAATATATTGATTTCAGTTACAACACAGAATACAGTGTACAGTGCTCATTTTATACTATTTTTATTTCAAATATTTGCACTGTAAAAGATAAACAAAAGAAAAAGTATTTTTCAATTCACCTTATACAAGAACTGTAATGCAATCATGAAAGTGCAATTTACAAATCTAGAATATTTTTTACATAACTGCACTCAAAAACAAAGCAAAACTTTAGAGCCTACAAGTCCAATCAGTCCTAGTTCTTATTCAGCCAATTGTTAAGTCAAACAAGTTTGTTTACATTTAGTGAAGATAATGCTGCCCACTTCTTGGTCACAATGTCACCTGAGAACAGGGGTTTGCATAGCATTGTTGTAGCTGGTGTTACAAGGAGGGACCCCATTTCTGGATTGCTAAGCAGAGCTAACCATTTCCCTGTAACCTGGATTCAGGCACATCTCTCTGAGAGGATACCATCCCTCTGATCAGCATCTCCCATTGGATAGCTTAGGTAACTTCTTGCCTAGGGTGCTGACTGGTGAATTGTATTTTGAGGTACCTATTCATTGTATAAGGAGCCTTGGCACCTAATTGGCTTTGTGGATCCCAGTGTTGCTCTTCGACTGTGTAGGCACCTACAAGTTAGGTGCTATGATGTTCAGCACTGCAACATCTTAGTCCCTTCCTGGTTCCACCCTGGTGCTGGCTTTCATTGTTTGTACCTGCTAAGTCACACGCAAAGACATCTAAAACGCATACATCTTGTTAATTATCCCCGTAGGCAGAGTGGGAGGGAAACTGCCTACGCACTCATTTTTTTTTTAAGGAGTCACATTATGTGCATATTGAGAACTCCTGGTTTAAAAAGAAATGTTCACCATATTTAAAAGCCTGATTCAATAGAGACAATTTTCACTGTCTTGCTTTAACAACACAAGAATAATAAATAGTTGAAAGCTGTTGCATATGCAAGTCAGTAGAGTTACATCAGTAATGAATATGGCCCACATGTTTATCAAATCATTATCCCTCATGTCAAGGTTCCTTCCCCACTCTGAACACTAGGGTTCAGATGTGGGGACCTGCATGAAAACCTCCTAAGCTTACTTTTACCAGCTTAGGTTAAAACTTCCCCAAGGTACAAACTATTTTACCCTTGGACTTCCACTGCCACCACCAAACATCTGACCGGGTTTATTTTATTAGGAAAGAGCCCATTTGGAAACATCTTTCCCCCCCCAAAAGCCTCCCAACCCTTGCACCCCACTTCCTGGGAAAGGTTTGATAAAAATCCTCACCAATTTGCATAGGTGACCACAGACCCAAACTCTTGGAGCTTAAGAACAATAAAAAATGTATTCAGTTCTTGAAAAGAAGAATTTGAATTGAAGTAACAATAAAAAGAATCACCTCTATAAAATCAGGATGTTAAATAACTTACAAGAGAATTAGATTCAAAACATAGAGAATCCCTCTAGGCAAAACCTTAAGTTACAAAAAGACACACAGACAGGAATATCCATCCTATTCAGCACAGTTTATTTTCTCAGCCATTTAAAGAAATCATAATCTAACGTGTATCTAGCTAGATTACTTACTAAATTCTAAGACTCCATTCCTGTTATGTCCCCAGCAAAAGCCTCACACAGATAGACAGACAGAGAGAGAGAGAGAGAGATTTGTTTTCTCCCTCCCCCCAGCTTTTGAAAGTATCTTGTCTCTTCATTTTGGTCAGGTGCCAGCGAGGTTATCCTAGCTTCTTAACCCTTTACAGGTGAAAGGGTTTTTCCTCTGGCCAGGAGGGATTTTAAAGGTGTTTACCCTTCCCTTTATATTTATGACACCTCATTATCTGGGTTTGAGTTGTACAGTCCCCAAAGCATGGTTCCTCATCAGGATGTAAGAGCAGATCAGGGTAAACCAGTTTAATGTAACTATCCCAGAGATCCTAGTTAAGTCCTGACAAAGAAGGGGGACTTCACATTTAGCTGCTGTCAGTGTCTATTTGCTCAAGGCTAGCCACTCTCCTTATATGCTACTGTTAGGTTTCCTTAAATTAGCACACCTTTTAAGAGTATCTTTTAGGTTAATTATCCCTCAGCACTATAAAGCAACAGTATTTTCACTGGTAACAAACAGATATAAGGTTGGTTTACTTATATAACATAATATCAAACTTACAAGAAATAGATTCAAAATAAAGTGACTGCTCTTCTTCCTCATAGAAATGACAGAGTGAATTTTTTGAACATTTGTCAGTAACATACATTGATCTGTAGCTACTCAGAGCTTACAAATATAGCAATGAGATGCATAATACTGAGGGAACCCTTTCCCCATGAGCAGCTTACTTGGGTTTATTTTCCCTACTAATTCCCTTTTGCACAGAGTTGCCCTATTATCTAGTCTCTCTCACATGCTTTTCTGAGGCTGGCTCTTTCAATATGGCAGAACCAAAATGCTGCAGCTCTAAAGTGGGTATTTTGTAAGTGACAGCTGCATCTTTCTCTCTTCCAGTTGTAAGTATTTGTATGTTTCCCCCTCGCTGCCTCTCTACTTTCCCTTTCTTATTCCTGAGGTGACAGCATATTCTTACAGTGACTTAACAGACTTGCCTCCAAAGATAAGATTCTTCTGACTGAACTGTTAAGAGAGTGCTCTACAAAAGAAATGTCTATATTTGCAGATGTCCAGTTAATAGAAAATTTGCCAGTAGCTGGCATTCAAGAAATTGTTGGCATTCACCATTGTTCATAGGTTTTCTAGAACCAGTAAAAGTTGTTGCTCTTCACTGTAAATGACTTCTCATGTGCAGCTATTTATGTGGAGCTCTTACTGTAAATAACTTGAATTGAACCAGGAAGTATTGGTCCTGAGTCAAAGACTGTATTTGCTGAGTTGAAAACAATCCATTTGCTTCAGTGGACTGCAGAGAAGTAGCAGCCACTTACACCAGTGGTGAAATTGGCCCCTACAGTCTAAATTAAAGGTCATTTCAAAGGGAGAAAAGTGGGATTTGTGTTGCCCTCTGTTTCTTTATAGTGAAAGACTGAATTTTTTAAAGTTGAGATTTATTCTGATTCATTAAGTCTTGCATTTCCTGATTTTGCTGGAGGTCTCCCTTGGAAGATGCAGAGAAATGGTTTGGGAGTTCTCCGACCTTGAGTGAAGGCCCAGTATGTTTAATTTTTAACAAAGGGAGTTTTTCACCCTACAGTTTAAGGTTTAGTTAAGCAGTTGTTTGTTTTTTAAAGTGTAACAGTCTGAATAAAAATCCCTTCTTCCCCCAGTGAATCAGGTTTCACTTCCTTGGTGTCTGTGATGTCAGTAACACAAGCTCTCCAGCTTTCTAGGAAAAACAAACTAGATGAGACCTGAATATCTAGTGTAAAATTATTCAGAAAACAAATCTTTTGTGAACAAAAAGTGAAAAAAACCAACAGGAAGCTTTACAAGTTTAAAGCAGATAAACACACGTGCACAAATGAGTTACAGTCTTAGGTTTCAAAGGGTAATAGAAGCTGTGGTAATGTGCAAATTCTGTATGCTGTGCAGGACTAACCTAAACTAAGCATCTTGGGGATCCCTTGCTTATGCTTAGAAATGTTGTCATCTCCAAATTCCAAGCAGCACAGTGATACAGTTCCTTCTGGTCAGGCATTTTTATTCCCTGTCTCCAAACTGATAAAACGAGCGTTGGTGTTTGTCTCCTCTTTGTGTGTGTGTGTGGGTAGAGGGTGGGGGAGGCAATCAACAAAGTCTTTGTCCTTTGCAGGGCCGGCTCTAGGCACCAGAAAAACAAGCAGGTGCCTGGGGCGGCACATTTCTAGGGGCGGCATTCCGGCGCCGGCCATGCCGCCCCTAGAAATATGCCCCTGCTGCCCCAGCTCGCCTCCGCTCTGCCTCCGCCTGCTCCCCTGAGCACACCGCCGCCGCTCCGCTTCTCCCCCCTCCCTCCCAGGCTTGCCGCGCACGAAACAGCTGTTTCACGCTGGCAGCCTGGGAGGGAGGGAGAACCCACGCGGCCGTGGACTCGGGGGAGGCGGTGGTGGTGGAGCGGAGGTGAGCTGGGGCGGGGAGCGGTTCCTCTACTCCCCCGCTGTTACTTTCTGCGCTTCCCCCCACCCTCGCTCACCTCCACTCCGCCTGCTCCCCTGAATGTGCTGCCTCTCCCTCGCCTGAGAGGGAGGGAGGAGAAGCAGAGCGGCGGCATGTTCAGGGGAGCGGGTGGGGGGTTGTGGGTGGGGAGCAGCAGGAAGCAATGGCGGAGGGGGGGAAATGCAGCATGCCCGGGGGAGGAGGCGGGGCCAGGGATTTGGGGAAGGGGTGGGGAAGGGGCAGAGTTGGGACGGAGCTGGGGGCACGAAAAAAAAGTGGGGGCGGCCAAAAATGTTTTTGCTTGGGGTGGCAAAAATCCTAGAGCTGGCCCTGGTCCTTTGATGTTCCCCAATGGCTCCTTTGGTTTCAAAGGGCCTTCTTGTATGCAGGCCCAGCACTTTACATTAATTAATGTAGTCATTTCTTGTTTGCTGTGTTACACAATTAGAGAACTTCATGATGCAAACAAATTATCAATGTAACTTCATACCGTGGGCTACAGATGTTATGAATGAGATCAATATATGCAGCAGCCTACAGGCATTTAATTAAATCTAAACACATTCTTATCAACTTAACATCTATTTTAACAATGCTAACACACAGGTGAGCCAGACTTGTTTCCAGCTATGCATTTGTCAGTGTTCATTGAGACTTAGGGGCCTTGGCATGAGCTGGCACCTGGTCTGCCAGCATCACACTGAGGACTCGCACTACTTTAGCGGGTGCACCAGAAGGCTTTGTGGTGGAACTCCAAGGTAGCTAAGTAGCTGCACCATTCTTTTATAGGGTTCAGCATGTGCTTTCCTCTGTGCCAGCCTGGTTGGTATAGAATGAGGTGGGGCTAAGGCCTTGACTCCTCGTTTTCTATCTCGTTTGGGTAGTTTGCATCACTAGCCAGCTGCAATTGTGCTCGGTCCCTGAGCAGGGCTCAATCTTATTATCCTCATATTATCCCTATCCCCAGATAGGGAAGTGAGGCACACAGTGAAGTGACTTGAACAAGGTCACCAAGCAGGTCCATGGCAGAGCCAATTATGGAACCCAAGTCTTCTGATTCCCATGCCACAGTGCCTGGTTCCTTTGACAGGGGTGCAGTTGGGAGAGAGGTTCCTTCCATCTGCCCCTGCACATTCACATAAGGGCCAGCACAATTTGGATCAATGGAGAGATACAGGTAGGGTTAGTGGTGATATATATCCTGGAATTTAAAGGATAGTCCCAATTTCAAATTCCTAAGTGGCGGACTCACTGTTCACTGTGGACAACTTTTGGCATGGGTGTTTTCCACTCCCAGTTGGCAATTTCAACTTGTTTCTTCTCATGAGAAAGAACACCCTTCTCTAAGTAACCTTCTGGGAAATGTCTGAAATGTATCACTCAAAGCACCTCAGGAAAAGTGGAAGGTGTACACTTGGGCCAAAATTTTCCAAGTACACACGCACCCATCCCATTAAAATTGTGCACCTATATCTGAGGGGAGAATTTTGTCCTTTAATGCTTCTAAAGAGAGAAAACTAATGACAAAAGGTGATAATGTAGAGATAAAAATGCATTTTGACATTAAAATGCTGAATGACATTCTGAACTGATGAGCAAACAATGACCTAAACAGTAAGTGTAACAGCTTTTCAGCTGATGAAAGGGATGACATCATTCTCTCTGAAAATTCTTCAGAGCCATTTTACAGTCTTTTTATGCTTATATTTTAAATATCAATTACAGTAATTATTGGAAACAGTCTGGAAAAACAAATTCTGAAAGCTTGTCAAGAAGGCTTCTACACCTCAGGCCTTTTTTCATGCCTTTTTCATTTGAACTGAAAGGTAATTGAGGGAAAGTTATTGACATAGTGGAGGGTCTGGGAATAGATCCAAAAGATAATTTGCTGTCCTGTGAATGGCAATGCTGCACTTGATCATGATCCATGGAGATTTGGAGAGCAGCCTTCTTTCTTTTTCTCCTAAAGTCCATTGGTACCCCAAAGAGGTAGTGTTACAGGCTAAAGGGAAACTTGTTGTGGAATTCTGTCTTAAGGATTTAACAAGAACGTTGAATGAGATTCCTTGAGACATGGACTGTTTCTCCATATTCTCCGCATGATACCATATATATCCATTGTACAATGTATAATCATTAAAAATAATAGTGATGATTTGTTTAAGGTTGCTGTGTCCGTAGCTTCCATCCATAGTACTAGCCAAATGGAAAATGCCATTAGCATTACTACCATTCCTTCACTGAGTCCTCAAGAGAGCAAAAAGAAAAGGAGTACTTGTGGCACCTTAGAGACTAACCAATTTATTTGAGCATGAGCTTTCGTGAGCCACAGCTCACTTCATCAGATGTGTACCGTGGAAACTGCAGCAGACTTTATATACACACAGAGAATATGAAACAATACCTCCTCCCACCCCACTGTCCTGCTGGTAATAGCTTATCTAAAGTGATCAGCAGGTGGGCCATTTCCAGCACAAATCCAGGTTTTCTCACCCTCCACCCCCCCACACAAATTCACTCTCCTGCTGGTGCTAGCCCATCCAAAGTGACAACTCTTTACATAATCAAGTCGGGCTATTTCCTGCATAGATCCAGGTTTTCTCACTTCCCCCCCACCCCCAAACACACACAAACTCACTCTCCTGCTGGTAATAGCTCATCTAAACTGACCACTCTCCAAGTTTAAATCCAAGTTAAACCAGAATATCTGGGGGGGGGGGGGGTAGGAAAAAACAAGAGGAAACAGGCTACCTTGCATAATGACTTAGCCACTCCCAGTCTCTATTTAAGCCTAAATTAATAGTATCCAATTTGCAAATGAATTCCAATTCAGCAGTTTCTCGCTGGAGTCTGGATTTGAAGTTTTTTTGTTTTAAGATAGCGACCTTCATGTCTGTGATTGCGTGACCAGAGAGATTGAAGTGTTCTCCGACTGGTTTATGAATGTTATAATTCTTGACATCTGATTTGGACACTACAGTGCTAATAAACAATGGCCACATAAACACCACCCTATACCGGAAACCTACTGACCGCTATTCCTACCTGCATGCCTCCAGCTTTCACCCTGACCACACCACACGATCCATCGTCTACAGCCAAGCTCTGCGATACAACCGCATTTGCTCCAACCCCTCAGACAGAGACAAACACCTACAAGATCTCTGTCAAGCTTTCTTACAACTACAATACCCACCTGCAGAAGTAAAGAAACAGATTGATAGAGCCAGAAGAGTTCCCAGAAGTTACCTACTACAGGACAGGCCTAACAAAGAAAATAACAGAACGCCACTAGCGGTCACCTTCAGCCCCCAACTAAAACCCCTCCAACGCATTATTAAGGATCTACAACCTATCCTAAAGGATGACCCAACACTCTCACAAGTCTTGGGAGACAGGCCAGTCCTTGCCTACAGACAGCCCCGCAACCTGAAGCAAATACTCACCAACAACCACATACCACACAACAGAACCACTAACCCAGGAACTTATCCTTGCAACAAAGCCCGTTGCCAATTGTGCCCACATATCTATTCAGGGGACACCATCACAGGGCCTAATAACATCAGCCACACTATCAGAGGCTCATTCACCTGCACATCCACCAATGTGATATATGCCATCATGTGCCAGCAATGCCCCTCTGCCATGTACATTGGTCAAACTGGACAGTCTCTACGTAAAAGAATAAATGGACACAAATCAGATGTCAAGAATTATAACATTCATAAACCAGTCGGAGAACACTTCAATCTCTCTGGTCACGCAATCACAGACATGAAGGTCGCTATCTTAAAACAAAAAAACTTCAAATCCAGACTCCAGCGAGAAACTGCTGAATTGGAATTCATTTGCAAATTGGATACTATTAATTTAGGCTTAAATAGAGACTGGGAGTGGCTAAGTCATTATGCAAGGTAGCCTGTTTCCTCTTGTTTTTTCCTACCCCCCCCCCCCCGATATTCTGGTTTAACTTGGATTTAAACTTGGAGAGTGGTCAGTTTAGATGAGCTATTACCAGCAGGAGAGTGAGTTTGTGTGTGTTTGGGGGTGGGGGGGAAGTGAGAAAACCTGGATCTATGCAGGAAATAGCCCGACTTGATTATGTAAAGAGTTGTCACTTTGGATGGGCTAGCACCAGCAGGAGAGTGAATTTGTGTGGGGGGGTGGAGGGTGAGAAAACCTGGATTTGTGCTGGAAATGGCCCACCTGCTGATCACTTTAGATAAGCTATTACCAGCAGGACAGTGGGGTGGGAGGAGGTATTGTTTCATATTCTCTGTGTGTATATAAAGTCTGCTGCAGTTTCCACGGTACACATCTGATGAAGTGAGCTGTGGCTCACGAAAGCTCATGCTCAAATAAATTGGTTAGTCTCTAAGGTGCCACAAGTACTCCTTTTCTTTTTGCGAATACAGACTAACACGGCTGTTCCTCTGAAACCTCTCAAGAGAGCAGCAAATCAAATCCTAACCACAAAACCAGTAAAAAAGCATTACCAGGAGAAGGGAAAGAAAAGTGATTTGATACAGGTTGCCATAAATTAAGGTGAGAGAACTCTCCAATTTAAAAACCTGAGACCCACTTGATGCTAATCTGTGCTATGCTTACCAGGATACACTGCAGAACTACAAATCAGTATTCCAAAAGGGGGGGAAGTGAAAACACATGAAAGAGAAATTAAGACAAATTGAAGAGGCAATAGACAAATATTCCTTCCAGCATACCTGGGAAAAATGTAAACCAAATCAGAAACCAAACCTCACTGCACAGAATCGAAAAATCTGGAGAGAACATTTACAAGGCCTACCACAATCTAATCTGAGAAATTTGCTTGAGAACAAAACAGCCTCATGAAAGAAACCATTACACTAAAAAAATGCCATTTACAAACTTCCAACAATCCTGGACACCCCTATTACAATACAGGAAGTCAAGGAAAAAATCTTCAAAAAGTCAAACTCAGGAAATTATTGAGTCCTGAGAATGTAGCAAACGAGATGCTGAAACAGCACTGAGCACACTTGGGAAGCCTTCTCAATATTGTTTAACATGACACTCCGGTCCAGACACTTCTCTGAGGTATGCTCAGAGGGGCCAATTAACCCATTACATAGAAAGAGATGTTTCCATCTATAGGTGTCACATGACTCTTTCATTTGGAGAAGCTTATGTGAGCACTGGAAGATCCCAAGAAGCGTGGGGGGGGGGGCAGGCACGGGCACCTGGACCATGGCCCCATCTCCTGCTCTACCCTGAGGCCCCACTCCCATTCCACCTCTTCCCCCCAAGGTCTCCCCACCTGCCACTCACTCCTCTTCACCTCCTCCCGCAAGGCCCTCCGCCTGGTACTCGCTCTTCTCCCGTGGTTGCTCACCCATAAGGAGGGAAAAAGGTGGGCGGGCATAGTCCCAGCCCAGCTATGGGACTCCTCCTCCTGCTGTGCATGCTGATGCTGGGGCAACTCAGCAAAGAAGCGCCAGAACAGGGTGGGGAAGGGGAGGTGGCAGAGCAGAGGCAGGAAGAGGTGGAGCAAGGGCAGGGCCTTGGGGGATGAGGCCAATCAGGAACAGGGCCTCGGGGCATAGCAGGGGTGAAGCGCAGGCAGGGCCAGGGTCTGGGCACCGGTGGCCACCGCACTTCTAGGGAGCTTTTGATGGCAGCGCTCCAAAGCCAATGGGCTGGCATGCTTCCAAAGTGAGGTGACCCGCACCTCATCTGGCATTTTTTGCCCCCTGCATGGCCAGCTTTTTTGGGGGAGGCTTAGCCTCCCCAAGCCTCTCATATGCACCTCCCATGTTTCCATCCCAGACAACTATGTGTAAGCAGAGTCTGCGTGAGCTCTTCCCTGACATCTAGTGATGAGCTGGGAAAGAAGGCTTCAGGAACTGACCTTGTTTGCATGGGCATGCCCATCCTGCCTAGGGGCTCAGCATGATGGGACTGCTTTGCCCAAAAGATCACTTTTGACTGGTGTTGGATCACAAGTCACTTTGTTATTGAGTGCGGGGTAATAAAGTGTTGTTATCCTTGTTTGAATCAAGGGCAGCAGAACTGGGCTTGGCATATCCTGACTGAGGGACTCACCCTCAACTGAACTTCACTCTCTAGGTAGGGGAGAGGGTGGCCAAAGCCTAGTGGAGTTGAGAGAGGGTGGGGATAAGTATTTGTAGCTGGTGGTATGGATTCTGTCTTAGGAGCCTAGAAGCTTTTTGACCATTCTTTTTGCTACTGTGTAATAACAGAATGAATTAAGACTCAGTTGGGAATCTTTTGTTGTAGACCAATAGAGCTGAAATAACTGATAACTGGGTTTTAATATTAGATGCGGTTATCAGTGATAACTGATAACCCTGCTTTGGGACAGTGTTTCTGATGCAAGAGACTGCCCAATCTGCACTAGCAGTGAGGATCCCCCACTAACAGCTGAAATCACTAACAGCTGTGTTTAACTGGTGAGACCTCAAGATGTCCTGGAGGGCACGGAATGGCTGAGGCAGAGTGAGCACCCAGACATTGGAGTGAGCAAAGTGCCTTTCCCCGTGCCGGGGGAGGAGGAGAACTCATGTGAATGCACCTCTGAACTCTAGATCTTCACTGACCAAGGACAACAACTGTTAGTGGGGTGCAGTAGTGGGAAAAGGGAGGGGCACGTTAAAGGAGCATTTGGTTGTTGGTTTAAGAACCTGAGGCAAAAGACACTGTCCAACGTACTATAGGGTGGGTGTTTTTACTTATGGGTTTATGCTTATGAATCCTGCTTGCAGTGTGTTCTCATGTTAATGTCGGGTTACTCCTCTTTTAATAAAAGTTTCTTTTCTACTCTCAGACTCTATGCTTGCAAGAGGGGAGTACTGCCTTTTAGAGGTGTGCAGTAGTATGTAATTTTCCCAGGTTTCTGGGTGGGGGCTCGAGCTGATTCTGTGTTGTATCATTGAAAAGTAACCCCTAGATATTGAACCCTCCCCTTATTGCTACCGACTCCACCTGTCAGAAGGGTTACATATAGAAGCATCTATGTTAGCAGCAATACCAGTGAAGTATTCTTTAGCATCTGCAATAAAAGAGTAATAGGTTGCCTGACCAAAAGCAAAATACATTAGAAAGTCTTAAGAAATGAACCACTGAGCATACCTTTACTCTAGAGACTCTCATTAATAATATGTAAAAACAAAAAATGGAAATGAGATTTACATGCTTTACAGGCTTTAGAAAAGCTTTTACCTGGTCTCCAAGACTGAACTTTAAATTGCTACAAAATGGCACCAGTGGAAAAACCTGACAGAACTTAAATTTACATTAAAATAGTTTCCAAACCATTCTTTCCATCAGTCTCTCCTCCTACAGCCACTTGAATTCCATTTCAGTGGCCACGCTTCTTACTACAGAGCTCTCACTAGTTTCTGGCATTGCTGAGCAGCTGCACTTCCCCAGAGGCAAGTGAGGTGGTCAACTCACCACTGAACTCTAGCAGGTCTTCCTGCCCTGCATGGGGGGTGTCATAAATATAAAGGGAAGGGTAAACCCCTTTAAAATCCCTCCTGGCCAGAGGAAAAATCCTCTCACCTCTAAAGGGTTAAGAAGCTAAAGGTAACCTCGCTGGCACCTGACCAAAATGACCAATGAGGAGACAAGATACTTTCAAAAGGTGGAAGGAGGGAGAAAAACAAAAGGTCTGAGTCTGTCTGTATGCTGCTTTTGCCGGGGATAGAACAGGAATGGAGTGTTAGAACTTTTAGTAAGTGATCTAGCTAGGTATGTGTTAGATTATGATTTCTTTAAATGGCTGAGAAAAGAGCTGTGCTGAATAGAATGACTATTCTTGTCTGTGTGTCTTTTTTGTAACTTAAGGTTTTGCTTAGAGGGATTCTCTATGTTTTGAATCTAATTACCCTGTAAGGTATCTACCATCCTGATTTTACAGAGGTGATTCCTTTACTTCTATTAAAAGTCTTCTTGTAAGAAAACTGAATGCTTTTTCATTGCCCTAAGATCCAAGGATTTGGGTCTGTGGTCACCTATGCAAATTGGTGAGGATTTTTACCAAACCTTCCCCAGGAAGTGGGGTGCAAGGGTTGGGAGGATTTTGGGGGGAAAGATGTGTCCAAACTACGTTTCCCAGTAAACCCAGTTAAAGTTTGGTGGTGGCAGTGGAAATTCTAAGGGCAAAGGGTAAAATTAATTTGTACCTTGGGGAAGTTTTAACCTAAGCTGGTAAAAGTAAGCTTAGGAGGTTTTCATGCAGGTCCCCACATCTGTACCCTAGAGTTCAGAGTGGGGAAGGAACCTTGACAGGGGGTAAAATTTTCAAAGACTCCTAAGTGCTTAGGTCTCTTTGGATAATTGGGATTTACGCTCTTATGTCACTTAGGCACTTTTGAAAATGCTACTGTCCTCTCCTCAGAAACCCTAAAATGTTCATCTCACTCTTCTCAATCCTACAATTCAGTCTCAGCACTTTGGGACTGAGCTTCCACTCTTGCTCACACTATCTGTCAGCTCACACTCAGTCCAGCTCATCTCCAGATCTTTGATTGTAGTGGTTAGAGATGAATCATTGAGTCTGTCTCCTTGCAAGAGCAGAGTATAGGTCCTCTAAGAGAAGATGAATCTGATATTAAAATGATAGTACACTTGATATTAATTAGGAGTCCTGTACGACACCATACCTCTATTCAGTTTATTCCACCAGCTCAGTCACAGAAAGACACAGACATATACAACACAGTCAACTGAGGACAAAACAATTCAGAAAAGCTAAAAGAATATCAACAGTCAACAGTGTGCCCTTGTTGCCAAGAAGGCTAATGGCATTTTGGGCTGTATAAGCAGGGGCATTGCCAGCAGATTGAGGGTCGTGATTGTTCCCCTCTATTCGACATTGGTGAGGCCTCATCTCGAGTACTGTGTCCAGTTTTGGACCCCACATTGCAAGAAGGATGTGGAAAAATTGGAAAGCGTCCAGCGGAGGGCAACAAAAATGATTAGGGGACTGGAACACATGATTGATGAGGAGAGGCTGAGGGAACTGGGATTGTTTAGTCTGCGGAAGAGAAGAATGAGGGGGGATTTGATAGCTGCTTTCAACTACCTGAAAGGGGGTTCCAAAGAGGATGGATCTAGACTGTTCTCAGTGGTAGCAGATGACAGAACAAGGAGTAATGGTCTCAAGTTGCAGTGGGGGAGGTCTAGGTTGGATATTAGGAAAAACTTTTTCACTAAGAGGGTGGTGAAGCACTGGAAGGCGTTATCTAGGGAGGTGGTGGAATCTCCTTCCTTTGAGGTTTTTAAGGTGAGGCTTGACAAAGCCCTGGCTGGGATGATTTAATTGGGGATTGGTCCTGCTTTGAGCAGGGGATCGGACTAGATGACCTCCTGAGGTCCTTTCCAACCCTGATAGTCTATGAGTCTATGAATATATGAAACACAATAAAAATACTTGGGGCTACATAGTTTTTAAGCAGAATTCCCACTGATTTACAAAAAAGGTTGGACAGCTTACGTCTTCCGAAAATTGCTTCAAGGGTAGCTAGCATCCTAGGGCCAGTGTTCCTGCTTCCGGATTCTTTATTAAAGTTGTATTTATGGTTTAAAGCTAGGATGAGGGGAATTATTGTTTTTGTTTTAAAGTATTTCCAAAGCTTCTCCTTGAAACTGTATTGAGACAGCTCATATATATGTTAATTAATAGTATAAAAATAATTTATAGTACTAGACACTGAAATTTAAAGTGCCATATAAACATAAAGTAGATGCTTAAAGAAGTAAGCCAAATTATCTGTCAAATGCTGCTTTTACGTGCCGATATTCAGAACAGTCAGATATAAAACACATTAGAGCGGTTCGTGTTTGAACTGAGTAATCTTCACTTTGATTGTTGTTCAACTGAATACTATAGTGAAGAAGATGACAGCTGGGTACGAAGTTGTCTGAATCACTGATCCTAGAATGCAAATGCACTCCATTATTTTACATAAAATCTGCAAAGCAGAGCTATTTCTGCACCGACAGCTCAGCGTGCGTGTTAGGCTGAATAGGCCGTCTCTCTTCCTAATTTTCTCATACCAAAATTAGAAGGAAAGCTAAGAACACTATGAACAGAATACAAAATCAGGCACAGCTTACCCAAAGAGGTGGGGGAAGCAGGAGGAAAAGAGTTATTTCATATTTAAAGCTATATATTTAATTCTAGTAAACACATCTATTCAAGGAAATCTGCTCTACTTGGATTCAGAAAAGCAGAAAATCACCAGTTCAAAGGCAGGACAATGCTGAGATGGAGACATTTCTGAGTATATCGCAGGGAGGTTGAAAGGGGCAGGAGTCAGTTTGTCTACCAAGGTAGCACTGGCTGACAAATTAATTGGGAGTATCTCTAGTATTATGGGCCACTTGTCTAGAGCTGACTGGTCTACATGTCAATCTGCAACATAGAATAGCTAGTTTTGAAGACAGTAGGTTTCTATGAAAGAGGTACATTTTCAAAGGATTGCACAAGGTCTTAGTCATCTGTTCATTCAGTCAGAACTGTGAAGTTAAATACACTTTCCATGCTTTGAGAAATCAGTCTTCTTCAAGCTATCTCCTAACTGTTTTAATATGAACAAATTTGCAAAATCATGACTCTCTAAGGAATTATTTCAAATCTCTGTTGCTAAAATCTTATAATTGGGAGCATGAGTGGGCTATGAACAGCTGGCTGAGGGAGGCTAGACCCCAGCCTCCCCCTTCTGCCGGAGGCCTCACTCCTTACACACACCCCTGCAGGAGCCCAGAGCCCCCACATCACAGCCGCTGGCTAGCGCCCCCAAGCTAGCACCCACAGCCCCAGGATGGTGGGCGGCACGGCCCCAGCACCGGGAGGGCGGGCGGCACAGCCCCAGCCAGCACCAGGAGGGTGGGCAGCACGGGCCCAGCCCCCACAGCACTGGGAGGGCAGGCGGCACAGCTCCAGCCTACCAGTGCCAGAGCCCTGGCAGTGTGGCCCCAGCACCCCCAGCCCCAGAGCGCTGGAAGGGCGGGTGTCGCGGCCCCCACCCAAGCCGGGGCCACTGCGTAGGGAGACTGGAGCTGCATGCAGAATGGGAAGCAGGAGGGGGATTGAGGGTAGAGTGTGGGCGGGGCCATGCCTGGCTGTTTGGGGAGCCACAGCCTCCCCCAGCCTATGATAACCACCACCAATGACTGGGGGTAATCAATGTTGCTGGAAAAAAATCAAGTCCAAAAGAAACCATTCAGACTGATTGCTCATATGACTAGTATGTTTAAGAACAAGCCTGCAGGAAAAGGATTATATTGTTAAAGGCAGATTTTTCTCCCTTGATTAGAGGTGAAAATGCATTAATAAGACTTCTCAAACTAATAACGCATTCAAAATGAATTTAGTTGTGAAAAACTTCCTCCCCCTTCAAATAAGGATGGACATATGACAGCCTACAAAGTTTTTTGCAATGATGTTGGATCCAGAATATTAGATCCAGGATATTCCATTGGTGAGAAAGACAAGCTTTCAAGCTTACCCAGAGCTCTTGTTCAGATCTGGGCTCTGTAAAAAGCTTGTCTCTCTCACCAACAGAAGTGAGTCAAATAAAAGGTATTGTCGCTCTAATATCCTGGGACCAACATGGTTACGACAACACTGCATGCTGTCACTTTTATTTTGGCATGAGGGCTCCACGTTGAAACACTATGGGACAGCACATGGAGGGGAGGAATGAGAAGTGAGAAGCATTGCATGTGGGTTTCTCAGTGAGCAATAAGGGCCCAGCTAAGGGCTAAATTGTAGCTGGCCTTGCCCAGGTGCATCAGGGTAGAAATAAGGGAGAGGTCACAAAAGCCAGACATTGTGCAGCTGTTGTCCATGTTGCCCCACACTCACACTGCACCAGTGCAAAGAGGGACAGGGGCGGTGGTCCTCGGAGAAATTTTGTTCCGCTGTGAAAAGCTACAATATAGCTTATGTGCTGTGACCCCACTTCAAGCTGTTCCTCCATAATTCTGAATCACACCAACATAGTGTCCTAGCTGCCACACACAGGTTACCTGAAGAATATCAGAAAAAATAGCAGGTTTCAAAGTAACAGCCGTGTTAGTCTGTATTCGCAAAAAGACTCTAAGGTGCTACAAGAAAAAATAGCAATAGTAAAGGTGAATTAAAGACTGAAGATAGAGTGGCTGATCGATTCCCCTCACTTTATAAAGAAAATCTCCCTGGAAAATTAATAAGAATGTAGCTACTCTGAAAAGTAGCTTAACTGATGCCCTAAATTCAGTAACTCTTCATGCTGCTAAAGCCAAGCTGGAAGGTACCACATCGAGCCCACTATTCTATACAAAGGAGAGTGGTAGAAGTATAATGGAGTTAGATTTACTTTCCTTACAGACCTGACTATCCTAGTCTTAAAAGTTTCACCCTCCAGTGTTCCCTCTGAAATCTATTTAGCTGTTCAGAGGATGTGATGTTTGACAGTAATGGTAGTTGCCCCTCAAACACAGAGAAAATGAAGTGTCATCTGATGAAAATTTTGGAACTTGGGGCTGAACATTTGCAGCTATAAATGAGAACTGAGGTATTCAGCGTCACAGACTAGCCCAGTCCTGCTCTTTGGACTGACACCAGCCTGTTGGGATGGGATCTAACTGCTGAAACCTAATGTGCTTCTAAGCCCTGTAGGTCTGGATTGTGACTTGTCACTGTTCCTAGCTCTGGGTCTCACAAGCACACTTCCAGGTGCAAACTCCATGTATGACTCCCTGCCGAGGGAATAGGACCCTGCAGTCTGGCCACCTAGACAACAGAGCATCTCAGCTCTCCTGAGCCCCCCAGTTGCTTAGTCATATTCCCTTCAAATTGCACCTGGCTCTGGTTTCCTTTCAGGGACAATGTGGCAGTAAAGCAAAGGACAAAGGCTTAGCAAAGAAATTTCTTATACACACACTGCTAAAAACCACAAGACAGTTACAGATCTATGGAAAACAATAAACACCTGCATGCAACCCCCATCAGTGTTCTCACCATCCCATGAGTCCTACATTTGGTCTGAGTCCATTAGGCCAGGCCATTTTTCTGGACTTCTTGGCTTGATTGTCTCAACTCTGGTAGTTAAAAAGCTTCATTGGCTTAGGGACCATTCCTCTTTTAGAACAGCCTCTGACACCTATTCTTGCACCTATGCTTCTTTTGAGAAATTTTAGGGCTCCAAACCCCTTCTGGGCAGAGAGTCATTCAAAGATAATGGCCCTGCTGGTAGAAAACCCTTTGTTTCACTGGGATAGCACCATTCAATGTTGATGGCCCTTGATTACTTCGTCACAGCTTCCAAATGCAATCTGTCCACTATGTATTAAGTTCCTGCTACGGAATGAATGTTCAGCGCCACACTGAAGTTTACATTCAGAATGGTGGTTCACAAAACTAAAATGGAAATTCATAAGATGTCCCAGAAATACTCACCAAACTGTCACACTCACTCAGCATTTTTGATACTCAGCTATTAATATAGGCGCCTAACATTAGGCACGCAAGTTCAAATATGCTGGGCTTTGTATCCAACTATGTCCAAAAAGTAAAATCAGCACCCATTTTAGATAAAAGCAATTTCAAATTCAGTGTTCAGGGGGGCAGAAGGATTGTATTTGGGCATGCAAGAGACGTCCTCCTCCGCACTCACTTAGCAGCCACTCTGGAAAATACCAGTATTAACACAACCTTCCTGACCTTACTTATCTGCACTAGCTTCTTATCTTCCCCTCTCTGTTCCACCAACAGTGCCAACCTCTATTGCCTATTAATCCACTTTTACCACAAACTTCATCATGCTTTCTTCCATGCCACCGCATATACATGGTACATCCTCTCTGGTTCCTGTATACCATATTTTTCTTGGAAGACTCTATGTCCAACTAATTGGTCTATGACATCACAAATACCAAGCAAGTAAAAAATTACTAATTAGGAGGGGAAGCAATTTTTATTCAGACTTTACAAAGCTCTTTGTTCCTTTTGGTTTTATTAAGTAAACCCATTTTTTCCTTTCCTTTGCTTGTCACCTTTAGGGACATTTCTACCCACATAGTCACCCTCAGATCAGTGTCCAGTGCTGCAAACACTATGGTCACAATATGCAGACTTTCCTCACAATAAATATCAGTGCTGTTATCACAGTAGTTGCTTATAGATTCCAGCACCTGTGATGCATGCTAACATGAACAGTTTCCGGCCGGATGGTGATATGTTGCTATTCAGGAAATCCAGGTTCAAATGTTACTCCAGAACTCCTTGCTCTTCCACTGGCAGAGAGCAGGATATGCTACAAAGATAAAACACTTGATCTCCAAAAATGAAATTACCAAAACATTATACTATTGAGCAACCCCAGCTCATCTATTCTAACAGCTGCCTGGCTGGAAGACTCCAGGGAGACCTCTCATTAAAATCTCATAATGAGGTAATAACAACAACCTCCTGGGAAACCACTCACTATTCTGTCTGGAAGAGGTATTAACAGCAGACTCAGAGGAGACCATTTATTATGTCCTATTGAAGCAGCAGTATTTGGGACAACAAAAATTCCCATTAATTGTGCCCTCTTTGGCTCTGATGGAAGGCTTGAATAAGCCCCCTAGTTATACCTTTCCATTCCAAAGGTAAAATGGCACATTACAAGTCAAGCACTACGGGCAATGAAATGATTCCCATTGGTTTTGGATCAGGCCCTAAGAGAGAGATGGTTATGGAGAGGACTATTTGATCCACTCCACTGCATAATGGAGGTGAAATAAAGGAGTACAATAATGGCGAGAAAGGGCCAAATCGCCTCCATTCAAGACCACAGTAGGTCATTCTTGTGAAAATGCTATGGCTGGGACCTGCGGGAATTCTCAGAACATTTCAGAGCAGAGGGAGCTCAGGGAAGGGTGTGCTCCCCTCAGAATCGGGTGCACCTCTAAATGGCAGTGTGACGGGATCCCTGGGGTACAACCAGGAACTGGGGTACCACTGTGCCCCCTTAATTCTGCAGCATGGGTTGTCTCTCACAATGCTTTGCTTGTGACAAGCAGCAAGGCAAAAGCCTACGGATATAACTCAAGGACTGTGTTAACATCAGAGCTGGGAAACAGGAGAGCTGTGAGACTGGAAATCAATATATTAAAATTGGCATGTTGGAAATTAGTTCTCGGTGAACAACATAAAGAGGGGAGGGCCTATTCCACCCATCATGTGGGCAGATCCCTTCCCCAGTCAGGAAGGGGTGAAAGAGTGCCTCTGGGAACAATTAGACCCAACCTGGGGCACATGTAGGTATGTCTACACAGCAACTTGTGGGTATATCTGTGCCAGCCAACTTGAGCTTGCAGGATTTAGGCTGCGGGGCTGTTTCATCACTGTGTAGACTTCCAGGCTCGGACTGGAGCCTGAGGTCTGGGACCTTCCTGTACTCTATGAGGCTTGACAAGCCTAGAGATGGGTGGGTCCCTAAAAGGGAGGATACTTGTTCTGTGCAATATTCTTAAGGAGCAGAATTGCAGCTCAAAAAGGCCACATCATCTAAAAGACTGTCAAAAAAGGGAGTTTTCCTTATAAAAGGATCCAGCTAAAGGGAACTAAGGGATGTTAAAGTGAAAGCCTTAGCTAATATTTCAGATTTCAAATGCTTTAACTGTCTTTCCTTTCCTGTATCTTTAATAAAAAGTTAGAATGATTTTGCCATAGTACTGAGCAGGGTGAGGTCTCTGTACGCCAAATCTTTTTTAAGGTTGGACAGTGACAGGGTCATGTTAATACCTTTAACTCTGTGGGCTCATATATTCCATCAAAACTAATACAATATGTTTCTGAGTGCAACAAGAGTGATGTAGTGGTGGGAGTCTGCTATAGACCACCGGACCAGGGGGATGAGGTAGATGAGGCTTTCTTCCGGCAGCTCACGGAAGCTACTAGATCGCATGCCCTGATTCTCATGGGTGACTTTAATTTTCCTGATATCTGCTGGGAGAGCAATACAGCAGTGCATAGACAATCCAGGAAGTTTTTGGAAAGCGTAGGGGACAATTTCCTGGCGCAAGTGCTAGAGGAGCCAACTGGGGGGGCGCTTTTCTTGACCTGCTGCTCACAAACCGGGTAGAATTAGTGGGGGAAGCAAAAGTGGATGGGAATCTGGGAGGCAGTGACCATGAGTTGGTTGAGTTCAGGATCCTGACGCAGGGAAGAAAGGTAAGCAGCAGGATACGGACCCTGGACTTCAGGAAAGCAGACTTCGACTCCCTCAGGGAACGGATGGCCAGGATCCCCTGGGGGACTAACTTGAAGGGGAAAGGAGTCCAGGAGAGCTGGCTGTATTTCAAGGAATCCCTGTTGAGGTTACAGGGACAAACCATCCCGATGAGTCGAAAGAATAGTAAATATGGCAGGCGACCAGCTTGGCTTAATGGTGAAATCCTAGCGGATCTTAAACATAAAAAAGAGGCTTACAAGAAGTGGAAGGTTGGACATATGACCAGGGAAGAGTATAAAAATATTGCTCGGGCATGTAGGAATGATATCAGGAGGGCCAAATCGCACCTAGAGCTGCAGCTAGCCAGAGATGTCAAGAGTAACAAGAAGGGTTTCTTCAGGTATGTTGGCAACAAGAAGAAAGCCAAGGAAAGTGTGGGCCCCTTACTGAATGAGGGAGGCAACCTAGTGACAGAGGATGTGGAAAAAGCTAATGTACTCAATGCTTTTTTTGCCTCTGTTTTCACTAACAAGGTCAGCTCCCAGACTGCTGCGCTGGGCATCGCAAAATGGGGAAGAGATGGCCAGCCCTCTGTGGAGATAGAGGTGGTTAGGGACTATTTAGAAAAGCTGGACGTGCACAAGTCCATGGGGCCGGACGAGTTGCATCCGAGAGTGCTGAAGGAATTGGCGGCTGTGATTGGCCATTATCTTTGAAAACTCGTGGCGAACGGGGGAAGTCCCGGATGACTGGAAAAAGGCTAATGTAGTGCCAATCTTTAAAAAAGGGAAGAAGGAGGATCCTGGGAACTACAGGCCAGTCAGCCTCACCTCAGTCCCTGGAAAAATCATGGAGCAGGTCCTCAAAGAATCAATCCTGAAGCACTTGCATGAGAGGAAAGTGATCAGGAACAGCCAGCATGGATTCACCAAGGGAAGGTCATGCCTGACTAATCTAATCGCCTTTTATGATGAGATTACTGGTTCTGTGGATGAAGGGAAAGCAGTGGATGTATTGTTTCTTGACTTTAGCAAAGCTTTTGACACGGTCTCCCACAGTATTCTTGTCAGCAAGTTAAGGAAGTATGGGCTGGAAGAATGCACTATAAGGTGGGTAGAAAGCTGGCTAGATTGTCGGGCTCAACGGGTAGTTATCAATGGCTCCATGTCTAGTTGGCAGCCGGTGTCAAGTGGTGTGCCCCAAGGGTCGGTCCTGGGGCCGGTTTTGTTCAATATCTTCATAAATGATCTGGAGGATGGTGTGGATTGCACTCTCAGCAAATTTGCGGATGATACTAAACTGGGAGGAGTGGTAGATACGCTGGAGGGGAGGGATAGGATACAGAAGGACCTAGACAAATTGGAGGATTGGGCCAAAAGAAATCTGATGAGGTTCAATAAGGATAAGTGCAGGGTCCTGCACTTAGGACGGAAGAACCCAATGCACAGCTACAGACTAGGGACCGAATGGCTAGGCAGCAGTTCTGCGGAAAAGGACCTAGGGGTGACAGTGGACGAGAAGCTGGATATGAGTCAGCAGTGTGCCCTTGTTGCCAAGAAGGCCAATGGCATTTTGGGATGTATAAGTAGGGGCATAGCGAGCAGATCGAGGGACGTGATCGTTCCCCTCTATTCGACATTGGTGAGGCCTCATCTGGAGTACTGTGTCCAGTTTTGGGCCCCACACTTCAAGAAGGATGTGGATAAATTGGAGAGAGTCCAGCGAAGGGCAACAAAAATGATTAGGGGTCTGGAACACATGACTTATGAGGAGAGGCTGAGGGAGCTGGGATTGTTTAGCCTGCAGAAGAGAAGAATGAGGGGGGATTTGATAGCTGCTTTCAACTACCTGAAAGGGGGTTCCAAAGAGGATGGCTCTAGACTGTTCTCAATGGTAGCAGATGACAGAACGAGGAGTAATGGTCTCAAGCTGCAGTGGGGGAGGTTTAGATTGGATATTAGGAAAAACTTTTTCACTAAGAGGGTGGTGAAACACTGGAATGCGTTACCTAGGGAGGTGGTAGAATCTCCTTCCTTAGAGGTTTTTAAGGTCAGGCTTGACAAAGCCCTGGCTGGGATGATTTAACTGGGAATTGGTCCTGCTTCGAGCAGAGGGTTGGACTAGATGACCTTCTGGGGTCCCTTCCAACCCTTATATTCTATGATTCTATGATTCTATGAGTTCTATGAGGGTTCAGGAGAAACTCTGCTTCTCCCATGGAGTCACAAATTCCTCCCTGATAGATTCTCCACACCGTTTCTCATGAAGTTCTATAGTATTGTTCTCCACCTCAGTTTTTTCCATAGGAAGAGACCATTTGGCTTAAACATCTAAAGAAACTTAAATGCTCAACTTCTGTTTGCTTACCTAGTCTTTCTCATAAGTGAAGTTTATTTGTGGTACATTTAGCTTGACTTTTTTTTCTCCCTTTCCTCTGCAATGTTTCTTCCCTAAATATAATGGTACAGTAATTTAGGTGGAAGGTGATGAATGTGTGATTCTATTTGAACTTTAGAACCTCTTTTGGGTGGAAGGAGTGAAATTTCTTAATTAACTGAGTTAGCAGTATTTTTCACCCATGGTGCAACCCAATTGTCTAGGCTTATGTGAAGTCAAACAGAGCCCCAAGGTTTCACATCATTGCTGATATAATCCTTCCCTTTTTCAAAAATATCTGAACTAGTCCTTTGAATTTTCCCTTTGTGCCCCACATCACCTTGGTCTTGACCAAAGTTTGAGCCTGCTGCTCCCAATCCAAGTATGGGCACTGTAATATCCATGTGATAAGGTGGATGTCATTTGTGGAAACTGAGACACACGGGTGCCTACGAATGTATATTTTTGACAGTGTAGTCTGGGGCATTTCACCTCCTCTCCAAATCTGAAATATATAAATGCAGGAGAACCGATCAGTGCCATCCTGTCCTGCTCTAACAGAGGAAATTCGTCACCGGGTCTGTCTTACTCTGCTCCATCTCTGTACAGGTAAGTCACTTTGCCTTTCAGCCAACACCAGAGTCACTGAACCACACTCCAAAATGTTACCCCTCTGTTGTTCTAACTCCTCCTGAAATGCATTCTGGAATACCTTTTATGAAGGAGTGCTATAAAATTTAATTTATTGTCACATTTTCCCATGCATTGTACTATAAGCAATGGTATTTCATATAACTACAAAGAGACAATTTTAAATGTCAATTTTTAAAGTGATGCACAAAGAGCTATGCACAGCACTACTGTTTTCATTGTGCATGTAAATCCCCTATACATGCTATGAAGATTTACCCTTTAGCAGTCCTCCATTTCAGCCACTAAATCCCCTGTAGCCAGCGTAATAATGAGTGGGAGAACCAGCAGATGTAATCTGTTGGGATTTTCTATGCCTTACTTTTAAAGAGTCTTTATGTTTCCCAGAAGGAAATATTTCTCATGCATTTTAAAGTTTTCTGCAACCATTAGAATTTAAAACCTGTATTTCCATTACATTGTTCATCTCATTAAAGGCAAGCAAGTGCTCCGTCTAAAATAGTTTAACCAGTTAGTGGCAGGGTTGACTAAAACACTTTCTGTTTGAGACAATTAATTATGGAGAAGTGTGGTTCTTATACAGAAAGTTGCAGAACCAGTGTGTGAATTTGCAGGCTTCTTACATTTAAAACAATACAAAATAAAGGTTTTATAAATGGAAAATGCAATTGATGCAGAAGTATAGTGTCTACCTTCAGAGAGATTATATAGACAATAATAAACAATACAGCTTTCTTTCTAGGGCTAGGGTGAAAAACTAAATGGCTTATTTTTGGTACATAATTTACTTCACTGAATAACAGTATTGAAAATGGTCAAACCCTGAGAGCACTGAGCACCTGTAATGCCCATTAAAATCAATGAGTAGCAGCTGCTCAGCATCTTCCTATCACCTTCTCGAGCTCTGGATTATGCAAATATTAGCTTGTGCTAAAAGTATCTCCTCTTTGGAAATGACACTATACTGCTAGGAAACACCTACTCCGTAATGAAATACACCACACCACATCTATCTCGTAAATAAACTGTCTTTTGGAAACCTTTCAGAGTAGCAGCCGTGTTAGTCTGTATTCGCAAAAAGAAAAGGAGTGGCACCTTAGAGACTAACCAATTTATTTGAGCATAAGCTTTCGTGAGCTACAGCTCACTTCATTGGATTTTCCACAGTATGCATCCGATGAAGTGAGCTGTAGCTCACAAAACCTTATGCTCAAATAAATTGGTTAGTCTCTAAGGTGCCACAAGTACTCCTTTTCTTTTTGGAAACCTAAAACTCTTCACCTAAAGTACAGACTTTCCCGTTTGCAATACAAGACAGGGCTAACCAGGCACTTCAAGAACTGAGCATTTAAAGAATAATATTGATAGCAAATTATAAAGAACTGCGGTAACCCAGTATATGGATTAGTAACAGATGTTGCTAAAAAAGCTTCTACCATTTCTGGCAATGCTAGATTTCTCTCTCCTCTCGTCACTCCAGAGTCAAGGATTTATTGGTTTAATTCAACAATCCTCTGAAGTTGTATCGTTTTGTAATGCTATACTTGAACTTTCACTGCATATGCCAGCCAGAGGCTAATAATAAAGAGCACGATGTATGTTGGAAAGAGAGTATATTACATTTGCCAACTTTGCTATTTTCCCCTAGTCTTCCATTTGAGAGCTTTTTAGAGTCCTCTAGCCTCTTTCACATATTGCATCAGAATTTAAGAAAGGACCATTTCATGTAATAGAATGTCAGAAGGTGAATGCTCACAGGAACACAATGTGTTGTTATACACTGCCATTCAATAGAATGTGTCATACTGTCAGTTGATCCATTATTGCACTACAGGTGCTTTTGGGTTTTTTGCTTTTTTAATTGCATTGAATATAAACATGAGCCCTGCTGCTAGAATTTTGGTGAGTGGCAGATTTTATTTTTAAAGTCCCACGTTGATTACTCATCAAGGCAGAACAACATTGAACATTACCAGACATTTGCCCAGAGGGCAGCATTTATTTACACGCTCTCCTGATTCAGTTTTCTTCTTTCACTGTTACTGAACATAGAAAGTACATCATTCTACACATGCACAGTAGCAGCACATCTTTGCAGAATCTTGCTCACCTCGTGGCCATAATGGAAACAGATCCATCTATAGAACATGGCCAAAAATGGCCATATTAGCCATGCACATATCTATCTTCCGTATTTTTGTATGCAAAAGATGCAGTGTTAACTTAAGGAAATCACAAGTTTCCTGTGATTACTGAAATAGAAAGTAGTAGCAGTTTAACTAGCTAAGAAGCACTTATTATCCAAATAGGCGCTCTGATACTGTGCTTTGTGTTATCCTTTTAGGAGTTTTTCTGCTGTAAAGTGTAAGATCTTTCATTGTCAAGATCAATCATATGCAGAGATACCCAGAGTCTACAAATGATGGTTGACGTACATCAGTCTTATGCTTATGTAACTCCATCATAAATGGAGTTATGCCAGTTTTATGCTGGTGCATGGAGTGGAGAATTAGGCCTACTGTTTTTTAAGTTATCTTTATTAACAATCTTAAACAGTCTTCATCTTGAAGCTCTTTGGTATTTCTTTGAGGATGGTCACAGCCTAGAAGGGCGCTGTGCTTTCTAACGGAACAGAATTATAATCAAACACAACCCCACACTGCATTTTGATGCTCCAGTGTCTGTGATAGTGCCTTAAGGTGTATATGTGAATTTTGGTATCAATGGTTACTTGGCTATACAGACAAAATCTTGTCTGAGGAGTGAAAGTGAGTTCTAACATTCCCATCCATTGCTAGTATTCCCAGCTCTACCTATACTTCTCCTTCCCATCCACCCTAATCCTGATCCCACTCTGACACTCTCCTCCTTCCTGCGGATGATCTCTGCTCCAACGCTGGGCCTCCCTCTAGCCTCAACCTCTCTACATTCTGTTCTCTTCCCTGTCACCACCTTCTGCCTCATTGGTTCTTTCCTCCCAAAACTTCACAGCCTTCCTGACCCTTCCCCAGATCCCTCTGGCATGCCCATTTCCAGAAGCATAATAGTGAACAATGAGCTCTTCATCTCTCGCTCCCTCCATCTTCTGGATCCCTCCCTGATGCTATCTTTAAAGCCACGCTTCTGGTGGCCTCCATCTCTCACACTCCCTACCCAGAATTACCCTTAACAGACCATGGATATTGGGCCTCTTTGTTCTTGCTTCTTCCAATTCTTCGCTCTTCAGCTTTCCTACTCTTTCCTTCTGAGCAGCAATCCATCTGACTCTTTTCTCCTCTTTCCCCTCCATGCTGCTGCCTGCTGTCCCCCCGTGCCCCGCTTCTTGCCCCTCCCCAGCCACCTTCCTCTTTCATTTTGGTTCCTGGATCTGTCATCCTCTCATCACAACCTTCAGCTTCCATGCGGATCATTTGT